>NC_090277.1:81241591-81561313 GCF_040414725.1 Anabrus simplex | reverse complement strand
TCTTAAATAAGGCCATCGCCGCTTCCTTCCCACTTCTAGCCCTTTCTTCTTCCATTGTTGTGTCGGTGCGACATAAAGCAACTTGCAAAAAAAAAAAAAAAACATGATATAGGCTTTTGGGCTTACACCGTATCAAGAAAACAAGGTAAAACTATTTGCATTTCACAGAGAACTTTGCTCCATGTCTTCAGAAGAAAATCTCGACTATCCACGAGGAAGTCTTCATTATTCACAATCGTCTTTTTGAATTCTTGTCAGTGGATTGATTTTGGTATTATTTTTAACTTTCAGTATCGTGGTTTGGGTCTGCTGATTATTTTAAATTCATATTCATCCATTCAGAGCCTCCGTGGCTCAGACGGCAGCGCGTCGGCCTCTTACTGCTGGGTACCGTGGTTCAAATCCCGGTCACTCCATGCGAGATTTGTGCTGGACAAAGCGGAGGCAGGGCAGGTTTTTCTCCAGGTACTCTGGTTTTCCCTGTCATCTTTCATTCCAACAACACTCTCCATTCTCACTTCATAGCATTTATCGGTCGTTAATAAATCACTTTGTGAGTGGCGACCCTATCGTACTAATAGCCTATATATGATTCATTCATTACATCCGTGACCCGGTCAATGACTGGAAAACAGGTTGTAGGTTTTCATTCATCCATTCAATCTTCTTCATCACATTTTGAATTCTGGTCAGTGGATGAATTTTGGACTTTTAAACTGTCATTAAATTTCATCTAATTTCGTACCATTACGGGCCAGTGACCTAGATGTTAGGCCCCTTTAAACAACAGGCATCATCATCATCTGTTCTCTAACTTTCATTATGATGTCCTCAATCTCTTCCTTACTTTCAGCAACCAAAGTGGTGTCATCTGCATACCTCAAGTTGTTTATTTTTAATCCACCAATCTTAAAACCATGAGGTGACTCATCCCAGTCCAGATTTTCTCATAATGTACTCAGATTAAACAAGTAGGGCAAAAGTATAAAGTTGAATTACCCCTCAGAAATTACAAAATTGAGCCATTTCTGATCTGTAGCGAAGCACGGGTACTACAGCTATATTTCGCACGGCTTTACTTCGAAATTGACGTTTTTGCAAAACAAATTAGCATCGCCTTACCTCTGTTACCAGTGTACTACTGCTGCGAGAACAGCTGACAATGCAATATGACCACAGTAAACAGCCCTCGTAAAATGTAATACCGTACTTAGAAAAGCCAAATTGGGATTGAAAACAAATTCACAAAAACTACGCTTACTATCAGCATCCAACACTAAAAAGTGAATACATTACTAAGAACAAAAGAGAATGAGGAAATAACACATCACTTACTGCTAATGGCTGGCACAGGAAGGAACACTCCACTGATATCAGAGTCACTTTCTTGCCACTTGTCTTTCCTGAACTACACTGAGACATGCTAAACACTAACCAATACACGGACGTAAATATAAACAGCTCTATTTTTATACACTGAACTATTAACCTGTATTATACTAACTTATGCTATGCTAAACTGTAAACTACGCTATACTGTACTATACTAGACAGATAAAGACTTTTTTTTTTTTTTTTTTTGCTAGTTGCTTTACGTCGCACCGACACAGATAGGTCTTATGGCGACGATGGGACAGGGAAGGGCTAGGAGTGGGAAGGAAGCGGCCGTGGCCTTAATTAAGGTACAGCCCCAGCATTTCCCTGGTGTGAAAATGGGAAACCACGGAAATCCATCTTCAGGGCTGCCGACAGTGGGGTTCGAACCCACTATCTCCCGAGTACTGGATACTGGTCGCACTTAAGCGACTGTAGCTATCGAGCTCAGTGAGATAAAGACTAATATGAAAAACACGAATTACTAAAGGAAAATGCAAAAGATCGCGAACGGTACCGAATACTATATATGCTGAGCGAGATAGGTTAACCACGTGGTGAATATTATAAATACTACAGTTGGCAACTAGGTTTCGAGATAGCACTCTGCCGATATATGGCAGCTGGGGATTGGTTGGATGTCAATGTTTCAGCGCATAACCACCAGACAGAGCCAAAATCGGCCAAAACGTCGCTTTAGAATAAAAGCAGTATAGTAGGCCATACTACTTCTTTTTCAGGTCCACAAAGAGGCAGCAGAAAAGTTACTGGACTTATGTTGTACCAACAAAGGAGTATACATCAAAGTTGGTCAACACATTGGTGCTCTTGACTACTTGGTTCCCAAGGAGTATGTGGAGACTATGAAAATACTACACAGCCATGCTCCTTGTTCAAAACTGGAAGAAGTCTACCAGGTGCTCAAAGAAGATCTTAAGCAGGATGTAAGTATGAAGAGTAATATCTTGACCCTCCTCCCCTTCTTAATCCTTCTGAGCGGGAGCATTTAAAAACCTAGTCTTCACTGGATACGGGAAGGGATTTCACTGGGCTAGCATACCTGTGCACAAAACTGTTTTATGATACCATATCTGTTAATTTCCAACAAATTTTTATTATATTGGAAATAGCTTTTCGGTCCACCATATAAAGTGTATTTAGTCATGTTGTCGTTCAAGTGAGGTAATTTGCATATGGATTCAAATTTGTCTAAAGATATGAATCAAATAAGGGGTGTGACAGTGGTACAATTTTTCAAGAGCAAGACCTAAAATTTAGTTTCTGTACTATTCCCATCAACATGAAGAGGGCTAAGGTAATATACATCTCATTTTCATTGACTGGAATCAATTCCCTTACCCTAGATCTAAATGCAAATAATATTCCTCGGGACTTTATGTACCGCTAAGTGTAGTGATTTGTTTCCGTTACACTCAGCTAGATGAGTTCAAATAAAAAAAATAGCCTTTTGAAAGACTTTACTGGTTACACGGCATTTAGAACTAAACCTTGGGGTGAAAAGCCCTTACAAAATGTTTATTTCTTACGTAATTATCCGTGTCATCCCAGTAAAAATTACACGCAGCTCTACCACATCTAGCACGAATAGTGTCAGAAACAACAGTCTCTTCTGTATCTTTTCAGCCTCATCACGGACTGATTTGGCTACATCAACATCACTGTCATCGGAATCATCACTTAAAATTATTGCTACTATTCTCGTAATCACTAAAACGCCCATTTAACATGCCTTGTATAGCATCGCTAGAAAAATTATCCTTGTTTACCAACGCCATTGCGAGAAAAATACACGAGCAAATAGTCTATGAATTTTACACATCGATAACGAGATGAAAAATCATTAAAATGAATCAATAGATAAATGAAACGAGAAAAGAAAGCTTTATCTAGATTGCTGTGAAGAGACCTCAGACATAGTTCGAAGGAAACTCGCACAAATACTTATAAAGTTTTTAGAGGTTCCACCTATTCAGTACAAAACAATGTTGCCTGAATGTATTACAACATATTAACTTCGTTTAGCAGTACTAGTTTCGGCGTTTCTTTAGCACCATCATCAGCTGCGAGAAAGTCATGAAAATTTGGCAATTAATATAAAATATAAATCAACATTTTGTACAACTAACTCCTATAGACCTTATATTAAAATATACATTTAGATAAAATACTAAGTTATTATTTCATATTTCTACAAGTTCACAAACTTGTGGGTAAAATGTCACAATTATATTTTAATATAAGGTCTATAGTAGTTGTACAAATATGTTGATGCATATTTTATAATAAATGCCAGTTTTTCATGACTTTCTCGCAGCTGATGATGGCGCTAAAGAAATGCCGAAACTGGTACTGCTAAATAAAGTTAATACCGCATTTCACGGTATAATCGTCGCCACCGCGTAATCGTCGCATCCTTTATTTTCAATACAAAAATCGGACTTTAAACCTTTAATTACATAATCGTCGCACGTCCAAATTTTGTTCACTAATCTGGTTAAAAGGTAAATGGAACTGCAACGTAAGTTGCACATGAATGCGCAATTTAAATACGTGTATGGTTTATGGGCAATTTGGCAACACAGTCACGTTTGTGACATGTTGCACAACGTATAAATAAATAATACCGGTATATGTACGACTCATGGCTTACCGGTAGACTATCGGCAGTTTGACAACGGGGTCGCGAGACAGTGTACTATTTATTCACCACCTACATATTATGAGTTCCCATTTGAAATACGTAAGGCTGTAAGTTATCGCTTATCGGCAACGTCGCCAGGAAATACCGGCTAGGTAGGTTGAATGGACCTCGAACCAGCCCTCAGATACAGGTAAAATTCCCTGACCCGGCCGTGAATTGAACCCGAGGCCTCCGTGTAAGAGGCAAGCACGCTACCCCTACACCATGGGGCCAGCTCCTGTGTTATTGCACGCGAAGTGAAATCCAAGACGATAACGCAGATTTCCACGGAATTATTCAGCCGAATTATTTACGATGTCTCAGTTGTCATCGCTAGACTCTTATCTTACTACTACGTCATAAGTGTCCGGGCATGGGATGAAAACTTTTATCCAAGCAGTCAAGATAATTATTATCCAATGCTATTAAAGTTTTATTTTATAAACTCGTCAGTAATGTAATGTAAAATCATCAATAACTGGGAAGAAATATTAACCTAATTACCGTATGTTTAAAAGAAATTGAAAAAAATGAATGTTTGTTACTGACGTCTCGGAATACAGTCAACTATACAGTAGATCTACACCGCGCTAGCTAGAGCTCCGGTTTGCGAGCTTTGCGCAAGCGCAGTAGTGTGTCGCAACCAACGAGTTAAACTGATAAATTGTTGCATGCTTCCTTGCTGCCTAACAGTATTGGCTGCTCTGGAATGGACAGATCACAGATGCATTTATTTGTTTCAGATTTACGTGATTACTGTAGACATGTGTGCGTGAGAATTTAAGTTTTTAATTTGTGTTTTGGGTGTTTGCAGAAATAATTTGTTTTAATAGTGAACAATTACGGAAAGTCATTTATATCGCAAAACATTAACGTGTGAAACATTTATAAGCGATTATGGGTAAATATAGAAACTATTCTGCGGGCTTCAAGCTAAGCGTAATTGCCTTCGTGAACAGCACGGGAACAGAGCTGCAGAAAGAAAATTTTCTGTGAGTGAAAAGTTGGTGCGTGACTGGCGGAAAGTAAAAAAACAAGCTAAAAAGCACAAACCCTTCTAGACGCGCGTTTAGGTCCTAAAACAGGGAAGTTTCCTATAATTGACGAAGAAGTGTTTAGGTACGTCAGTGAAATACGTAACAATGGCTGCAGTGTATCATATGAAATGTTACAAATTAAGGGACAGGAGGTAGCGCGCAAACACAACATACCGGTAACTCAGTTTAAGGCGACTTGTGGGTGGATTAAGGGGTTCATGCGACGTCACAATCTGTCAATGCGAAGGAGAACAACACTAAGCCAAAAGTTGCCTGCTGATTACATGGACAAGATTGTAAATTTTCACCGATTTGTCATACGTTTGCGCAAGGAAACTTCGTACTTGCTTTCTCAAATCGGTAATGCCGATCAGACTCCAATCTTTTTTTATATGCCTCGCAACAGCACTATTGCGCTAAAAGGATCACGGAGTGTATTAATGAAAACCAGCGGTAGTGAGAAGTTGCGATGCACGGCAATGCTAGCCATTACAGTTGACAGGAGAAAGTTGCCGCCTTACATCATTTTCAAGAGGAAAACGATGCCTAAGAATATACAGTTTCCCCGTGGAATTCATGTACGAGTGCAACCAAAGGGTTGGATGGACGTAGAACTCATGCTGGACTGGGTTAAAACTGTGTGGAATAGAAGACCTGGTGCACTACTAAAACAACCAGCTCTGCTTGTTTTAGATAGTTTCCGAGGTCACCTCGTGAACGAAGTGAAGCAAATTCTCACTACAAATAAGACACGACAGATAGTCATTCCTGGTGGCCTAACATCTGCTTTGCAGCCACTAGACGTATGTGTTAATAAACCCTTTAAAGACCACTTACGTCGATTTTACAACGAGTGGATGATGAGCGGCGATCAGCAATTGACGCCCGCCGGAAATATCAGGCGTCCACCCTTGGACTTGTTATGTTCGTGGGTGAAGAAGAGTTGGGATCTTATACCACCTGAACTAGTCTCCAAGAGCTTCAAAAGGACTGGGATTTCGAAGGCACTAGACGGTTCCGAAGATGACGCAGTGTGGCAGGGAGACGAAGAATCTGATACTGGTATTAACAGAGGCGAGGACGGCACATCAGATAGCGAAACCTGCGATAGCGACACCGAAGATTTGGAATAAATTGCGTACCGGTAAGTCCGCATTTCACAACAAAGCGATAATTTTTTGCAAGTGTAATATTTTAACTTTAATACTCAAATTAATGACAAATTAACTTAATACGTTCATTTTTATTTTCAGGTTGGAAAAACGTTCGCCGAATTGTTGCGAAAAATTATGAATTTTGTTTTAGACTATTTTAATTATTTTGATGTATAAACGCGAGTATTACGTGCATCTTAAATTTGTATCAAATACAGTTTAGTTATAAATACATTTTTTGAGTAATACAAATACTGGTATTAAATATTCATCGTATAATAGTTGCACCCTACAATTTTTTCGAAAATTTTGTAATAAAAAGTGCGACGATTATGCCGTGAAATGCGGTATTGTACATATTGGGTTAGATTTGTATATATGCGTCATTTTTTCAAGACATCCTCAAGCTTATTCAGATTATGGATTTAATGTACATTCAGCAAAAGAAGCAAGTTAAAGAAACTTTTATTCTCTACAGAATAAAAAAGGCTTTAAAAATAAACATTTTTTAAATATATATAACAGCTATCAACTTAAAAATAAAGAATATATTGATTTTCTTGCTTTATCCATTGTTGCAATCCATACATTCAGGAAGCTGATGGTTATTGTTTGTAGTAATAAAAATCTCTATCTCTGACTATGTACACCCTCCGTGTTGATGTTGCATAAAATTCTTCTGTCTTGTTACAGCCACATACAGTCTTTACCTCCTTCGAGCCCGAACCCCTCGGAGCTGCCTCTTTAGCTCAGGTGCACAAAGCTAAACTTCAGGATGGAACCACCGTAGCTGTCAAAGTGCAACACCCGTACGTGAAAGGGAATTCCCTCGTGGACATGAAAACTATGGAGGTGTTAGTGAAACTAGTGTCGTGGGCATTTCCGGACTTCAAATTTGACTGGCTTGTCGAAGAAACCAAACGTAATATTCCCAAAGAGCTAGACTTCACTCAGGAGGGAGAAAATGCCGAGAAGATCAGTCAGATATTTCAGGACTGCAAGTGGCTGAAGGTATAGTAACAATTTCTTTAAAAGTTTAGGATACCTACAGATACTCAAAAAAGTATTCGTACACGCCACATTATGCGAGAATGGGATGTACATGTGCATAGATTTATTGACAAATATCAAAAGGTAATATAAATAAAACACGGATTGCATAGTTTGGAATGTTAGTTGTTTATTACCATCAATAATTGCTTACAATATGAAGGTACGTCTGAAACAGAAAAGACAACCGCATTCTCGTCTAAAGAATTACACACTACATCCTGTCTGAAACATTTGTTCACTTTTCAATACTTCGTCGGGTTCCCCTTTGCCTTTATTATTGCCTGTAGTCGAGGAATGGAAGCAACTAAGTTCTCGGTAACCGGTGGCTCAATGATGTTCCATTCCTGTCGGAGGTTACCCTGGATCATAATTTTCTGCCCAATATCTCCCATACTTGTTCTATCGGATTGATATCGGGGTACTGAGTGGGTGTAGGCAGATGATTTGGCACATTGTAAAGTATCCACATCTTTGTATTATGGGCAGTGTGTCCTGTAAGAACATGAAATTATGTTCCAAACCAAGTTTCCTACCACTGGGTATAAGATGTGTTTTGAGAATATTTATGTAGCATTTGTGATCCATGGTTCCAACTGTAAAACACAAATTTCCAACTCCGGCAGTACTCGTGGCCCCGCAGTCAAGAACGGAGCCTCCTCCATGTTTGACTGTAGGAGTGAGATTTCTTGGGTCCAGTTCTGTGTTCGATTTTCGCCACTCTAATCTTCTCCCAATGGAACCAAATACGTTGTATTTATTGTCATCGGTGAAAATCACACGTTTCCTAAATTGTTTCATCTTATCCACATCTTTTAAAGCGAATTCTAGGCATTTCTTGGGGTTCCTTGCACTAACAAAAAAAATTCTCCTAGACACTCAACCATTATACCCTGCTGTTTTCAAGGTATTTCACCCCCTGTGGTTGGGGGATGCAGACGAAGAATACGCCCACGGTATCCCTTGCCTGTCGTAAGAGGCGACTAAAAGGGGCGACCCAGGGATATTAGAATCATGAAACTCCTTGTGATTAGTAACACCATCGGGAAACACCATGGGTCGCTTTTCCCTGCGCATAGTACCACTATGTTTGCAGTACCTGTGATTAGTAGCACTATCTGAGCGGCACCATGGGATGATGGAACTCATGGTTCTGGCTTGCCTATGATTAGTGTACCCACTATGTGAGGAACACCATGGGACAGTGCGAGTCCCTGTGGTTAGTACACTTAGGTGATGAACACCATAGGTTTGCATTGCCTGTCAGTGGCGCTGCAATGTGTGAAACGCGGTAGGTCTGTAATACATGTGCAAATTTCATTACCTGTGAGTATTACCATAATGTGTGGAATACCGAGTCTACGCTACTCTTGATTAGTACCGCAACATGACAGATAGTATGTTCTTGCGATAAGTACCATTATGAGGGGCCGATGACTTGGATTTTGGACTCCTTTCGACTACAAGCATCATCAATTCAGTATCGTGCTATAGAAACAGTCCCTTGGTCAGTAATACTATTGTTTTACACCAGCTTCTGTGCATGTGAGGCACTGTGGGCCAGTTCTACTGATCGTTTTTAAATTCATATCCATCCATTCATTCTTCGTCCTCACGTTTTGAATTGTGGTCAGTGGAGGACTTTGGGTTTTTAATTTGTCATTTCATTTCGTCTCGTTTCGTACCATTAGGGGCCGATGACTTAGATGTTAGGCCCCTTTAAACAACAAGCATCTATCAGTCAATCAATCAGTAAAGGTATTTTGCACAGTATCCATACATACCTTAACACCCCGCTTCTCCAGCTCTGCAGCAATATGAGGGGCACTAGTTTTCCGATCCTTTTTCACAGTTTGTGAACAATAAACGCCCCATCCCTCAGACAGTACTTGGTGCCGACTGCTTCTAGGCCTGTTCCGTACAGTTTTAGTCCCACAGTACCTGTCAACAATGGATTGAACTGTCGACCATCAATTGATTATTCGTGAAATCTCAGACAGGGACTTTGTTTCATGCGAAGATTGATAATTATTTTCTGTTCCTCTTGAGTTGTTTTGTGCTCTTTTTGCCCCATTGCGCTTGTTAGGACCTTGCGTTAATTGCAGATGTACACAGCGATTGTACATGGACTGCAGTACTCGCGTGCCACTGCATGTGCACAGGCCTATGAAGGGCCCTGCATATGACTACTAGGAACTGTTTCTGTTTTATGAGGTGCGTAATGTCAGACTCAACCTGTACAGTCAACGATCTAGACCTCTTGATGCGATGAAATGGGGCAAAGGACGTTCAGGCATTACGTCTCGTTCTATATTAATCCATACAGTCCCCATGCATATCACTATTTATCCAGAGACACCATGAATCTATAAATAGTCGGCATTTTCACGTATACGAATACTTTTTCGAGTATCTGTACCTTTTCTTTTGACATTCAAATTTGAGCACTATCTCACATGTATGCATTTTGGGTATTCAGCCCAAAGGCTGGTTTGGTCGTCAACAGCACCACCATCAGCTGTGGCTGAGAAGAGATGGATGTAGAAAACCTAGAATTGATGAGGAGAGAGCCCATCTATTTCAAGACGGCAGTGTATGAAGATGTGGAGATTATCCTTGGCCTTTTGTGTTTCCTTTCTATTTCTCCTTCTTCCCACTCTGAACTGTCATGTGTTTCTGTCATTGTTCCTGTCTTTCTATAAGACATGATATTCTCTTCTTATTGTTGCAGATCCCAAGTATCCATTGGAACCTCACCACTAATCGAGTTCTGACCATGGAGTTCTTGGAAGGAGGACAAATCAACGATCTAGAGTATATCCGTTCCCACCGTATCAATCCGTACGATGTGTCGCAGAAACTTGGCTGTCTATATTCGCAGATGATCTTCATTCATGGTTTCGTACACAGTGACCCTCATCCCGGCAACATTCTAGTCCGCAAATCTCCGTCGGGCGAAGTGGAGATCGTCCTTCTGGATCATGGCCTGTATGCTGTATGTTTATCTGATAGGCATGTACTATAATGCTTTGTGAAGTTGTTCCTATAGTACTTCTATTCTGATTATTATCAGTGCCTGTTACTTTGGTACGGGACTGGGTTTTTAAATTACTGTAAGGATCTAACTTTTTTTAAATATTTCATCATCCTCCTCCTTTTCCCTTAGCCAGCTCCTACCAGGTTGGGACATTTATGGCACCTCTCCACATTCCTTTCTGCATCCACCATTCCTCTTCCATCATTTGTCCCAGTCCAAGTTTCTTCTTCTTCCACTCCTCTTTACTGAATCAATCCACCTTGTTCGAGGTCTCACTCTCTTTCCCTCGAACTTCATCTCCATAATCTGTTTTGGCATTGTTTCGTGTTGTGTATTAAGAGAGTTATTTCACACACACACACGAAACAAAATTTTATTAAAGGAGAATGGCATTGATACAGTATTGCAAAATATGTGCCACTTGCACATTAAACTCGAAGTTCAGCTTCTGCTGAAGGAAAAATCTTTTCACAGAACAGACAGTTTTGTCACATAAACATTACTGCAACACTTGAGATATATACAATATTTACACGTTGCCAGTACACAAACTAAATGAAGACTCGCTGAGGGAGAAATACTGCATAGCAACTGACTTGCAAAGTGGAAGTGCTCATCCAAGAACTGGGGACTTGAGGATGTAAAGTTTGGAGAGATGTCGGCGAGTCTAGAGGTAGAAACCTTACGAGCTAGCTTCAGTCCACCTGTTCAGTAAACTGCTTATACAGAGCATCCTCTGCGCTGCTGAAGTAAGGTGTAGCTAGCCGTTGGACGACTGATTCTTTCTCTCCTGGCCCACTCGCTTATATAGAGTCTCGAGCGGTGATGTGGAGTGTGAGCTGCTCACGAGGCCAGCTTTGCTGGTGAGAACTGGATACCAGCTGCGTGCAGGATTCGAATACCAGCACCACAACACTTTCCTCCTTCATTCTCTTTACATGTCCAAACCATCTTAGTTTACTCCTCTTAATTCTTTCATTTACGTTTTCCATTCTGACCTTCTTTCTCACATCTTCTTTTCTCAACCTGTCTTTCCTATCATAATTCTGATATCTTGAATTCTACTCTCCTCCCTACTTGTCGCTGTCCAGATCTCAATATGGGTGCATAATACATTTTGTACATTATTTCTTTGCACTTCCTTATTCCAGACCAGGTTTCTTACACTCCGGTAGAATGCATTGCCCTGTTGCACCCTCTTGCTATGTCCATGTCCAGCCTGGTATTCTACATTAATTCACTCACTAGGTATTTGAAATTGTCATCAGTTTCAGGACTTTGGCCAAATGCAAAAAGCACGGTGACCTGAGATGGGACGTCTGTTCATTTATTCACATTTGTACTGTTCACTGTGTTTTGTGTTTAGAACAAGGATTCCCAATACAGCCAAGTACATGGAGTTGGTCAGTTTCATAACAGAAAAGAAAAACTCTTGCATACATAGTTGGAACCAAACATTGAAAGAACTTTAGTAGCTTGGCTGTGAAGCCGAGGATATTCATACCGAGAAAGTGTTAAATCGTGCACATTTTGGGATTGCAGAAGCCGGGTGTGGCACTGCAGACCTATCAGGTCCAGCTGGAAGTAATGGGGAATGTTCTCAGCCAAAAACAAGAACCAAACCAAACCAAACCCCATGCACAACAGCCCCGAAGGGCCAGCCTACAAAGCGACCACTGCTCAGCCCGAAAACCTGCAGATTATGAGGTGTCATGTGGTCACCACTACAAATCCTTTTGGCTGTTATTCTTGACTTTCTAGACTGGGGACGCCATCTCACCGTCAGATAGCTCCTCAGTCGTAATCACGTAGGTTGAGTGGACCTCGAACCAGCCCTCAGATGCAGGTAAAATGCCCTAACCTGGCCAGGAATCGAACCCGGGTCCTCCGGCTAAGAGGCAGGCATGCTATCCCTACACTACAGGGTCGGCAGAAACAAGAAAGGTCCCTTAAATAGAAGTCAGTCTTGTGGCCTGCGAAGTCTTGAAACATCTTCAAAACCAGACAGGCTGGCAAGGTGATTGTGCTGCTGTCATGCAACCAGACTGCTAACCTTTTGGCACAAGGCAGGAACAAGGCCAAAACACTGTTTGGCCAGATCTGCTTTAGACAGTGATAGTGGATTTATTGCTAAAGGTGACTCCAGTTATGTGGAAAGTGACAACTGTGCTCTTGAAGATACCTCTACAGTCACAGCTGCTCACAGTGAAGAAGAAAGTGGATGGAAATGGCTTGCAGTGAATGTGTGTCATACTTCATGAGTGAACTGCAATATACAAATCACTATGATATCAAATTATTCATAATTAAGTGTTCTCTCCTTCAGAATTAACAGTCAAGAAGTCAGACAATATACTGTAACTGGTAATGTCATTGGAAACAAATTTTTATTTTTCAAAATTTAGTGATTGTTTTCCTTGTTATTTTTAATAATATATTCAAGGTATGTTTATTTTCTGAAATGCTCATAGATTTGTGTTTAAATGAGACCTTTTTCCTTTAAATTTATGTTTAAAAACTTGCATTTTTTAAATTGCAGAATTACATGAATGGTGTAAGCTCCTTTGAGCAGATCTCTATGGATAGGCTGGGTGCAAGAGAGTTACATAAAATACCACCAGTCTGTATATTGTATTTGGAGCTATTCTCTGTTCTCTTCCTCCTCATTCCATACCCCCTGTCAGTAGTGTGGTGGCTGTCTGTAACACAGTTGTCCTCCAGTTCTTGGAATCTTTTAGCTAACTGCCTGGACTGCAGTGAGAAAACTTGAAATTTGTACTGTGTTGACCGGCATCTAGGAATTCAGCCTCTGGATCTCTTACCATAACATAACATCTTCTCTTTAATGGTGTTGCACATTCGCTTCTGAATTCCCAGTTCCTTGATGATGGATGCATTTGTACATTTTTTGGTCCATTGGATGCGTAACAGTCTGCAATAACATCATATTTCAAAGGTATCAAGTTTCTTGCGGTTGATTTCTTTTACTGTCCATGTTTCTGATGCGTACAGTAATACTGAAAAGACAAGAGCATTGAGCAGCTGGATTTTCTCCACTTGGTGATGCCATAATCTCTCCTGATGTTTCTTAATCTTACTTTCTCTTAAAACAGTTACGAAAACCACCAAACTTTTCTTTAACTTTAAAACCACTGACTGTCCACATTTCTGGTAGATTGCCATTACCTCAGACTACTGTCATCACTTTTGTCTTTGTTTCATTTACGTGTAGGCTCAGAAGCTTGACGACATGTTCAAGTTCCTCTATTCCTTCTGCAATCGTGACAGCGTCGACAGATTATCTAAAATTGGTTATTTATCTTGCCAAAAATCACAATTCCACCTTCATATTTTTCAAGGACTCTTCTCATAATAAAATTGTTATCCATAGATATTAAATAGTCCTTCTTATAGATGTATACATAAATAAATAAACAAATAGTTTCTTCTTGTTTTCAGACCCTGAGCAATGAAATACGCTGGGAGTATTCCAAGTTATGGCTCAGCATCCTTAATTTCGACAGGGCAGGGATGCGTGCTCACTGTGAGAAGTTAGGTGTGGGAGATCTCTACGGTCTGTTTTCCTGTATGGTGACAGGACGCACCTGGGATGCCATCGAGTCCGGCATCGATAAAGTCAGATACAGCTCACGGGAGGTATGTTGTAAACTTATTGGGCCGATTGCAGAAACGGTGCTTAGACGATGTCTATGGTTAAACAATGCCTAAATATGGCTGCCGCATTGCAGAGACGTTATTTATCACTTAGACACTGTCTAAAACCGATGTTTAATAAACACTGCTGAGAGCACTGTTTAACCTCAAATGAGAGGAGTGAATCTCAATCAGAGGTTATGTATCATGAAACATGTAATTTGTATTATCATGTTGAGACGATTCCAGGAAGAAAGGTTAGTCCGACGGCTTCTCTGTGGGTTGCACGGTGCTAAATCACAGCAATTCATTTGACATTAACGGGGAGATAGTAAAATAAGGTTTTGCTTTTCAAGAGACTTGTTTCTCGAGACTGACTAAGGGATAGTCCTGTAACTGTCAAGTTAATACAATTCTTGGCAACCAATATCTTGTATCATAAACATGGGTTAATTTCCATGGAATTATATGTCACTTCGACTAGATACATATCAGAATTACGTGTCCCGATCGTCAGAGGGCTGTCACATACATCATCCGGGAGGGATTCACTTATATTTACTACCAAGTAAACACACATAATAGTGAAAACTAAAAAGGTTGTTGTATGTGATTTTTATAGATATAATCGTGTAAGTTTACGGCAACTATAAGATAGGAAAAAAACAACTGGTGGGGATGGTGGTGATTATTGCTTAAAGGGAGGACTGGGGAAGAAGAGCCATGGCCATAATAACAGCCCTAGTATTTGCCTGGTGTAAAAATAGGAAAACTTCTGAAAACAATCTTCAGGGCTGCCGATGATGCGTTTCGAAGCTAGGATTTCTGGAATGCTACATCTATATATCCTATACAACACACTCGCTTATGCATTACTATTGCTTTATCTTCCCTTCGTCGAAGCTACCATATTTACAAGTAGATTACACTCCCTGTAACAACGCTATAAAGAAAGCTACACTTCCCCGTACGGTGGCGTGTCGATAATATAATGAGATTTAATTTTCACCAAAAGCGATACTCTTATCTGTGGGCAAGTCATGCTCGTGCTTAGCCATATTTGAGTAATATGTAGGAAGACAAACAGCTGACGGGGGTTTGGCGTGCGTACCGACGAATTTCATTGGTTGCAACAAGCAAAGAGTTGCGTGAAAGATACTTCTATCTCCATTTTTAAACCAATATTGAAACCTTAAACG
This sequence comes from Anabrus simplex, assembly GCF_040414725.1. Lineage (NCBI taxonomy): Eukaryota > Metazoa > Arthropoda > Insecta > Orthoptera > Tettigoniidae > Anabrus > Anabrus simplex. Next base: position 81,546,107 of record NC_090277.1, on the reverse strand, counting down.
ATGTCTAGTTAAACATTGGCTGAATATTGTTTATGCAATGGAAGATCGTGCTCGATTTAGACGTTGTCTAAGGCTTAAAACTATTCATTGTTTCTGCAATCGGCACATTGTCTTTGACTTCTTCTCAAACAGGTACACATATTAACACATTCACTACTGCCTCAATTAAACCTAAGAGCTAATAAATTCTTCTTCACCCTTGTTTCGAGGAAAGTAGTAGAATATAGTTTTATTAGCAAGTTAAGTTTTGCACATAAACATGAAAAACATCAATGACGCACATGTGCTTCAGTTGCACTGAGGAGCAATATACCAGGTGCCTCCTGTAACAGTCGTCGTTTGCCTTTTCTCTGGTATTTCGGAGGATATTTTCAATTTTTAGTTTGATGCTTTCATGGCCCTTAATTATAGACGTGATAATAAGCTTTTGGGCTTTTGCCATATCACAAAACAAGGTGAAGTTCTTTACGTTTCACAGAGAACTTTGCTCCAAGAAGAAAATCTTGTCTGTTCACGAGCAAGACTTCTCTAATGAAGTTTTAAATTCAGGAATGCTGTACCGTTGGCTTATAGCAAGTAGTACTTTTATTCATCACTACATAGCTCACTGTGTGCTAGGCCTCTGAGCTCCTATTAACATGTTTCTTGTTCCATCATATGCGCGTGCAAAGTAAACAGCAAGGTCATCAGACGAATTTGGGGCTAATGTGGTTGAAGAAATTCAGGTTTTTGTTGCGTAGCATCGGAACCAGGCGACACACAAGCGTTAGGCAGCATTCGGTGTGTTAATATTGGAAAATTCATATTTGGTGGTTTTTTTTTTTTTTTTTCCTTCCAAAAATCAGTACATCCATATAAATAAAACGTACATTTAGTCTGTACAGGCAGCAGTCGGTGTGTTAATATTGGAAAATTCATATTTGGTGTGGGGGTTTTTTTCCTTCCAGAAATCAGTACATCCATATAAATAAAACGTACATTTAGTCTGTACAGGCAGCAGTCGGTGTGTTAATATTGGAAAATTCATATTTGGTGTGGGGTTTTTTTTCCTTCCAGAAATCAGTACATCCATATAAATAAAACGTACATTTAGTCTGTACAGTATGAAAATGATAATTTTGATTGACTACTTTTCCATGTCGTATAAAGATCATAGAGACCACCAGTTCAGTTGCTGTCTGTATGTGTGTTTGAATATCACGTTAAACTGACAGGATATGCTTTTAAGAAACTTGGTGTTTTAATATACAATTCTGTAAAGAGCACAAAATTGCAGGGGTTCAGTACGTCATACAACCTTGAGAGATGGCTCATTCTTCAGTTCATTATTCCAAAACTTTGGTGAATATGAAATTGTTCCTTTGACATATCTGCCAATTCTCCTGACTTTTTACTTTGCTTTACGACCTCCCAATCAGTTAATTGTTTCTCGTGATCTTAAGCTAATGTTTGCAGAATTTATAATATATTTTGAATCTCTTGCCATTTCAAAATGTTACTTTAGTCACTGAAGGCTTCTCTTATTGGTTGCTTTGAATCCCAAAGTTTTTTTTTTTTTTCATGTAATATAGCCAGAGGCAGTTTTCCTTTGAGAGTTAGATTTACTGTATTGGTGTTCATTCAAGGTTTTACCGGGCAAGTTGGCCGTGCGATAAGGGACGCGCAGCTGTGAGCTTGCATCCCAGATGAAACTATCTTTGCACAGATCTATTTTCAGACCAACTTTGCTGTATGGGAGTGAAAACTGGGTAGATTCAGGGTATATCATTCATAAGTTAGAAGTAACAGGCATGAAATTAGCGAGGATGATCGCTGGTACAAACAGGTTGGAACAATGGCAGGAGGGTACTCAGAAGGAGGAGGTAAAGGCTAAGTTAGAAATGAACTTGTCTGATAAGCAGTATGCATAAACTGGCTTTGGTGGTGGGATCATATTAGGAGGAGGATAGGTTACGCAGGAGAATAATGGACTTGGTAACGGACAGTAAGAGGAGTAGAGGGAGACAAAGACAAGGATGGTTAGACTCGGTTTCTAATGTTTAAAATACAGGGTCTTTCTTACAAACCCAGACCGAGCGCACGGTGTTTGTACTCTGCGCTACAGCAGCTGCCTCAGCCCAACTTACATCGCGAGCGGCTGCCCTGCTTTCAGCATGTATACAATCTTATATGCAATCTTATCATATAAAAGATGCTAAAAGTGTCATCCTTCATAATGAGGGACTTCATAAGTACCATTAGGATTTTCTGCACACCAATAGCACGACAGTTAAGATGAAACCAGCCCTCATCCAAAAATAACACAAGCTGTGGGTCGAATAAACGATCATTCAATGATGCAAGATACCACTCACAGTATTTCGCTCCTGTGGCTGGATCAGCAGGTTTTAAACAATGGGCCCATGCAAACCTGTACAGCATTGTAGCTCTTTGTGCAGAAGAAACCGAAACCCCTACTTCTAATAATTTTGTAAGTGATTTATTCAGTGACCGTTCAAGATGCGCACCAATGTCATCTAGGTTTTCCTCCGATAAAACTGTTTGTATGCAATGATAACTGTCCCACCATGTTAACAGCTGAGATGCAGACTGGCTACTGATGCTAGGTTGAACACGTGCACACTCTTGGCATGGTAAAAAACTATGCGTGCACCTCCCGTACGGATGCTTAGGTCTGGGAGAGTAAAAACACTGCTGGATGGTCTGGGTTTATAAGAGAAACTCTGTATAAGGGGTATGGAACTAAATGAGGCCACAAAACTTGCTACAGAAAGAGGTTTGTGGAGACGTTTAGTAAGTTCGCAGAGACTTGTAGACTGAACGCTGAAAGGCATAACAGTCTCTAATGGACTATACATAAGTCTATTCCGGTTTCACTAAGAGATAGTGCCAGCGAACAGTACGCAGCGTATGAATTTGACACATTTCTTCAGTTTGTCTGACATTAGCCTACCAACACACACAAGTTGAGTCTGCCAAACACTAGCGTTTGTCGAGCAATTTTTCTGGCATGGTATTCATAATTTACTTAAAAGATGGGTGAAGTGTGTAGAAGCCAGTGGCCAATATTTTGAATAAACATGTGCATACATCTGGTATGTAAATTTGTGTTGTTGTTGTTGTTTTGTTGTTGTTGTTGTTGTTGTTGTCGTCTTTAATTTCCCCTCCCCTACTCTCTTTCAGTAATAATTTATACTCTCAATTGTTGATGTATAATTTCTTTGCAGAAAGAGATGTTCCAAAAGGAAATTCCTGGATTACTACCTCAGATATCAGACGTGCTTGCGAGAGTGAATCGGCAGATCCTGTTGATTTTGAAAACAAACGATTTGATGCGAGGCATCGAGCACACTCTGAAGACTGAATCACGGTAAGCCACCACCACGAGTTGCAAGCACTCCACACTAGAACACATATTTTTGTACAGTAACTGTCCAAGGAATCTATCGCCGATGATGCTTCTACATCTTGTTTTATTTGCATCAGCCATTTCCTCCTGGGTCGTCCTACGGATCTTCTGTTGATTTCTGTATTCAGCCACCACTTTACCACTTTCTTTCCTTACAGAAATATTGTTTATTTGTTTTGATTGTCCAACCCTTGTCCCGTTTCTCTACGGGGTCGGATAGGAAGCGAGAGGAATCTGTCGTGGCGGGTTTTTATGACCGGATACCCTTACTGGCGTCATCCTCATCAGAGGAGTTAATGAGATGAAATGAATGACACCAGGTGAGTTGGCCGTGCAGTTAGGGGTGTGCAGCTGTGAACTTGCATCCGGGAAATAGTGGTTTCGAACCCGACTGTTGGCAGCCCTGAAGATTGTTCTCTGTGGTTTTCCATTTTCACAGCAAGCAAATGCTTCCCACTCCTATCCCTTTCCTACCCCTTCGTTGCCATAAGACCTGTCTGTGTCGGTGCGACGTAAAGCAAATTACAAGAAATGAATGATGTGATATGTGATAGCAGGAAGGGAGAGGGTGAAACTTGGTGCTGGCACATAGCCTACTCCTGTCGAATAGCACCAAGGGGTTGCTCAAGGCTTTAATGTCCCTATCCAATGGATGAATCGCCATCAACAGCGTAATGTGCCCTCACTCCATATAAGCACTGCGGAGAGGTTTGGAATTTAATCCAGGCTTTTGGTACGCAATCTAGTGATTAGAAATTGTATGTCACCACCTCTCCTACCCTGCCGGCCAGCATTCTGATGTGAAATTTTTTCGACCAGTGGGACTCGAACCGGCTAACCACAGTGTCAGACCATTTAGACTTCAACGTCTTAATGATCATAGCCACCAGGTGGGCTTCCTTCTAGAAATATGACATAACCAAATCACTGTAATTGGAAACTTGTCACCGTTCATTTTCCTGTTTAAGTCATAAATAGAGTAAAGAACATGAAAATGAATGTGTAATAGGATAAACACCAGGACAGATGAGTGTGGGTAGAGGAGGCAAGACAACAAACATTAAAACACAAAGGAACAAGGAGAGTTTCCAGATCTTCACAGAGAAATGGGCTCTTTTGATATCAAACCCAGTTCTTCTACATTTACATCATCTCAGCACTCAGCAAGCTCGTTTTTGCTTACCAGGGCGGGCATTGAGGGGCCATCTTGAGTCTTAATGTCGGAAGCGTAGGATAAGAAGAAAGCTGGATAAACACAGGAGAAGTGAAGAGCCACAAAAATGGAGCTGCATACAATAAAAATTTAGGAACATAAGTCAAACAAAAATGGAGAAAAGGAACCCAAAAGGTCAACATTATTGAAAGCAACACACAAAATACAAGTTGTTCTTTACAAGTTAGTAATTATAAATTTGCCATTTACAAGCTGATTCCTGTTTCATAAATAAAGAACCGCAAGTAAATTTTCACAAGTTACAAGTGCATTCTACAAAGGAATTGGTGGTTTTAATTCATAGAATTAAATTTACAAAGAGACTATATGAGTATTATGGTACATTAAGTAGAATCTTTTACTACTTATATTTAGGCGTACTAATAATAAGCATATTTTGATGTTTTAAGTTACTGGCAATAGATGTAACTGTACACTACTCATCGGATTAAGAGGTTAATGGCAGAAGACAAAGGATGTTCAAAGATAGGATAGGAAAGGCCTTAGGAGTTGGAAGGAAGTGGCTGTGCCCTTACTGTCGTGTTTCTACCTACCTATATACACTATGACTTACATTTTCCGTTGTTTGTTTCTTTCCCTTTTAAGATCACAGGTGCTTACGCTGGGCACTCCATCCCATGGGCGCCCAGCACTGTAAGTGGGCGCGCTGGCAGCGATGAGCGCAACATGTTATTTCAACCACAGTGACGTTTGGTTACGTCACAGGCCGTGAGTGGTGGTGGTGATTTTTTTTTTCTTTCTTTACGTCGCACCGACACAGATAGGTCTTATGGCGACGATGGGACAGGAAAGGCCTAGGAATAGGAAGGAGGTGGCCGTGGCCTTCATTAAGGTACAGCCCCAGCCTTTGCCTGGTATGAAAATGGAAAATCATCTTCAGGGCTGCCGACAGTGGGATTCGAACCCACTGTCTCCTGGATGCAAGCTCACAGCAGTGCGCTCCTAACCGCACGGCCAACTCTCCTAGTGATTATTGTTTTAAGAGGAAGTACAACTAGGCACCCATCCTCTATATAACACTAATCAGAGAGAAAACATGGAAGGGATGTGACACTTCAAAAAATGAAGGTATCGGCCAAAGAAAGACAAGGGCCACGAAGGGCATGAAAATGAAAGACTCCCTAGGCCTCCATACGTAATACCGTCGGGGTCTGAAAAGAACAAGAGTTGACCAAGGGAGGTTAGATAGGACAGATGAAAGTGAGGAGCCTGGCACAGGTAAGTGGAAGCAATGCCAGGACTCAGCTAAGGGCTCCGTGGTTGCCAATCCACGCTCTAAAGTTCAGAGCCCCTGGGGCCCCTTTTAATCGCCTCTTACGACAGGCAGTGGATACCGTGAGTGTTATTCTACCACCCCCACCCACAGGGGGACACAGGCCGTGAAAGGTTAGGCGAAGTCCTCCCACACACTCTCGATCACTGCTGCGATACCTGCGTTCGAAATGGAGGCAGAAATCCAAGTCATTTTCAATTTATGTTGTAAGAAATAAGTTATTTATGTTCATTGCAGTTTATGTATTTTGACTGGATACAATAAAGATTTAGGCCTACAACCTCAAATATTTTTGTACTGTACATAATGAATTACAATTTTCACTATTAAATTTCAAGAGGTGCTTTAGAAGCAGTTCGTATATAATACGGAGTTAAGGTGGATAAGCTGTGGCTTGTGGTTGTTTGGATTTAAATTATCTGATAAACTCACCAACAATCCAATCATGCTTACTGGGAATAAAATCGATGAGGTTATCTATTTGACGGTATAACGTACATCTATCTGGTAGATACTTTTAAGTTGCTGTTGTACTTCAATCTTGGATAGTAAATATCTGTGTCCTCACTCGTGATGAAACTCCCTCCCGCCATTTAGAGGCTAGCTGTTATCATCGGACACCTCTTAAATTTTAAATACTATTTTCAGAAATTCAGTGAACAGGGAAAGTCACACAATGCTACAACACTGCAAAATCATTATTGCATTATGTAATAATATTACATTTTGCTTAATGAATAACAGGAATTTTACTTTTTTTTTTTTTTAATGAAAATTCTGTCATTCCTATCCAAGTGTTCGTTTTCTCGCTTCACTGTGACGTATGCTTACTACGTAAGCTGCCCGCATTGACGTCAGACCAACCCAGCTGCACTGGGTTAGCTTCAACTGATGCCCAGCTGAGCATCTCTGATGCAGATTCTTAACTTCCTTTCCTCACTTTGCCCTTCGTTTCCTGGTCCATCGTTATATTATTATTTGCATAGTATTGTTCTTATTTCCACCTTTTTATAGTCTTATTCTTGAATGCAAAAGCATGACTTGCTTGATGGGAGTGAATAATATGACTGTTCTCTTCTGGCATAGAATACTTTTAGGGCCGGTTGTATGAACCGTTTGATCTTAGATCAGAGATGAAATTGATCTCAGTTCATGCTAAATTCGGATGTTTTGTTGTATAAACGTTAATCTGAGATCAATTCACACTGAACTAGGATTAACTTTGACTGGAGAAATTTATCCAATCACAGTGTTTGATCTCAGTTCAAGGAGTTGTTTTCTATTTGAGATAGAAGAACAGCTGATTGTGAACATAATATTACCTGTGTTGTTACGATAAGAAAATAAGAAAATGCACAAAAGACTAACCTAATACATTGTTAGCTATAGTTTTTATCCATATATAAGCTGTATTATGCTTCTTATAATGCAGTGAAACATAATTCTACAACATAACCTCTATGAATTGCTTACGATATTACATTATCTTGTTCATGTTTCAAGATGTCTCATTACTGGGATATATAGAGGGTAATTCAGCATATTCTATGGACTGTTCAAGATAGAATGCGTCAATATCCTCTGAGATAATGTTATTAACTTTGTTTTTAAAATGGAACAACACTGTTTTCTACACCTAGCCTTAAATCTATGAACATTACTAGTTCAGTACTGTGATTATTCCGAAAATTGATCCAAGTACTTCTCGAGAAAATGTAAATATATTCAAACCTGCTTTATTTGCCAGCTGGGGACTGCCCTGTGCAATTCGTGCTACGTTTGAAACATGAGGTAGCTATTGACATGTACAGTTGCTTCACCTTTTCCTGACAGCTACGTATTCGCTCTGCTGTCCTCATAAAAGCATTATGATCAAATGTTTGATGTAACACCTTTAATGGCTACAAAAGCCGTGAAAATGAAAGACTTGCTAGGCTTCGCAAATCTAATAACGTCGGGATCAGGAAAAAAAAAACACGGGTTGACTGAGCAAAGACGGAGATCCGTTTTTCCTTCGCCTGTGTTCACTGCAAGGAAAGCATATAGAGAAATTCCAGTACATGCTGCAAACGATGTTCATTTGCCGACAGTCACGGCCAACTCAGTTCATCGTGTAAGTATTATCCAAGGAGCAAAGCAATTTCGTATTTCATTGGTTGACAGTCACGGCCAGGTCAATCCCACCATGTAAGTTTTATCCAACAATCTATTTCGTATTTCATTTGTTTTGCGGTGTTGCAACGTCCACTTTTATGAACTCCGATTAAATTTGAACTATACATGTGTAAACTGTGTTCAGTTTTATACAAGGCGACAAAGTCGTAATCTGAGTTCATTTTCAGAACTACGTTCTAAATTGATCTCCAGACGAATGTATTTTCTGAGAAAGCTTGCAACAACGGTGTCCGTTCTCGTTAAGCCCTCAAGATAAAGATGCAATTGCATCACCCGTTTACTGTGTTCTGTGGCTATGCCTTAATTAAGGCCATGGCCGCTTCCTTCCCATTCCTAGCCCTTTGCTATCCCATTGCATGTTATAATTCTCATTCCGTATTGATGGTTATCACTTTACAAATTAAAAGTCTTATATTGACTGAAAAGGAGGACAATATAAGACTTTTTATTTGTAAAGTAAACTTTGTTATCCCATCATCGCCATAAGACCCATGTCTATCGGTATGACGTAAAGCAAACTATAAACAAAATTTATAAAAAAGCGTTGCCCATTGACATCGCACCAAGCTCAGACTTTAATACTAGATACAATGAGATGTTTAACACTGTTCGTTGCACACCTTGTCTAGAAATTATTTAGAGCTCTGCGTCAAGAAGACAATTGAAATATTTTACTTGCTTTTGTTTTGGGATAAATATTTTTTTGCCTTATAGGTGAAACCACTTGCTTAGAGGTACTTGAGGAAGAATGTGTCTTAGTACATTTAATTTCTGTTTCTCAGGATGGCTTCTTTCCTCGTCATGTCCAAGTGCTGCATTCAGAGCGTGTACGGTGAGCGGCAGAAGCAGTGCACTACCCGTTTTTCTCGTTGGCAGACTTCTCTGTCAGAAAAGTGGGCCCTCTTCAAACTACAAGTCTATTACACCTACTTAACTGTTCGCTCATTCCCTTTCTTCAATAGGATAAAGAGTTTAATGATGTACAGGATATGATAGTTCTTTATATGTATTTATATTTTCCATTGTACATTGAGAAAGAGGATATTTTATTACGAGACTTGTACAGAAATACTGTATTTAATTTTCTGTTGTATCTTGGAATGTGTTGAGTCAGACTCTAATGTTCGTAAAAACGATTTGTTCTGTTTATAAATGTTTAATTTTTAAAACAAATGCCTGTTCTTAATATTGTCCTGGGTTCGTCTCTCAGGCGTGCTCTCTGTAGTGTGCAGTGAGCTTGTATTATCTTTTGTACAAGTGATTTAGTAGTCTCAGGTATAGAAAAGAACATTCTAGTGTTATGCCAAGCACCCTAGTCGTTTGCACCATTGTGGCCACAACGAAGCTTTAATGTTAGCCCAAACATGTTGTCCCAGTTGAGCTTCAGCAACCAGGACGTACACTTCATCATCGACTGACAAAGATTTTATATTACGGAATTCCAGTTTAACCCTATTTGCAGGGGATTGCTCAGAGAAGATCAGATTAAATGAAATGTTGTGGTTTTGCAACCAAAATATTTAAAACATCAACACATAAATCATGTAACACATATTCAAATTTTAAAACCTCATAAATACATAAAACTACAAGCAATAACCAAAAGATATACCTTTAATTACTAGAATTAACACGGGGGGTGGGGATTAAATTTTAAAAAATAAAAATAAGTTTTCAGTGACAGAAATACAGTCAACTGTGGGTATAATAAATTTCTATGGACTCATATATTTGATTCATTATAGCCGAAGTTAACTATAAGTGAAATTCTTCTTCCAAGCAGAATTAAATTAGCAAGTGACACAAAAATTGATTATCTTAAAAATACTATAGAAAGAAGTAGCATATTACTATAAAACAGTTCTGTTAGTGACATACTGAACATTGTTCAATAAGAAAAAAAATTCATCCGGGTGTCTACAAGGCATGAAAGTCTTGAATTTTGTTTTCAGGTCATGAAAATAGCAAATGGAGAACTTAATATACTTGAAGTTTAGTAGTCTCTACAGTGAATAAATCATCAGTGCCATGCTTCATTTCATAAACGCATTTATTCTTATCATCATCATTTCTCCTTATCCAGCTGGGTTGGGGCATTTATGTAGTTCTCCAACTTCCTCTCTCTTCCACTATTCTTTTTCTTTAATTTTGTTCGATTAAACTTGGACCCTTCCATTGCTGGAATTTGTTGTTTCAATATCTCCTGTACATTTTTATCTTCTAATATTCATATTTTTATTTTCTTCTCTCTTATTTCCTTTATTCTTTCAATTTTTCTCACTATTATTATTGCTACCACTCCTGGATGGTCCCCACCAAATGCTTCTCCTGGTAGAGACATCCATCAACTCAGCTTGCACTTTCTGCTACGAAGTAATCAATTACTGTCTTCATCCTTCTGTTATCCCAACTATATTGTGTACTGGATTTGCTGTTCTTATTTCTAAACCACATATTTTGTCATATGGTTGAAAGTGTAAGACTTCTGGATACTGTAATTAACATAGTGGCACCCCTAATTTAAAATAAATTGTTAAATGAATATAGGTAGGTAATTTTTTATTGTGATCGTTGTAAGTGCAATATTTTTGTGAAATTACCTGCTAAATGTATGGGGGCAAGTTAATTAGTATCTGCAATCAATTTTTATTATTTATTACAAAAAGAGTACACACTTTTTATTTATATCCACTGTTTCACAAGCTTTCTGATACCCTTTGCAAAAAAAAAAAAAGGTTTTTGGTTGTGCAGTAAGCCACGTATGCACCGCTTCCTCCACCTGTTGATCGGAGCTAATGTGCGTATGGTTTGCCATGTCATCAACGGTCAGTCGTCTGTTATTCAGGATCATATCACTCACTTGTTCAATATTAGCATCAGTTACGGTTGCAGATGGATGCCCGGATCTTTCTTCATCCTTCACGCTCATGCGGCCTCTTTTGAACTGTTCAGTCCATTGGTAAACACTTCGCTGTGGCAAAACATTGTCCCCATATTGTACTGAATGTCTTCTATGCTCCTGGTACATCGCAGGACCACAGAAAACTGATTACGGAATGCTGTTCTTCCTTGGTACAAACAGAGAGTGGCTCGGCCTTCTTTATGTCGCAACACCGCAAGTTGTACTGATCTGATAATGCTGAAACCTACCACAGACGTAGACAACGGTGCCATCTAGCGGTTGATGAGCACACAGCACCATAGAACCAACCTAAAGACAATTTGAGCAAAATTGCTGATACATATTGACTTGCCTACTTATTACATAATGAATGTAAATAAAAACTAACTAGAAAGAATGAGGGTGGGATATTTGGTGAAAGTGCCAAAAGTTTGAGTTGTGGGGAATTCTTTCTAAATCATTATTGCCTGTTTCTATTGAATCATGAATTATTTTAGTAAATGGTCATGAAAGTCACGAAAAATGGTTTGCTCAAATCTGTAGACACCCTTTTCATGCACTGTTCTTACGACTAAAATGGTGTATGGCTTTTAGTGCCGGGGGTGCCCGAGAAAATGTTCGGCTCGCCAGGTGCTGGTCGTTTGATTTGACACCCATAGGCGTCCTGTGCATCTTGACGAGGATGAAATGATGATGAAGACGACACATACACCCAGCCCCCGTGTCAGTGAAATTATTGATGGTTAAAATTCCCAACCCTGCCAGGAATCGGACCCGGGACCCCTCTGACCAAAGGTCAGCACGCTAACCATTTAGCCATGGAGCTAGACAGCTTACGATTATTGAGCCCTGAAGAAGTCTGTTATTTGCAGGTGCTTACTGTACACTGTTTTAATTAAGATCTGCTTAGAAGACAAGGAAGTGTTCATTAAACAGCTCTCCTCATTCCCTGCACGGTGACCCAGATGTGTTCACAAGAAAGTAGAAACAATGCTAGACTCAGCTAGAGGGACTGTGGTCACCAACCCACACTCCCATGTTCGGAGCCCCGGGTCCCCCTTATAGTCAGCTCTCATGACAGGCAGGGGACACCATGGATGTATTCTATTGCTCCTACCCATAGGAGGTTAGTAGTCCCACCAATGACTGTAACAGGTAACTATGACAGAGCCAAAATATTGGCGTCATGAGTTTGAACCCATGGGATTCATTCATTCATTAATTCATTTATGAATAAATACTGTAGATGACTTTGCTACAGAAGGCAACTAAGCGATGGCTGTTCCTACAATTGTGCTTCCTCCCTACGATTATATTTATGAAAAATAAAATGTTATGTAATTATTTTAATAGCTCACGACAAAAATGCCTCATCCTTTTTATCTTTCATAATACATTACAAAGTACAGTATAATATCCCTTAATCATGAGGAGTTATGGGTGTCTCAGAGGGGGTGTGTTCACTCCTTGTAGGTCCATAAGAGCAATACTGTTTTCTTAACATGGAATGAGCTATACCACAAGCATCATTGTTGCAGAAGCTATAAGGAATAACTTGCTTTCGTGCATAACGTCCCTTGTTATAATGATTAACCATTATTTTCACTACAATAATCTTACTCTGTTGCCTTTATTGACCCACAATCAATGCAGGAATGAAATTGTCTCTTAATGCCGCTACATCATTTTCGCGACGTGCTACGCAATTAGTAACGAAATAGAAAGGGCCAGTGGCACGGTCCCTCAACGAGTGAACCCAGCACACGCCACAGTCCTGCATAGCCAATTCAAACACGCAAAATTTATCGCTTTCTGTAGGTTGCATACATTAATTTACGAAAGAAACGTTTTGGCCATTGTGTTATTCTTGTCTCATTTAACATGCATGCAGAATTTACACAAGATCCGTGATTCCCCCGGTATGCACCCTTCCCTTGTTAGTGCTCCTTGTGAGGGGTACTGTAATGTCTTCTGATCAAAGACTTCCTTATGCTCTTAATCATGCCTCTACAAATGAAACATATTGTGCTCATGGTAGGCATTACAAAAATAAATGTCAGTCCCCATTCACTTTTAAAATTGCCACCAGTCCTTTTTCTTTTTTAGCTGAATGTTCTATTATGCACCTATTCATTCAACATTCTTCCTAGCTTTGGTTGTGCTGTGCATTGCGCCATTGTATGGTGGTGTGCACGTGCAATTTTGAGTACTTCTCTGTTATGAAACCATCAGTTGAGCAGCTCCCACACTAAAGAATTTGAAGTTGTCTCAATGGTGTTAGTGAAGCCGAGTAGTGGTTGAATACACTTGACTCCAACTTACCTCCGGTCCAGAACATAAGCTAGTTGTACATGGGAACAAGAATATGAAATACCTGGATTGTTATCAGTGGCATTTTCAGGCAAAGGATCTTTTTGTGAAGAAAGAAACAGGGTTTTAAATATTTTTTAAATATTCAAACGTAGACTTAAATGCTGTATATGCCGAGATACATGAAACTTGCCATTGTTGTCCATATCATCAGCTTGCCTTGTTAGAAACCTGCATTTTTTTTCTGTACAAGAATTTTGAAAAGAACTGCAAATTTTTACCAAATGTTTGATGTATTTTTCTTTCCATAAAAAATTGTAAGAAAAACTATGGTGGTATTTGTTTTCTTTTTTTTTTTTTTAATATCCTTTCTCCACCTGCACTCCTTCTCCTGTCTGGAAATGAAATGTTGCTGGCCAGAATGTCTCATGTACAATGACGACACTGTGAACAAGAAATTGGTCTTCAGTGCAACAGTTTCAAGATTAATCAGAAAACTTAGCCCAAAAAATCGCTGCTCAACTGCCTACCAATTTTGACTTCATGCAACACATTTTTTGTTGTGCCCAAATCTTCGAAGGCTACTTATTGTTATTATTATTAGGAAAAATAAAAATTTTAGGTTACAAACAAAATTTTTAAACTGTTTAGTGCTCTATTGCCCAACAAAATTCAGGAAACTCGACACCAAATTAAATCTCTACAAGAAATAGCACAAAAAATAGATTTTAGAATATCCTTTGAAAAACTGAGATCATGTTTACAGATACACCACTGGTAAATAAAATAATTCACAAGAAATCAAAACTGTTGATAAATTTAAATATTTAGAAGAAATTATAACTTATCTTAATGAGTGGCACTAAACAAAGCAAATTACATTACCAAGACTACATACAATAAAAATGCTTATCGATAGCAAAATTAAGACATAAAACAGTCACAGCCACAAATAATTTATATGTGATTGTGAATCCATTTTTAAAACTACTAATACAGATGAAATAGACAAAATACTTAAGACAGAAAGAAGAAGAATTATTAGAACATGAATAAATTAATAGTATCAAGTTAAGTAAATATGTATATCATTCTTTGGGCACCTTATCAGAATACCTAAGTCCAGAATTAGCAGAAGAATTGAAAAATTATGGAATAGCAAGACCAAGATTAAATGGATTATGGAAATTAAGGAGGATATTAAAGAACTACAAGTGTAGCCTCTGTGTTTCAGGTGGCAGCGCACCGATCTCTCACCGCTGGGTTCCGTGGTTCAAATCCCGGTCACTCCATGTGAGATTTGTGCTGGACAAAGCGGAGGTGGAACAGGTTACTCCAGTTTTCCCTGTCATCTTTCATTCCAGCAACACACTCCAAATTTCATTTCATCTGTCATTCATTAATCATTGTCACGGAGGAGTGTAACAGGCTTCGGCAGCTGGCACAATTCCTACCCTCGCCGCAAGATGGGAGCTTCATTCATTCCATTCCTCGTTAGGTCGAATGACTGGAAACAAGCTGAGGATTTTCATTTCATTAAAGAACTACAAGTAAAATCAAAACAGACAAAATTAAGATTCTTCAAGGCACACACCAGGCTACAGATCAAGATCAGTTAAGTTCTAATGGGAGAGCGTTTTCAATTGAAGAAAGGAAGGCAGCATCTCTTAGAATGAAGAAATATTGGGCTGATAGGAAATTAAAAAAGCCTTTGTATAATTGACTATAATGGTCCAATGTAGGCCATAAAATGTAAAAATAAAATAAAAATTATTAGGGATGAACTCGGCGGATGAAGCTATAGCCTAAACTGGCTTTAGTGGTGGGGTTGAATGAAACAAATGGAGAAGGATAGGTTACCCAAGAGAATAATAGTCTCGGTTTTGGTGGCTAAGAAAAGTAGACGGAAACCTAGATGATGGTACTTAGGTTCAGTTTTTACTAATTTAAAGTTAAGAGTTGTGAAACTAAACAAGATCATGGAGTTAGTTACAAGTAGAGAATTGTGCAGGTGTTAGTTAATTCACAGTGGTTTTCAGACTGAATGCTAAAAGGCATAACAGTCTATAATGACGATGTATTATTATCATCTGTTAGATCAGTTCAAAGCCTGTTTGGATCCTCGAATAGCACGACCAAAGTTTATGTGGTTTTATGGAAACCACAATAACTGGTGGCAGCGCCAAAATGAGATATATTAGACAGGATAAAGAGTGAGGTAGCATATTGAAAATGAAAACCTACAACCTGTTTTTCAGGCAGGAATGGAAGGAATGAAGCCCCCATCTTGTGGCGAGGGTAGGAATTGTGCCGGCTGTCGAATCCTGTCGCACTCCTCTGTGGCAATGATTAATGACTGACAAAGGAAATGATATTGGAGAGTGTTGCTGGAATGAAAGATGACAGGGAAAACCAAAGTACCTGGAGAAAAACCTGTCCTGCCTCTGCTTTGTCCAGCACAAATCTCACATGGAGTGACCGGGATTTGAACCACAGAACCCAGCAGTGAGATGCCGACATGGTGCTGTCTGAGCCACAGAGGCTTACAGTGAGGTTGCGTATTATTCCAAGAAAAAAAATGTTTTTTGGTCTGTATTGAAGCTAACATTTATATTTGTTAAGGGAGAAATGACAATTTTTGTATTTTACTTAATTTATAACTTACTTGTTAGTATATTATTAATATGATTTTGTATCAACTCCACAGATTATTTGGTGGATTTCTTGGTTGCTGATGAAGAGAATGGATGTGGTTCTAAAACATCTATGACATTTTAATAAATATGAATTAAATAGCTTTTGATTAGTATTGACAAGGTGGACATGCAACAGTACCAATGGCTTTTCAGTGTTAATTACAGGTAGGTCTTAAGGGAACAATGGGATAGGAAAGAGTCAGGAGTGGGAAAGAAGCGGCCATGGCCTTAATTAAGATAAGATACTTACCTGGTGTGAAAATTGAAAACCATCTTCAGGGCTGTCAACAGTGGGGTTTGAACCCACTATCTCCCGAATGCCAACCTGCTCGGTACCAAACATGTATTAGCCAATGCAATTGAGAATTTTGAATTTAAACGTCGTAAGCCTTGGTTTGTAATCCACATAGTTTGCTTCCTCTACATTGAACACAGTGCCCGAGATCCCTTATTTACCTGAGCAGTGTTCAGGCTTTCCTGCTCGTTCCTGCAATGGTGTACAGTGTCTTGATTCTCTCTCTGTTGAATAAATTATTTTATTTTAATTTTTTTCTCCCAGAATGGTAGTAGTAAGTGAGATTGAATCAAGGAGCAGCAAAGCTAATGTGGTGAGCTTGCAGTTATGATCAATAGTCTATATATGTAAAAAATGAATGTTTGTTTGTTTGTATGTATGTCTCGAATGGACTCAAAGACTACTGGAGCGATCTGGCTGAAAATTTTACAATTTGTTCTTATTACTCCTGGGAGGGTTTAGGAAGTGGTTTGAACGAAATCCGATGGGTAGTTCGGTACAGGGGATGAGAAGGGTGAAGAAAAAAAGAAAATAGGGGAAGGTAAGTAAACTGCATGACAGGTCTGATCAGCGGGTTGCCTAACCAACAGTATCTGAAGATTATGATGTTCTTAAAACTTTTCTTCTTCTTCTTTTCTCCCCATTGCATAGGGAGTGAGAAGGAGTGAAGAAAGGAAATGCTGAAAATGACAGAGATTACGGGTGAATGCGTGTGTATGTTTCAGCCTAGCTCTCAACCAGACTAGATACACATATAATTTACTATCAGGAAAATTTACTGTAGGGGCAAGAAACCCCTAGCACCCCTAAAGAAAGAGGCGAAATGTAAAAATCCAAAAAAATGACATATTAGTGGTATGTTCATAGTCTTTGGGCTAGCTGAGATGAATCATGATACTCTGGATCCCAATTGGGATGAAGGTTAGAAGGAGTGAAAGGAATGTCCAAAATGACCGAGATCATGGATGTACGTGTGCATGTTCCAGCATAGCTCTCAACAAACCATGATGTTCATATGACTTACAGTTTGGGAAAGAAAACTGTAGGATAAGACATCCCTACGGGCAGGGGTGGAAGGGGAGTGAAATATTAAAATAATAGAAAATGACCAATATTAAATGTGAAAACTATGTATGTTAACATATATAGTTTTCCTTTTGCATTTAATTAAAAGGTTTAGAAACATCTAACGCAGTTGAATTAATAAACGCGCATGAAGCTGCAGACGCATGCTAGTATTCTATGAAAAGGAAGTCAACCCTCAGACGAAATTAGCTTTACACTCATCAGTTTTCAGACCAGTTTTCCTGTACGGGAGTGATAGCTGGGTGGACTCAGGATATCTTATTCATAAGTTAGAAGTAACAGACATGAAAGTAGCGAGAATGATTGCTGGTACAAACAGGTGGTGGTGGTAATTGTTGTTTTAAGAGGAAGTACAACTAGGCAACCATCCTCTATATAACACTAATCAGAGGGAAGAAATGGAAGGGGTCCGACAGTTTGAAAAATCGGCCAAAGGAAGACAAGGGCCACAAAGGGCGTGAAAATGAAAGACTCCCTAGCCCTTGCAAACCTAATAGTGTCGGGGTCTGAAAAGAACAAGAGTTGACCAAGAGAGATTGGATAGGAAAGATGAAAGTAAGGAGCCTGGCACAAGTGAGTGGAAGCAATACCAGGACTCGGCTAAGAGCTCCGTGGTCGCCAACCCACGCTCCAGAGTTCAGAGCCCCTGGGGCCTCTTTTAGTCACCTCTTACGACAGGCAGAGGATATCGTGGGTGTTATTATACCGCCCCCACCCACAGGGGACGAACAGGTGATAACAATGGCAGGAGGGTACTTGGAATGAGGAGATAGAGGATGAGTTAGGAATGAACTTGATGGCTGAAGTTGTACGCCTAAACCGGGTTCGCTGGTGGAGTCATGTCAGGTGAATGAAGGAGGGTAGGTTACCTAGGAGAATAATTGTTATAGAGGGTAAGAGAAGTAGAGGGAGACCAAGATGATAGTAGTAAGTAAAGTAAACTCGTGTCCTCATCCTGAGGTGGTGCAGCTCTTTTCAGGCACATCCCCAATGGAGGTGAGCTGCATGTACCATTTGGACCACAGACCAGCCTCCTGCCATTCTCAAATTTCTGACAGTACCGGAAATCGAACCCGAGCCGCCGAGGACAGCAGCTAATAACACTAACTGTTACGCTACGGAGGCGGACACGACGGTGTCCCCAATTTCTAATGATTTAAAGGTAATTGTTATAGAACTAAACGAAGCCACAGAACTAGTAACAAATAGAGGGTTGTGGCAGCAGTAAGTAAATTCACAGAGGCTTGGAGACTGAACGCTGAAAGGCATAATGAAGATGTACAGTATGTATTTATGTTAATTTTGTCTTCACTCCATTTGTTCAGAGAAGACAGTTACTTAGTTGTACTTCCTCTTAGAACAAAAATCACTGCCATGACCACTCTCCAAGTAGTAGAACAATAGAAACCCCAATAAACTGCAAGTCAGAAACTGGGAAACTATCGATTAAGGCAACATGATGGTAGTGATACCTTCATTTCTCGATGTGTTGGACCCCTTCCACATTCTTCCCTCTGATTAGTGTTAATAGAGGATGGTTGCCAAGTTATGCTTCTTCTTAAAACAAATAATAATAATAATAATAATAATAATAATAATAATAATAATAATAATAATAATAATGTTATTTTGCTTTACGTCCCACTAACTACTCTTTTACGGTTTTCGGAGATGCCGAGGTGCCGGAATTTAGTCTCGCAGGAGTTCTTTCGTGTGCCAGTAAATCTACCAACACGAGGCTGACGTATTTGAGCTCCTTCAAATACCACCGGACTGAGCCAGGATCGAACCTGCCAAGTTTAGGTCAGAAGGCCAGCACCTCAACCGTCTGAGCCTCTCAACCCGGCCTTCTTAAAACACTCATAGAACTTTATCATATTAAAATAGCTGCCTTTCATCACTGTAACTTTTGATCAGCTCAGTTGAAATGTTGAAAACTGCAAATTTGCAAAATATCTCAATATGTTTGGTCTAAACAGATCAAAAACTATCATAAAAACAATCTGAGGAATCAAGTAAGCCCAAGGGTGGTGGTGGTGGTGGTGGTAGTGGTGGAGTTGATTACTGTTTTAAAAGGAAGTACAATGGACAACCATCCTCTTCCAACATTAATCAGAAGGAGAAAAGGGAAAGGGTCTGACACTTCAAAAGGTGAGGGTATCAGCAAAGGGCCACAATGTGCATAAAAATTAAATACTCCCCAGGCTTCGCAAACCTAATACCATCAAGGTCGGAAAAGAACAAGATTTGACTACGCGAGGTCGGATAGTATAGATGAAAGTGAGAAGCCTGGTACAAGTAAGTGGAATCATTACCAGAACTCGACTAAGGGCCCCATTGTTGCCAACCCACTCCTAAGTTGAGAGCCCCTGAGGTCCCTTTTAGTCACCTCTTACGACAGGTGGGGGATACCGTGGGTGTTATTCTACTATCCCCACCCACAGGAGGAAAAATGCTGAGAAGAAAGGGGAATAAGAGATATGAATATTAAAACAAAAAATGATTTCAAGTAAATATTTTTTTGCCCATGGGGACAATTAGCATGTTCTTAACTCCAGTAACTAATATGATTTTCATCGGCTTGCAGGAGCAGCGATGTGGACTTTGTCACCATTGTGTAAGACTGCAATATTAAATAAAATGTCTTTGGTACTGACCACATTTTAATGACTGATAATGAATTTATGATAGAGACTAGTGGAATTAAGTTAAAAGAACTAGCAAGGAAATTCATTGAGGTAGTGTAATAAGACTGTATAATGAATTGTATCTTTAATGCAAAAGAATTAATGGCAAAAATCATTCATTGGAAGTATAAATATTTTGTTATATTTTCCATTTATTGGATCATATTTAGCTATTTTTAAGAGTATCGCAAAAGTCTATCTTGTAAACGTCCTCTTTTTCTTTCTTCTAGTATGGATGTGAGACATGGGCTATTAAAGTAAATGACAAAATGCATATCGACGTCTTTGAAATATGGTGTCGGCGGAGGATTCTACACATCCTTTGGATGGAAAAATGCAGCAATATTTCAGTCTTAGAAAAAATTTTAAAATTTCCAAATGATTATCAACTCAGGGTTTTTCTGAGCGAATACTACAATTCTTTGGTCATGTCATGAGACAAAATGGGCAGAACATTGAAAAGATGAGGCTACTATGCAGGGCAAAGTTGACACCACCAGACCCATTTGAGGACGGCTCAATGCTGGATAGACCAAGTGAAGATGATCACAGGAGAATCCTTTCGCCATTGATGAGTTGTGAAGGTGATTATTGTGTTTAAGAGAGTGTACAACTGGGCAACCCTTCTCTGTCAACACTAATCAGAAGGAAAATGGAAGAGTGGTGGTGGTGGTGGTGGTGGTGGTGGTGGTGATTATATTTTTAAGAGGAGGTGCAACTAGGCAACCATCCTCTATATAACACTAATCAGAGAGAAAAAATGGAAGGGATCTGACACTTTGAAAAATGAAGGTATCGGCCAAAGAAAGACAAGGGCCATGAAGGGCATGAAAATGAAAGACTTCCTAGGCCTCCATATGTAATACTGTCTGGGTTGGAAAAGAACAAGAGTTGTCCAAGGGAGGTCGGATAGGATAGATGAAAGCGAGGAACCTGTCACAAATAAGTGGAAGCATGCCAGGACTCAGCTAAGGGCCCTGTGGTCGCCAACTCACACTCGCAAGTTGAGAGCCCCTGGTGCCAAGTGTGGTGGTGGTGTGGTGATTATTGCTTTAAGAGAAAGAACAACTAAGCAATCATCCTCTATATAACACTAATCAGAGAGAAAAAATGGAAGGGATCTGACACTTTGAAAAATGACAGTATCGGCCAAAGAAAGACAAGGGCCATGCAGGGCATGAAAATGAAAGACTTCCTTGGCCTCTATACGTAATACTGTCGGGGTTGGAAAAGAACAAGAGTTGACCAAGGGAGGTCGGATAAGATAGATGAAAGAGAGGAGCATGGCATAAGTACCTAAGTGAAACAATGCCGGACTCAGCTAAGTGAACTGTTGTCGCCAAGCCACGCACCCAAGTTCAGATCCTTGCTCCCCTTTCAGTCACATCTTACAACAGGCAGGGTATACTGTCTCCACTCATAGTGGGGATGTTCACTGGTGAGGGCGATAGATCAAAATGCATGGCGCAGTTACCGGTGCTGTACGTCAAGAGGGGCTGGTTGGGGTCACGACATTCAGGAATGCGTCAGAGACGGCGATGATGCGCAGCATAATGGATACCGGTAATTGATATTGTCCAGTGACCACAGCTTTCTGTCAATGCCACCTACAGCGTTTCTATATAGCCTATTTCAGAATAATTTTCTCCCTTAAAATCGACTGGAGTACCTACCCCGGGGTTACCAGTAGGCCTACTGCCGAACTCTTCCAGGCGTACGGTAGGCCTACGTGTTTTTAAATTATGAGGCGGTAGTATTTTACCGCACCTCTCTATGCATTTTCTCATTGTAATATAGAACGGGAAGTAATCATAGCACAGTGACATATCAAGAAACAAACCAGAAAAAAAAAAGGAATTGAAAAAAAAAGGAATTGAAGTCCTATTTATTGGAAGAAGGTATTAGGAGTACCGTACGTTAAAATAAGTGAATTGCACAAAAACGGCAAAATATATCTTAAAGTAAACGCAGACAGCGGATATCCTTCTCAGCGAGAGTAATTCTCTGCGTCAGAACGGTGATTTCCTACACGTATTTCTGAAGTGTCATTTTCCGCGAAATTGATTTCTCGCACGCAATGTTTACTTTTCGTCAGCAGTTTTACATTTTAAGATTAATCGGTACATAGTGTAAAACCGACGTAATATGGAATTCTCCCGTGAATAAAAATAACAATAGTTCTAGACATCACTTTCATTTGACATATTTCCATCAACGAACATTCAATAACCTCAATTTTCAACGCGGAACCAGGACGATATCCAATAGGAAATGACACTCCTCTTTCCCACCAATCATTGCGTCACGTTCATCTTCCGACTTTGCCCTTGAAATCGAAGCGCCCCCTGATATGAATGATCAGGGATCAGTCACCAGTCAGTCGAATGATCAAGTGACTCTCGCCCGTTCGGTTGGACAGTATTGGGGCATTAGGAAGTGTTGAACGATTCGTGTTCTTGTCTCTACATATTACAGTTCAATTTATAAGAAGTACTTCTGTCAGAGAATGGGGAGCGATTGCTATGAAGAATGCATTGTATCTATTTCGTTTTGGGATTCATTTAAAATCCATTTTTTCTCGTTCCTGGTGGGAAGTTGGGTCATTCTGAAAAGATGTTTGCGTATGTTATGGAATTCGAAAGACTTTTCCGTAGAAAGCCGCGATACACCACCGGCGTGCTTGATTGATTCCTCATTTGGTCAGCATTCATACATGAAGTTAAAGGTATATTGAAGCTTTTCTCATCAATGTCACACAGATAAGAACATTTTTAAATATAGTTCATTATTTGTTGCTATGATAGTGTAAATGAGCTGTTTTATTTAATGTTAAAATACTTATTCTCTAGGCTAAGCTTTTCCATTTTTGCAAGGGAGACATATCAGTATAAAAGATCCACTCAGCTGATACTACCCAACCATGATTTATGTAATGTTTGTATAAGCAGCTGATTGGACTGTTTACTTTCAGGGTGTGAAACTTCATTATGTTGAATCGGGCAGTAGACATCAACCACTTCTACTGCTCCTTCATGGATTTCCCGATTGTTGGCTTGGCTGGAGACATCAAATTCAAGCTTTTTCAAAGCATTTTAGGTATGTCAGTAGTTTGTAGTTAGGAAGAAAAATAACTTATTATTTGTGTGCCAGTATTCCTTGAAAGGTTTTTTTTTAAAAGTAGACATATCTGGCCTCTTATGGTAATTTAATGCTTTTTGTATAATTTCAATTTTATAAACTTCTGCTCCTTTGCTTTTGTCATATGTACCTAAATTCTGCTTAGATGTCAGTGGGAGATAAGAGGATTTTATCCCTTCTCACCCACCATTTTTCCTTTTCTTGACTGTGAGAAAATATTACTAAATATTGTAATGTATATTATAAGAGGGTTTAGTGTATGACCTACCAGGTCATTGCTGGCGTGATACAGCAGTCGTCACAGTTATCTTGTGCTTACTTTGTCAGTTCAGATCTGATTACTGGGCGAGTTGGACATGCGGTTAGAGGTGAGCAGCTGTGAGCTTGCATCCGGGAGATAGTGGGTTCGAATCCCACTGTTAGCAGCCCTGAAGATGGTTTTCCGTGGTTTCCCATTTTCACACCAGGCAAATGCTGGGACTGTACCTTAATTAAAGCCTTGGCTGCTTCCTTCCCATTCCTAGGCCTTTCCTATCCCATCGTCGCCATGAGACCTATCTGTGTCGGTGTGATGTAAAGCATAAAGCAATAGAATATAATAATCAGATCTGATTGTCAATTGTGATGACCTTCCTTTACCATCTTTAATGTGCACATTTTCCTAAAAAATTTAGGTGAGTTTAATCTAGCTATCTTGTTGCATCAGTTTCATCAGACTCCCTAAAGCTACGTATTCCTTTTCTATACATTTTATCACCTTTTAGTGCTTGTCTGGCATACAGTGCCATGCTTCACACAGATATAATTTTGGAGTAATCCAGTAGGGATGCCACAAAATTTCTTGCAAAGTAACATGAATACAGTGGCATAGTGAATCTCTGTTGGGCCCTCCCTGCAGAATTAATTACCCCCTCCCCCCACCTGTTACAGAATCTTAGGAAGCAATGGTTTGTGACTTGCTGATATTAACACTTCCCAGAAAATAGTAAACTTAAAAACAGTAAAACATGAATTTTTTTGGTTACGGTACACATTCACGCTATCTCCAGTTCTCTTGTAGGCGCCGTGGTATGCTATTAGATATGTTCATTAGGGTACAAGGAAGTAGAGGTGCGAAAATACTAGGTTTTTGTGTATTTTTGACATGATCTGTCCATCCTTCGGTAGAACCACATCTCAAAGGCCTGTCATTTTTTATTGAGCAACTTTATCACAGTCCATGTTTGAACACTAATGGAGAACAGAAAATGCATAGCAGCAAAGAAGACTCATTTTTGTAGCTAATGATGACTTGAGACTCTTAAACATTTTCAATTTTGTTAAACACAGTCCTGGCTTGTCCAGTGCATCCTTCCCTTCATACGAATTATTCTGTTAATTGTTAACGATGGTATAAAGAGATCTGTATTTCCGAACTTGTTCAACACGTTTGTCAATTTTAAGGTGACTTGTAAGGATGAAGTTTCTGCATATGACCATAACTTTAGTTTTCTTTACATTAATGTTATGGTTTTGTTTGTGGTTTACCCATAATATTAAATGAAGTGTTTTGACAGATAGGGCTGAAGGGAGGAGCATTGCATGGTGTTGCCACATTCCTGCACTCCTTTCTCCTTCCCTTGTTTGTTCCTTGAGATTGCTGTGTTCTGTTGTAGGTATGTAATTCAGAAGCAAGAGTTCTGGCAACTCCAAACAACACAAGCCAAGCAGCAGACTTGATCTCCATGGCAACCGCAGTGGGTCTGCCCAAATTTCCATGGCAGCCATGCTCCCTACGTCCTTCTCCCCATGCAGGCAGACAGTAAATGGACCTCCATCCAAGAACTCTTGGAACGCATCTCTTAATATTATGACTAAAGTATTGCTACTATCTGTGGGGTGCTGTAATCTTTCTGCAAAAAAATTTGTCATCCGTACATCGGAAGTTATTTATCCACTGGCCATTTAAAAGCATTCCTATTTCCACATCATCCAGTGCTTGTCTGAAGATATTATTCTGAATATATGTTAAATAGCAATGGAGACACAATACAACCCTGCCTTACTTTTTTTTTCAGTCACTACTGATCTGCATTTAGGGCAGTCGCCCAGGTGGTAGATTTCCTATTTGTTGTTTTCTTAGCCTTTTCTTAAATGATTTCAAAGAAATTGGAAATTTATTGAACATCTCCCTTGGTAAGTTATTCCAATCCCTAACTCCCCTTCCTATAAACAAATATTTGCCCCAATTTGTCCTTCAATTCCAACTTTGTGATCTTTCCTACTTGGTTAGGTACATCTTCTCTCTTCTCACAAAGCAGTCTGATTCTAGTATAAGTTAGCAATAATTCTCTAGTCTTTGCCATCTAGGCCAATACTCCAGTCATCTTGTGACGTTACACTTTATCAAATGCCTTCTGATAGTCCATTACAGTGAGGTATTACACCTTGTTTGAAAATATTACAAAGTAAACAATTCAGCATATACACTTTTCTCTTACTCCCCTATTTTTCCTTCAGAATTTACTGAACAACTCGTGGGTGTCCGATGTGCTATGAAGTGAGAACTCATTGTAATCACAATAATTGTTCCAGGATTGTTGCTCTTGATCTGAAAGGCTTTGGGGACTCGGACAAGCCAGCATGGAGAACCAGTTACAGGACGGATGTTATTCTAAGTGAACTTCATAGCTTCATTGAAGCTCTGGGA
Organism: Anabrus simplex; assembly: GCF_040414725.1. Lineage (NCBI taxonomy): Eukaryota > Metazoa > Arthropoda > Insecta > Orthoptera > Tettigoniidae > Anabrus > Anabrus simplex. The sequence goes on along the minus strand of NC_090277.1, from coordinate 81,520,213 downwards.
GTTACCAGATGTACACTGATAGGACATGATCTTGGAGCACTGCTGGGTTGGTACCTGATACATCGCTATCCTGAGCTAGTGGAGAAGTTTGTGTCCATATCCTGCCCCCATCCCAATATATACTGGACTGAGCTTCCTCGAGCAAGTACCTTCAATTCAAGGTAAGACATAACTTAACCGTTAGTGAAATATTTTACAGATCCAATCTGTTATAAAGAAAATAAGTTTGCATTTGTGGTACCACTTTACTAACTGGGATGCATGTTTAATAAGGAGAAAGTCATGTAAAAATGACTTGAAATGATGGCCTGAAGTAGCTGAGAAGAGATCCTTTCTTTATGCTTGCCGGGTACTCAAACCCATCCCTAGAAGTATTCTTACTTACATAGGAAAATTAAAAACCGAAACTATGGAAATCGGCAAAATGCAGTCCTGTTTGCTGGCAAGTGATGAAAAGCAGTTTGCTGTTGTCTCTGATAAGAGGTCTTATCGTGTCTGTATGTGCTGACACATTTTAAAAAAAACTTCATCTTTGTCTGGAAACTTAGGCTGAGAAGTTTGTGCATCCCTTGTTTGGCCTGATAATGCTGTTGGTTGTTACCTCAGATACGAGAAGTTTGTCCTGTGATGTATTTAGAGTCCTACCAGCAGTTTAGATGCTGAAATAAATTTCTGTAATTACAACTTAATTATAAGTCATAGAACACAAATTACAAAACAAAATGTTCAGGCATGTTCTGATTTCCTTCAGCATTGCCACTGGTTCATGAACTTAACTGAAGTTAATTTGGTATATTTTTCATTTCATTATTCTGATTTTGCACCAACATAATCTTTTCTCCTGCCATACTTCAGCTTGAATCATTTTTTAATAAATGTATAATTTTATTATAATTGATGTATTTTTATTTTACAGTTAGCTCTATGTAAATGAGATTTTAATTTGACATTAATATTATCAAAATACATTACTTTTTGTCAGAATCTACTCAAATTCTATGTACCTTATCAAATCACTTTAAAATCCTAAATTAACAAGGTAGCTTCAAAAAAATAAAAAATAAAATATCAATCAAGTTGGCCGTGCATTAAAGCAACAGGATATATTTTTTATCGAAACATCCTTGCTTTGACATATGTAATATATTTTAGCAGGTCTGAATGGCTCAGATGATGGTATTCGAATGTCTCCGAAAAGTGTCAAATGTAGTGGGACATAACAAATAAAAAAAAAACATTATCATTGACATGACATAGGCTTTTGGGCTTATGCCGTGTCAAGAAACTAGTGTGCTCAGCTATTGCCGATTTGTCTGGCTGGTTGAAACAAATATTTTGTTCATGTTCCTTGATAAGAGTACCAATGGACTGGCATGTTTGGCCAATATATACCTTACTGCAAGTACAGGGAATTTTGTATACCCCAGGATGTAAAAGTGGGGACAATTTGTCCTTGGTTTTACCCAGACTGTGAGCAGTTTTAGTGATGGTGCCAAACACGGTTTATATATTGTTTGGCAGTTTGATCTGGGGTGTTGTGAATGTAAGGCAGGTAGGCAATTCCCTTCACTTCTGCCTTCTGTGAGCTTTGCTAGGTCATTTCTTTAGGATGTGGCCTCTATGAATCTGCAAATCGCTGTGACCATTACCCTTGAACATGACTTTGAGTGTGTCAATCTCCAACTGAATATTTGATGGCTCACAAATTCATCTTGCCATCTTCGTGAGTAATACCAATATAAATGCTCCATTATTGGTCATTATAAATTTTCCAATTAACTCATTTCCGGTTGCCAATGTTTCGCCTCATTGTTCTAAGTTGGGTTCATCAGTTGGTAAATAGCACACCCAGGAAGATGCATGGCTAGTGCATACTGTGGAGGCCGCTGCGTAGGCTACTTGGAGCCACCGGCAGTGCCAGTGCACTATGAGAGACTTGGTGAGCCCAACTTAGTACAATGGGGCAAAATGCTGGCAACCAGTTAGCTGGAAAATTTATAATGTCCAATAACGAACCATTTATTTTAGTATTATAAATTTACTCATTCGGGACACACATTTCAGGTTTCCCGTGGGAACCATCTGTATCATCTCTTGGTGAGTGTTGTGAGAATGCCTTGTTTTTGTGCTGGATGGTGGTGAGACTCTGAAGATAGCGATTTTGTGTGGGTAGGTTTAGGATATACGGAATGTCCTAAGGAGCCATCCGGTTTCTTTCTTACTAGAACATCCAAGAAAGGAAGGCATCCGTCAGACTCTATCTCCATAGTGAATTTATTATTATTATTATTATTAATGTGTTTTCAGCAGAAGCCTAACTCTCAACCTTGAGTAATTAGCTTTTCTTTTTTCAGGTATAATAGTGTTACTGTATGTTTTCTTTTGCAGGTAGTTTAAATTTACTACTCAAAATTAGTTTCAGCAGCATAGCCAGAATCACAATCAGCCAATCGGGGAGGGGGGCAGTCAAGGACCCCCCCCCCCATTTTGTGAAGAAAACGTTACTTTTTTTTTCCAGTTTTAACTGCCTGAAACTAGGATTATTAAAAATATATAATATAATAATTTCCTTTAATTTCCGTAATTATTAAGGAACACACTTGGCAGAAATACGCACAAAATGTCATTCGTTGCGGCTAACAGATTCGTACAGCATCACAGCAAGTGGTGGAAGCTTTGCTTGTAGTGTGAGGAAGGTTGGCAGGAGTAGGTCGTGGACACTGGGGTATGATTCACCTGCTTTTCGTGTCCATTAGTCAATCTGGCAGTCTAAATAAATGTCTACAATCCTACCTAGTGTGTGTTTTGTTAGTGTTGTCAAATACTAAATGATTTTAATAGTATAATCACGCCAAACTTCTATTTAATTGTAATACATATTTAATTATTGTCCCTTTGGTGAAAGTTTTATTGTATAGTACTATTATTACCACACTAAAGTTGATAGACTAACCTTTATATTTCTATCGAAATTTGCTCAAAGAGCATAAAAAAATCATAGCCTTTTTTAAAAATTTGAATGTTCCCCCTCTCCCTCCCGCCCCTCAGACCTGGGTACTTTTTGTCTATAATTTTTTCTGCCCCCCCATTTCTACTTCCCAATCACTGACAAGAGTGTAATTATAAGGACACTGATACAAGTGAATTATGTTGATGTTCATATTGTACTACACTACAAAATCTTACATGAAAATACAGAACAAGAACATAATAAAGGTCAACAGTTTTACAGAGAATGATATGTTCAGATTACAGTATAAAATAGATTCAAGAGATCTGTTTGTTTTTCAAATGTCTCTGTGAATGTTTTAAAGAGCCAATCCATTGAGTTTACTTTAATTTCTACATTCCTAGTAACACCGCCTGTAACAGTTATACAATACTCATGAACTTAAACATTTTCAGTCATTAACTTTGTATGTTAAGAAGTGTACTTGAGATTTGATTTTCTCATTTGGTTTGTTCCCTTGCAGCTGGGTGAATTTCATCCAACTACCTTATCTGCCTGAAACTGAAGCTCTCCAGGGAGACTTGAGTATTATTAACCAGTGCTTCCAACATCTCCAGAAGAAGAAAGAAGATGCTCCTTATGTTGATGCTTACAAGTACTCATTCTCTAGAAAAGGTAAGTTGAGAAACAGTTCTTTTCATGTCTGTGGGGGTTTGGGACTCTCACAGTTATCACATTTGGTGTTATAAATTTATTCCTCATTTGGTCTTTGCTGGTGATTTCTGAAGGACATTGATTTTTGTGACTACATTGACCATATATATCTGAAACAGTCTACTTGCAACTTTTATTGCACATCATATACCACAAACTGACATTATCAACAACCTAGGATCAATGCCGATTGGTACATCATAACCTATTTGTCCTACAAATCACAACATAACAATGTGCCATTTATGATCTTGTAAGAATCACTTCAAATATTTTAAAATCTAACTTTGCTTCATACGAATTCATTTTATGCTAGTGTGTAAAGTCCGATTTTCAGATATGTTAACGAGACCCGTAAAATATTGTGCTATCTTTAAAACATTTGGCCATTACAAAGCGTTTTAGAACGTACATATTGTTACTTGTCTTTTCAATTCAGTGGTCGAACTCAATTTAATGGCTGGTGTTTCACCAGTTTGATTCTCAGATATGTTTTGGATAAGCTATCATGATTAGTTAGCCACTAGAAATGTTCTTAGAATGTACATATCATATTATATGTATTTCCAATTGAATTTAAGGTTATGTTAAATGGCTGATGACCCAACCAACTGTCGGGTCGAAATTAGTCCCATGTGTAAAAATATATATTTCAATAGTTTGTAAAATAAATTGGTATTAGGTGGAACCAAAACCTTTGCTATGGTAAGCTTTTATTCATTCAAGGTGAAATTTATTGGACTTTATTGCTTGCGGCAGTACCGCTGTTTTGGAGAGACTTCCTTTGAGATTGAATTCTTTCCAGCTTTGCTGTACATCTGCTTCTGTGTTACCCGCATTACTAAATTATACACATTTGCAAATACTGTATTCGAAAAATATTATTAAATGTGGGCAACTGTTCTTATCCAACATTATTAATAATAATAATAATAATAATAATAATAATAATAATAATAATAATGATAATAATTGCACTTGTATAGCAAACTTCATGACCCTAAAGAGTTTAACAGATAATGTACTTAAGTTAGGTATATTTCCAAAGATGTTCAAAATATCAAAAACTATTCCCCTGTTTAAAAATAAGGATAAAGATTACCCATCTGAATATAGACCAGTTACTCATTTCTATTTTGGGTGAAGTAATTGAGGCAGTTCTGAAAAACCAATGTAGCCTATTTGTACTTGGATAAAAATAATTTTTTCAGTTCCTCACAATTTGGTTTTATGTCAGGCAGATCTACTATTTAAGCAGTAAAGAACCTAGTAATTGAAATATTAGTTGCTTTTGAAAAAAAAAACTATGTACTGCCCTAATAGACCTAAATAAAGCATTTGATTAGTATAAACTGAAATTATATGGTCTGGATTGTGCAGAACTTTCTTTCTTTGAATCATATCTGAAGAATAGAATGCAAATGGTAGTTGTCGGTAACGGAAAGTCAGAACTTAAAGAAACGAAGGTTGCAATCCCTCAGGGTTTGATCTTAGGTCCACTCTTGTTTGCGATATTTATTTATGATTTACCACATTATGTGGGCATTAATACTGTTCTTTTCACAGATGATATGTTAAATAGGTCCAGTGTGTGGTTTCAGGCCAGTAGTTCAACAGTAAATGAAGAAAATTTGGGAAATATTGAATTTAGCCTTAAAAATTCTGCTGTTGAATGTAAATTTGTGAGACTTTTAGTATATTTAAACAGTAAAGGGGCTGCCTGGCCGAGGCGGTAAAGGCGTGCTCGGTTCGCCCGGAAGGACGTGGATTCGAATCCCCGTCAGGAAGTCATAAAATTTAAGAAAAGAGATTTCCACTTCCGGAGGTGCATGTGGCCCTGAGGTTCAGTCAGCCTACACCAAAAATGAGTACGAGGTTGATTCCTGGGGGCAAAGGCGGCCGGGCGTAGAGCTAACCACTCTACCGCATCAGGTGCCGAGGTTAAGGGTAGTGGAGGCCTTTACCTTCCACCACTCCAAGGGCCTTCATGCTCTGTACAGAGATGACTGCTTTACTTCACTATTTAGACAGTAAACTTTTTGGGAAGCACATGTAAATAATTTAAGTACCTATTTAGATATCTACAGTTCTTTCTCTCCTATGTAAATAAACATGTTGGTTATCATATGATTGTTACAGCATACTTAGCCTTTTTCCATTCCTACATTCAGTATGACATTAGGCTTTGGGGCAATAGTCCTGAAGCTAAAAAAATCTTTTTGTGTCAAAAGAAAGCAATTAGAATTTTCATGGGATTAGATAAGAGATAGCTGTGTAAATGCATTTCGCAAATTACATATGACTGTACCTAGCATATGTATATATATGTTATGTGTCAAAGAAAACTTATTATAAACGTTTGGAAATACATGAACGTAATACCAGAAGTCTCTTCATGTTACCTTAATTTAGATTAAGCAGATGTATAAATAGCCACTTACATTTGAAATGGAAGTTTTTTTATAAACTTCCAAATATTCTTGTGGAAGCATCAATAAGTAAATTTAAAACTACTCTTGATATATGGATAACATAAAAGGCTTTTTGATATAAATGATTTCTTTAATTCAGATTTTGGTGATCTTAAAAATAAAGTGATTATGTGAAATTTTTTTTGTACATGTGAACTTAATGACAGTCTGTAACTGTGTTACTTAATGACTAATAAAGAATCTTGAATAGGGAAGTTTGACATTTTTCTACGAGAGCAAGTTCTTCAGAATTTTAATTAGGAAGAACTTTTTGTCATTTTTTTTCCCCCCCCTAACTGAAATAAGTGTGGATAATGTATTGTTTCAGTGAAATAATTTGTAGGAAGAGGGATAGGAAAAGAAACAGATAATGGGACAATCACAGTGACAGATCAGTGTGGAAAGAGGGAACAGAAAGAGGAGAGACTGAGACATGAAAACACAAAAGGACAAGGACATTTCCCAGTTCTTCTCAGCCCCCGACGACCTTGTTTCTGCTTCCCAGCTTCATCAAGAAGGTGGGCTTCAATACTCATTGACAGATCTTCAGTACCTCCCTGTGGGTGGGGATGCAGATAAAGAATACACCCATGGTATCCCCTGCCTGTCGTAAGAAACAACTAAAAGGGGCAACTGAGGGATGATTGAATTAGAACCATGAAACTGCTTGCAATTAGTACAATCACACAGGGAACACCATGGGTCTCCTTTATTTGTGTGTAGTACCACTGTTAGGTACACAATAGGTTTGTGATTAGTAGCAGCAGAGATTAGTTTACTGTGGGTTTACAGTATCTGTGATTACCACTATATGCAGAACACCACGGGTTTGCGTTGCCTGTGAGACACACCACGGGTCTGAGTGTTGCCTGTGATTAGTCCCACTAAATGAGCAACCATAATGTGCGGAACACCATGAATCTACGTAACTTTTCATTAGCACCGCAACATGAGAAATACCATGGTTCTACTTTACTAGCGATAACTACCATTATGAGGGGCCGTTGACCTGAATTTCGGACCCCTTTAGACAAGAATCGTGGATTGTGCTTTGGAAGCAGTCCCTTCGTCAGTAATACTATTGTTTCAAGATAGTTTGAGAAGGTGGGGGATTGCGGGTCAGAACCGCTGATTGTTTTAAGTTCATAATCATTGTTCGTTGTTTATTTGAATTCTAGTTAGTGGTTTGATTTTGGAGTTATTCTTAGCTTTCAGTATTGTGTGTTGGATCTGTTGATTATTTTATTCATATCCATCCATTCATTCATTCTCATAATCACATTTTGAATTCTGGTCAGTGGATGAATTTTGGACTTTTAAATTGTCATTACATTTCGTCCCATTTTGTACCAATGACCTAGATGTTAGGCCCCTTCAAACAAGCATCAGATCTTTAGTCTTCATATGGGATATGTGTAGGGTAAGAGGAAAGGCAGATAAATACAGGAAAAGAGAAGGGAATTAGATGAATACAGGTGGTAAAAGACAAATTTTTGCTGTCGTTAAAAATGTCATATTTGTAAGTTCTAGGCTGCACATTCACATGGTTAATTAACAGAATGAAGTTAAAACTTCAACAGACGTAAGTGAATAAGTACTGTATTTGTAATTATTTGTGGGGCAGGACCTCATAGGAATTTTTCTTCTAATGTTTACACAGTACGTACAGCAATAATATGCCAACAAAATATAAGTGAGGAAAGAAGTACAAACAATGTAAATTGATCAGTAATGTCCCACACGATCTTGGTTAATAAATAGGATGTTCTCTTTGTCCTTCCAAATCATAGAAATCATTGTCCGGCTCCATGGCTAAATGGTTAGCGTGCTGGCCTTTGGTCACAGGGGTCCTGGGTTCGATTCCCAACAAGATTGGGAATTTTAACCATCATTGGTTAATTTCCCTGGCACGGGGGCTGGGTGTATGTGTTGTTTTAATCATCATTCATCCTCATCACAACGCTCAGGTCGCCTACGGGTGTCAAATCAAAAGACCTGCACCTGGCGAGCCGAACCAGTCCTGGGATCTCCCGGCGCTAAAAGCCATACGCCATTTAATTTTTTCATAGAAATCATTCAGTGTGATAAATCAAATTCCTTCATGATGCTGAAGTTTGTTTCTACATTTTCTAATTGCAATATTGTTTGGAATTTTTCTTCACTATTAAACATTTTCCCTTTCTTTTGTGACATTTCACAGCAGTGCTTCCCTTGATTATTTGACAGACAGATTTGAAATCTACAGTCTACTGAAAACAAGAGTTTGAAGAGTTTTTGTCAGCAATTTCCAAATACGTAACAAACAAAAATCAACATTGGACGTGATAAAAAAAAGCTGTTTCATGATGTCATAATAAGCGATGTCGCAGTAAATGGTTTCGACCGTACTTCACAGAACGACTGTCTTAAGGAAATCACTGACATTTTTTTCACACCACGCTGTAACTAGAGCCCTGCATCGATGCAGATATCCGTGAACTTAGCGCCTTGGCAGATGCAAACTGTATAGTGAAGTTTATTGATTTTCATTCAAGTATAATCTTATTTCTGCTTATGGTTAGGCAACCCTCGACATTGGTATGGGAGAATGGCTGATATACAAAGAGCATTGAATCCACAAGGCCATAAATCTGGCCCAAGCCTACCTCCCTCCTGCTTGCAATTAGTGAAGGAAGGAACAAAGCTTCCGAAAGGGTACCGTTCAATACGTTTGTAGTTGTCGCAAGAGGAAATCCCTTTTAAACCTGTAACTCGAGATGGTCTGGTGACAGATATCAGGCCTGTTTCATTATGTTAACAGATCTGTTTTGATACTGGGTGTAATATAGTTAAACAGCACAATATATGCGGATGGAGATGCGGATAATACTTTGTACATCCGTGCAGGGCTCTAGCTGCAACATTACCAAAGTTTGCAAGAAAAAATATTCATTTTGAGTGTTTTTTTTAGCATAGACATTAAGTGGCTATATCAGTAGGCGAGACTAAGCATAATAGCTTGAAACTTTCAAAATGATCTCTAATAATTTTGTCTTAGTGACTTGCGGTGTTTCAAATAATTTACAATTTACTTTCATAATAAAATAATTGGCTCTTAAAATCTCATTGCTAAGCTTCGACATGTTCGGGGGGGAATGAATCTTCGCACGTACTGAAGACTCCCTACAATAGCACTTAAGGATTCCTGTGTTTAATTTTAAGAGATATCAAAATTTTTACATGTTCAGTACTCTTAAAGATTATTTAATAAATGTTACATATAAGCATACATGTTTTGGCTCTTTGAGCCATCATCAGTACAAATTAAGACATAAAATAGTTGTCACGTATTGGATAGTCCTGCTCAATGGCTGAATGGTTGGCGTGCTGGCCTTTGGTCACAGGGGTCCCGAGTCAGATTCCTGGCATGGACGGGAATTTTAACCATTGCTGGCATGGGGGCTGGGTGTACGTGCCATCTTCATAATTTCATCCTCATGACGCACTGGTCGCCTACGGGTGTCGAATCAAAAGACCTGCACCTGGCGAGCCGAACATGTCCTCGGACACTCCCGGCACTAAAAGCCATACACCATTTCCATTTTTTTTTTAACATATTGAATAAAATACATCTTGGCAAACTTGATGTTGATATTCATAAAATACAAGACAACAGATAAAATATGATGAAACTAGCATAAAAATGTAACTTGTTTGTTCCACACACTCCAAATTCTTTAGTTTCAAGAGTAAATCTTGTTACATTGACACTGTTGTATATACTACTATCAGTAAGAGATTGAATAGTGTCTGAATAATCATCTCTGTGGTGGTCCGGGGCAGGGTCCTCAAATGTTGATACAATATGCCTAACAGTAAAAGATGTAGTTAAAATACTGTATATTGAAATGGTTGAATTGTTTCTCTGGTATGTATCGAATGGCTATTCACCTCGTGGGCCGGTGGAGTCTTGTATAAGAATGTAATCGTGTCCTGTTGCTCTGGACTGACTAAAGCTTAGGAGCGGAACACGCACGACTGCCAGCACTTGTCGGGAAGGGAGAGGAAAGGAAGCGGGTGTGTGGGTGGGAGTCCAAGGATGTGGGGGAAGGCAAAATGGGGTGGAGGATGCAGGACGATTATGATTGGTTATTTTTTGTATTTCAGTATAAATACTTTTATAATAATTTAATAACTTTACTTTTGTTGGCATAAAGTAAAATCTTCCTACCTTGTACTATTGATGAAAATAAGTGTCCATAGTTGGTCATATGTTGACTCATTGCCAAAAATCTGTATTGTACAATAATTTTAAGAACATTGTTGGGATAGGTACAGTATGATGTATTTGGAGGTACTGGAAAGGTAAGAATGAACCTCGTCCAGAACTGGTAAATCTGTTAATTGTACTGTAATAGAACCAAAAAAATAATCATAATTTATTTTTTCTCCATTTCTGCTTCCTTGCAATGTGTATGAATTACTAGAAAGTACTACTGGTATGTAATGAATGCAATTTTATTTCAAGAAGTAAATTACAAGTAAGTTACTTTTTGTAAAACGTAGAATACTACAAGTGTAATTGTTAAAAGTAATCTTGATTACTTTTATTCAGTTACTTCCCTACTCTTATCAACATCGGTGACATCATACTGGATAGTTCTCTTTGATCTGACATGGAATGGCCCTGTAATTTTACTGTAACACAACAAAAACAAGGTTTAATCCGACAAGCGAGAGAAACTTTCTAGAGTTCCTGATACATGTGCAGTAGCACAGATGCTGTTGCAGCTAATTTCAGAACAAAGACCTGAAAGATTCTGGACATGCGCATGACATTTGACCAATGAATGGAGTGGTTACTTCATATTTGAATAATGAGGTCATCAGTCATAAATTGTGTTGAAGCATAATTCATAGATGACAGTGTTTTAAGTTCAAAACTGTAATTTACATGAAACAACAATCCATTCTGGAACTGTTCTGCATTGCACATTTTCATTCAGAAAATTCTGAACTAGTTCAGAACTGGTTTGAAACCGTTTGCTGGAACAAACCTGTACTACATTCTTTGTTACTTCATAGAAGAGATCTCGCTGCACTGTCCTGTGTTACAGAGGACTGGACCGGCCCCATCAACTACTACCGGAACCTGCCATTCTACCGCGTGAGTGAAGAAAGCGGGATGGTGCAAGTTCCATGCCTGTTGGTGACTGGCAATAAAGACCATTTCATCAATCTTGAGAGCATGGTGAAGTCCACAGATTACACAGACAGGTTTACGGTCAAAATCATTGATGGAGCTGGGCACTTCCCTCATCAGGAAATGCCAGAAGCTGTTAATAAACTACTAATGAACTTCCTTGTCGGTAAGTTTATCAAATTTATTTATTATAGTCTTCTTATTCCTATGGCCTGCTATTATACTCAACCGTAATGCACTGTTTGTTAAATTCTACAACATACTAAAATTGTATAACTTACACACGGGAAAACCTTGTCATCTAGTCCATACAGTTAATATTTACATGAAGATAGTATCTTAGGATATGTACTATAGATTGTTCTTATATGTAAGTAATGTTTGCAACACTTTCTTTTGAACTGCTGAATACTAGTAATGTCTCCAATTTCAGCCAACAGGGAATTCCACAGGTGGTTCATAGTGGGGATGAATGAATGATGTGATGGGTAGGGATACTTAGCAGGGCCTTAGTTAATGACCTTGTTTGGTGATTATTACTGGATGACAGGTACTGAAGGTCAGGTCTCGAGTAACCTGGTGTTTTGCTCCGTAGAACACTATCAGTAACTGACAGAGTGCAGATTTGGCCTCTCCTCTAAATATAACCAAGATAACTGATTGAGGTAGGGTGAGATATGGCAGTGTCTTGGTTTGTTGAAGATTTATTTATTATTTGGCGTATAAGATAAAAGCGGTTGGATGCATTATATGCGTGCTGTAATTTGCTACAGAGTTTTTTAAAACTGTTGTATGTAATGTGTCTGTAGTCGAAAATGGGTAGAATTAGACTTTGTATAAGTAATTTCCTTCGTTTTAAGTGGGAGAAGATCTCGTAGCCTTCTAAATGAGTGTAGTGTGTAGAAAGTTTGCTGGCAGATTTTTTTTGCATGTTCAGACAGTTGATTTTAAATGATGATTATGCCAAGATTCTTTAGAGTTTTTAGACTGATTTCTGTTCTCTGGAACATAATTAGAGGAATGTTTTTTCCTCTCCAATTTATTGTTATTTTTGTATCCTGCTATGATGGCTTGTGTGTGTTTTTTTAACTTGAAAGGAATTAACAGTCTAGTCTCAAATTTTGTGTAGGTCTTTCATGTTACTTATGGCCAGATGAACGTTGTTTGGGTCTGAGTGTATGTATAACAGTATGTCATCTACATACAAGCGGTATTTATAGTTGTTTAGATTTTTCTGGTAAGTCCTTTAGCTACATGGAGAAGAGTGATACCAGAACTCAACGTTGCGTTATGCCTGCTTCAGTTTGTTCCCAGTTTTAGGTGTTAGTGCCCACGGATATGAATTGTTGACGTCCTGTGAGATATGACTGCAGCCATGTCCTCATGTTTTTGCTCTATTTCAGTCTAAAGAACTAAAATTAGAAACCGGAATATTTCACTTCTTCAATTTTGGGAAGTAATCATTCACTATATGTAAAAATAGCCAGTCTCTAAAGCATGCTATTTAAGTGCAAGGTTGGTAAAACAAATTCTTAATGATTGTATTCTTGAAATAATGTCTCATGATATATATTGTACTATACTGTGCATTTACAAGCTTCCCTCTGCACAAGGCAGTTGTAGATGTATGTTTGATAACCCATTCAGATCATTTGACGAGCTATGGTTACGCAGTTTTTTGACACATCAAATGAAGAGCTCAGCTCACAGTCTCATCTCGCTTATCTTCATATATTAGTTTCCCTTTGTAATATAAGCTCTCACAATACACACTGTAAGAAACTAGAGGCACATGGATTTGAGGGTGTTCAGGTGTTGTAGTAAGGATGTAAAGGAGAGGGCATACAAGTCTCTCTCTTTTTTTTTTTTTGCTAGTGGCTTTACGTCGCACCGACACAGATAGGTCTTATGGCGACGATGGGATAGGAAAGGCCTAGGAGTTGGAAGGAAGCGGCCGTGGCCTTAATTAAGGTACAGCCCCAGCATTTGCCTGGTGTGAAAATGGGAAACCACGGAAAACCATTTTCAGGGCTGCCGATAGTGGGATTCGAACCTACTATCTCCCGGATGCAAGCTCACAGCCGCGCGCCTCTACGCGCACAGCCAACTCGCCCGGTATATACAAGTCTCTGGTAAGACCGCAGATGGAGTATGGTTCCAGTGTATGGGACCCTCACCAGGATTACTTGATTGAAGAACCATTTAAAAAATCCAAAGAAAAGCAGCTTGATTTGTTCAGAGTAATTTCCAACAAAAGAGTAGCGTTACAAAACTATTCCCTAGTTTGGGCTGGGAAGACTTGGGAGAAAGAACACTTGCTTCTCGACTAAGTGGTATGTTCTGAGCTGTCGGTGGAGAGATAGCGTGGAGTGACATTAGGAGACGGATAAATTTGTTTAGTGTCTTTAAAAGTAGGAAAGATCGCAATATGAAGATAAAGTTGGAATTCAGAAGGACAAATTGGGGCAAATATCCTTTTATAGGAAGGGGAGTTAGGGATTGGAATAACTTACCAAGGCAGATCTTCAGTAAATTTTGAATTTCTTTGAAATCATTCAAGAAAAGGCTAGGACAACAGATAGCTAATCTGCCACCTGGCTGACTGCCCTAAATGCAGACGAGTAGTGATTGATAAAGAAAAAAATGTGATTTGCAGATATGTCATAGCTGCTTTAGTTTAATATTCACGTGCCTGTTCAATCTGCACTTGCTTGCACTTCAACTTGAAAACCAGATGACTGTGTGTGTGTGTGTGACAATTATCGCCATTATCAATAATATATTAAAAATGTATTTAATCGTAGTTCATGGACAGCTATTCCGTAATTAGATGTCGCCTTGATCCCATGATGTATGTTCCTTAAATAGCTGTTTGCTTGTCTGCCATGTTGGTGATCTAACCTGGTGAAAGATGTATGTATGTATTTGTGGTATAAGATGACAATATTTTAGTTCCAGAGTCCCCACCCAAGGTGATAAAACCGCAGTCGGGGAGCGGATTGATGAATCGTATGTTCGGTGCTGTGAGTTCCACAGTTAAGTACGGCAACCAAGTAGTACTTGATGTAGTCCAGAGGAAGACCAGTGATGTTGTGAATGGTTCTGCTGCTAAGCACCTACATAGCTGACTGAATCATGTTGGAAGTGAAAAGATGCAATCTCAGTATCATAGACTTGATAATAATGTGCGTTTTCCATTTAATTTTTTAAAAGATATTTGTGTTGTATACCGTTGATATTTGTCTAGTCCTTGGTTTATACTTGTGTGTGCTGATAATCATACAGTGGAATTATTGTTGTTGTTAATGAAATTGGTTATTTATAGAGGTTTTTAGTAATGTTCTAGTTTTATAATATATAGTTTATATATATTTACGCTCTATATTTTCTGGGTATTTAAATGCATTTATATACAACCATACTGTGAAAAAGACTGATAAATTAGAGTGGATTTCTTAGCCATCTCTAGTAGTAGGCTGATCTTTTTGTCTCCTACTCCCTAATGGGGAATGAGAGCGAACAATGTCGGTCACACTTTGCCTGTATTTACAAAAAACTGCAACAAAATTGTCTGCAGAGTGAGGTTACTAGATATGAAGTTACATAGGACTATTTTAGCATAAATCCTATACAGTGTCTGGGCATGTGTGCTCACTCTTGCACACACAGATGAACACAAAGCAACAGGAAAGAAAATAATTTTTTAGTTAATATTTTAAACCTACTTCATTTCTCTTGTGCAGCTTACATTGATTTTGGATGTTTATGGCACCTTTCCATCTTATATCTGACCACCGTAGTCTCTTAACTGTGTTCCAATCAAGGTTCTTCTTGTTATACTATTCTTGATCGTTTTAAGCCACCATAGTCTGGGGTCTCCCTCCTGTCTGGGTTTGTCATCTGCTTCAGCATCCTTTCCTTTTCCATCCTCTTAACATGTCCAAACCATCTGTTTATCCCTTTCCATTCTGTTGAAAAGCTTTTCCACTCTTACATCTTTATTTCTTACTGTGCCCTTTCCTGTTATTGTCCAGGTCTCTGCTGCATATGTCAGTATTGGCCAGTAGTAAATCCTAAACATCAGTCAGCTCTTTACACTTCATTGATACTTCCTTCCTCCACACCAGGTTTCTCCTACTCTGGTAGAATGTATTTTGCTGTTGAATCTTATTACTGATCTCCGTGTTCAGCCCAGCACCCTGCATCACTTTGCTTACCAAGTTCTTAAAGTTCTCCATAATTTCAAAGTTTTCTCCCTTTATTTTTCAAATTCCCTCCTGTCCATTTCTGCTCTGGTCAATGCCACTGTTTTTTTTTACCTCTTTTTTCCACACTAATTTTCATTCCATAATTTTCAACAATCTCGTTCATATCAAAGTTTATGATTTTTGTGTTCCGTATTGATGACAATTATTGTAGACAAATGAGGTAATCCACCTAATTAATACAATATAAAATAAGTACAGCCAAAATTGGTTAGGACGCTTTTGTGGGAACCAAAAAATTTTGTAAAGAGGGAACATGCCAAAAAATGAAACAATTTTGCTGTTAAATTTAAGGATAGTTTTGAACGTAAAAATAATTACGATGAATTACAATTATAATTAATGAAATAAATAAAGAAATAATACTTTTTAAGAACACCAACATAGTAAAACATCAAGGAAAAAGTTTCTAAGACGCGAACCATACACGTCTCTTATAATTATGTTTAAAGTTATCGTAGGAATGTCAAACATCTTTGCGATTTGCACACGTT
Source organism: Anabrus simplex (assembly GCF_040414725.1). Lineage (NCBI taxonomy): Eukaryota > Metazoa > Arthropoda > Insecta > Orthoptera > Tettigoniidae > Anabrus > Anabrus simplex. The sequence continues at coordinate 81,504,137 of NC_090277.1, read as the reverse complement.
CCATGTGTGGATTAGCATCTGCTTTCTCAATAAACTTTTAATTTTTTATCATATGTAAACTGTCTACCTTTCTTCTCCATAACAGAATGTCCTGCAAACCACTATGCGTGAACACACTACCCCCTTAAGACAGAAAGCCCCATCTCCGATGAACAACATTTTACAGGAGATAAGGAAAACGAATTTCTGCACCTGCATCACAGTTTTGATACTTAAAAAGGCTTTTGATGTGTAAAAGTCGTTGTTTTAATGTACCCAACTTTGTGATAATGTTAATATAATTGTTTAATATTTATTTTTAGAAGAAATGGATTTAGGGCTTTTTAAAGTTTGGTGCTGTAATACACGGTCTCTAAAAGCCTTAACTCCCTGTACGGAAGGTGGACCTATTTGTCATAATTATCATATTTACAAACCCTAAATAATAGCTTTGCATACAATTACATTTTAAAACTGTGCAATACCATGAAATACAAAGAACACATTCAGTAATTTTCAGTTTTCTAATTCAAATAAAACTAGCTTACATATATTATATGAACCTTGTTCTTGATCAGTTTGTCATTAGTCAGCTTGTAAGTCAGGCTCTTCTGATTCTTCAATGCTCAACCAAAATCCATGGCGGTTAGATGGCATAAGGGGATTTATTTTTTCTTTGCCTTATTGAATCTTTGTATTTTGTCCATTTTTGCAGGCATGGGAAAGTTTTTGATGTTTTTAGCTTGCAAGAATTTCAACACTTTTCAACAAGATTCCTCATATTTAGTAGAATACAAAAGACTTGTAGAACCTCATTTAGCAGTTAATTTAACAACATCTGTGAGATAAGGTATGTTGTCACCTCGACGCATAATTTTTTATTTTGAGGTGCAGTCTTTACATGCGAAAAGATCCCAAACACTAAGTTCTTTGATGTCTACTTTTCTTAAGTTTGCTTTTTGAGCACACTTAACAAAATCATGGAAATCATAAACCTTTCCACACTGTTTCATAGCCAGTTCAACTTAATGATGAAAGGAGTCAGCAGCCATAAACGTATGACTTGCTTCGAAGTAAAAAATGTCAAGGGTGTCTACAGAAATCTGTGGACAATAATTTAAAAGATACACCAGAATGGTAAAGAGTCCAGTTTTTGTTTTGTGCTGAGCAATTGTCCAGCCAAATAGATATGCTTTACATCTCTGAAATGATTGCAAAATGCATTTAAGATATCTTATTTTTTTCTTCCACTTACTGCCTCATGCCACAAGACTGCGAGAGGTTTAGCCTTCGGTTTGGTACCAATAGGAACAAAACTTTAATTAAATACCACCATTCTTTGGGTAAACCTAACTTCTTTGAAGGAATCCATCTGTGGCAACATAATCACCTTCTGTAAATCAGCCGAAACATATAAGTTGTAAGTAGAATGCTCCTGCTTAGCATGTTCTTTATAAATGTATTTTGCTTTTTCAGCCTTTGCAATGTGGCCCTTCCAATTAAAGTCTCACAGTCACCGGGCGAGTTGGCCGTACGCGTAGAGGCGCGCGGCTGTGAGCTTGCATCCAGGAGATAGTAGGTTCGAATCCCACTATCGGCAGCCCTGAAAATGGTTTTCCGTGGTTTCCCATTTTCACACCAGGCGAATGCTGGGGCTGTACCTTAATTAAGGCCACGGCCGCTTCCTTCCAACTCCCAGGCCTTTCCTATCCCATCGTCGCCATAAGACCTATCTGTGTCGGCGCGACATAAAGCCCCTAGCAAAAAAAAAAAAAAGTCTCACAGTCTGGTGATCATTTTTCCTGATTGCGGTCTTGTCACGTTCCTTAAACTTGAAGCACATGCCACATTCTTCATGACCAAGTTTTGTAAACAATATGTTAAACTCATTAACAACCTTCTTATACAGATCATAAGAACAGTCTCAAACGTTTTTAGCTCATATGAAATCATACATCCTCTTAAGTCACATCGTTTGGGAGGTATCGTCGATTTGGCGCATGTTCTCTTCTGTAGTGAGCAATACTTGGGTTGTAGCTCTCTGTATGATTTATAATAAGGCTCCTGTCAATTTTCTTACAATTAGGATGCTTTCCTCTTTTGTCAGTCGAACATGTCATACCATTCGTGGTACCTTTGCAAACAGATGTTAGTGTCATAAATAATGGAGTTATTTTCTTTAGAAACCCCAAGAGTAGTGAGAAAAACCATTTACACACGGACTCTTTTGCTGTCTGTCATTAAAATAAATATTGAAACAAATTGTTTCTAGTTTCCGATTCACCCTATCGTCTCTTCACCGGGAGCTTAGTGGCACACATCACAATAAAGTCCAGTCTTTCAGTGAATTTCTTTTTCCAAAATTGTGTTACATTGGTTTCTCCACTCTTCCAAAAATGTTGTGCTGCTTTTTGTAGCGACATTTGTCACAACAAGGATCATGTGGGGGACGGTTTTCTTTTAACTTTTTGATTCTGTGCTTTGCTTTTTCTTTAGGAGTTGTACTTTGTTTCTTCCTTACTCTTTTTGTGAAACCAGGATGTTCTTTTTCTTCTGGAGGTACAGTATTGTTTAAAGTTTCACCATCTTGACGGTTTTGTTTCATTTCGTACTGGATCATTTTCAACTTCAATAGGCTCTTCAGAATTGGATGGAACCATAACCTCCAGTGTTATGTAAGTCGATGTGCTTTCATCTTCTTTCGTTTTCATTGATACACAGGCTTCTGACATTGATTGTGGTTCCTAAAATTAAAGGCATGATCGTGAGAACCCATGTAAAAGATCAACTGACTAGATGAACAGTAAACATTTGAAGGTACTGTATATTAATTGTTCGTTACATATAAAAGAACCAAACAATGCAACAGCTCATACAAATGCGGGCCTAATCAGTAAACAGTCAGCTGTGTCCAAATTGTGACAACACAAGGAACTTTGTTTCTATTTTCTTAAATGAGAAAGGATTCTTAGGTGAATGTTTTTCTGTTGCAACAACATACTGTTTGTGTTACTTTCAGTCATTTACATTATTTTCTTATAGTGGCGTGTATGCCAACTGTTACTGCGGAATGCTTGGTATATATTTTTGATGACTCACCAGAGATGGGGTGTCACCAGCCATGCCAGAATGTCTGTCTCACTCCGTTCTTACTTGATCTTCAGTACTTCTTCACACACCAGCAAATGACGAGCATTTACATGTAAAAAAATACTTTAGTAGAACTTTCTTTTTTGTGTATCTCCTGTAATTACAAGTAGGACATTGTCACTTCACTCACGCTTCCTGACTGAAGTGGAAATGGGCCATGACCCATCAGAGACAGAAAGGAATTCCCCTGATAATGATGTAACGCTCCCCTAGTGCTATCTTATCAGTCTTAATGCGATAGCAGAGCCTGCTTGAAGAAAATGAAGTATTGCTTTAACAGTTACAAATGGAAGAAGTAAATAAAAGAGAACAGACTGAACTGCACACATTGTGTTAGAATAGAGAAACGGAGAAAGTAACAATGGGATTGTCAACAGACACTCCAGTTAGGCTGTTGAAAAAACGGCCCATCACATTAACAGGTCCGATGAAAGAAGGCCTTACCTCACGGACCAGGAAATCCGCAATGGTGTCTTACGAAGGAAGGCCCTAATTCCTTGATAGGATGCTTAACTTGAAGAGTATAGCACAAGTTGAAGAAAGACCCTGGAATGTGAGCGATGTAAGAGCTAGTTTCGTCAATAGGAGTGACAGAGGGAGGATGCTGGGTAGGCCTGGTTCACACTCGGTGTTGCCAAACCGTGCGCAGTGATAGACAACGCATGGAGCTAAAGCACTTCAATGCTGACTTAATGGAAACGTCTCCCTTGAGAGCTAGGAGTGCACTGAATTGCAGTCGCTAATTGGCAACATTGGGCGATGTTCACTTCTATTGGCTCATGCGGAGACACACCCTTGTACACACTATTGGTCATGCATGACTAGGGACAGAAGGTTAGGAGGGAGTTATTCCAAGTTCACATTCCTTGCGGGGTCTCAGTTGGAGTTGCCGAGCTCTAACTCTTTGTGGATTTAGGGTGTTTTTAATATGTTATGTCCTTCTTTCATCGAAACCTACCTCAAACTGGAGTTAGGGCTTTCTTATGGCATAGAAAGGTGTATTCCTGTACACCGATTTGCAAAAGCTTAATAAATGCATTTGGGAAAAAGTTGGAGTTAGGGCCATTTAACTTATCAGGGCAGTACAGTAGGCCTAATTTACATACATTTCTGCTGCAATAACTATATTATTATTATTATTATTATTATTAAAAGATGCGTAGAACAAATATGAAAACATTTGCACTGGGGCTCATAAATTATCAGCATGTTATTGCAGGTCACTCTTTATAAAATAGATGTTAGCTGAAGCCTTACTATTACAGACCAGTGGATTATTAAACATCGTTTTCTGGTCACACTCTCCGACCATGAATTATTTGAAGGTTAAACTCTGCCACGTGCAATAGAATAACTTTGCTGCCATCTTGAATGTGACAACACTTGGATAGACTAGAGTCGAGAAAGTGTCCGTAGGTAGGCTATCACAGACAGACATTCCCAACCCATCACTGTATCACTCAGCACAGAATTAATTTCTAAATTTGGAATGAAATGCAACATAAAAGCACAAACAAGCTTAATTGGGTTATTCAGCAATATGACTGAAAACCAGCAAGCAAAACTGAACTTCCTTGAGGCTAACCGCTTGCTCCCTGAAGGTGTAATTTACGCTGTAAAGTTCAGGAATTCAAGTCCTTTTCCAATTTTTTACGCAAGTTTCTCTGACCTGCCTCCTGTGACGAGAGGTGTTATCTGCGCTGGAAAGCACGCTCCGTTAACAAGGGATGAAAAGGAACATTTTCAGGGCTGGGAAAAATACGATCATACTAAGCAGTAATGGTGAGAATTTATGACCAATTGAGGGAGGCATTTTTATATAGATTTCATACGACCTGAATAGACTTCAAATTTACGTGCTAAGCAAGAAAACTTAGGAACGTACCAACAAGGTTTCACTGTAAGTAGTTTTGCCTTTCTTCAATCTTATATTAATTTGTCCTTTCTTATTTCCAGACTCATGCTGGGTAGGGTAATGTACTAAAGACCTCCACATTTTTCTTTTCCACCATTCTTCATCGATCAGTGTACTGCTGTTCTCGTCTCTACTGCAAAGTCCTCTGGTAGTCCTCTAGCACTCTTTCCAGTGAAAATTTTATCGAAGGCTCCCTTCGGAATCCTCTCGTTTTACATTTAAATGATATGCCTAAAACCACCTTGCTTTGCTCTGCCAGTTCTTGCATTGTAGTTTTCTATATATCTGTTCAGATTCTGTCTTGTCTGGTTTCATATATGCTTATTACGAACTTCATTTCTACTACTTGAATTCTATTCTTGTTTCTCTGTCAAGGTCCAGGCTGCTGAAGGATGGTAAAAAATAAGATTAATGCACGGTTTTCTTGTATATTCCTTGTTCGATTTTATGTCTCTTCATACTCCGGTAGAACCTGATGCTTGCTGTAGATGTTCAGAGTCTTAACGTTTCTCTTTAGCTTAATGTATGAGGTGGGGCTTCACAAAAATAACTGGACACAATAAAAAAAAAAACAGAATATATTTTTTCAAGTTTCAAACATGAGTCGCCTTCGAAGTACTGTCCGTCAACCCTAATATATTTGTTCAGGGGTTTTTTTTTTTTTCCACCGTGCAAAGCACCTTTCATACTCAGCCTTTTGGATGCCTTGCAGTACCGCCTTAGATTTTATTTTAACCTCTGGAATGTCTGAAACACTTTTCCCGTTCAGCTCCCTTTTTATCCAGGGAAACAAAAGAAATTTAAAGATGTGAGATCTGGTGTGTAGGGTGGTTGAGGAATAGGTGTTGTGCAGGTTTTTTTTTTTTTCCAACAAATCACTTGCAGAAATGGCTGTGTGAACTGGGGCATTGTCTTGATGGAAGAACCAGTCCCCACCCTGCCACAAATCGGGCAGTTTCAACAGAGTACTCACACAGCCACCTCCAAACACACAGGTAGACAGCTTGGTTCACTGTTTAATGTTCAGCGACATACTCAGAGAGAACAATGCTGCAAGTGTTGAGAAAACAGATTGGCATCGTCTTCACAGGCGATTTGATTTGCCGGGCCTTTTTCAGGTGATGAAAGTTGGGTGTCGTCCACTGCGACGACTGTTGCTTTGTCTCGGGGGTCATACATATAACACCACAATTCATTCATAGTGATGATTTCGTCAAAAGTTCTTGTTCATTTCCAAGTGGTCTAACAAGTTAAGGTAAGCAGCGACACGAGTCGCCTTTTGGTCAGGAGTCAACAAGCAGGGGGTGAACTTCGCTGCAATTTGTCTCATTTGCAAGTCTTTGGCTACAATGCGTTATATTGAGCTCCACAAAAGCAAGGTCATCGATAGTACGTCTTTTATCCTTTTACACAAGCGCAGAAATTTTTCCAATGTTTTCATCTGTTCTGGACGTGCAAGGGCATCCTGGGCGTTGAAGGTCTTCATTTGACGTGTATCTGCATTTGAATTGCAAATACCACTCTCATTAGTGTTCTTTTCAAGGAGTGTTCAGTATAAGCTGTAGATAATATATCAACTGCATCAAACACACTTTTCTATCAAAGGGTAGAGAAAGATTCACCCTTTGATAGTGATCAATTGTCAATATGAACCATAATGAAATTCATAAATTACGGTCAGGGGCACCTTTACCAAGCAGAAAAAATGTGAACGCTGTTCTCGTATATCAGCTATTTCACAAAAATTGAAGAGGTCGAAAAACACGTTGGCATGAAAACTATTGCAGGGGCTTGCTCGAGCCACGCCGCTTGGCATACTGACTCAGGAGGGGTTACTCAACACCCACCTAGAGAGATAAGCCCGAATTACCAGAGTTATTTTTCGGTCCCCTTTCGCACCTAGACTACCAAACACCAGTTTGTTATATTTTCCAGTTTTAAGAATTTTTAGCCGTTACGGCTCCATTCCAGATACCAACTTACAATGGTGGTAAAATACCTGATTAAGACATTTGGCAATACTTGATAATGTACCAGAGTAGTAAATGGGACCAAGAAATCCACTCTGTCATGATAATTTAGAGTTTTCTACAGTGTATACATATGAAATATAAGGTAACATATCAATAATTGTGCAGAAATTTGCAAATTGGTGCATACAGTGTTTGTGAAAGCAAAATGCTGGAGTGTTCTTTTAACTTGTTTGTTGAAGTATGAAGACTTATACCTCAACACATTCACTCCCACATCCGATCATGGTCGGATTTGAATTTGCGCGAACATGGTATGTTCAAATGTACGTTAGATGACACAGTATATCAGTCTGCCAGTAGATAGAGGGCAGATAAACATTTTACTACAACTTGGCGACATTTCCTGTATTGTGGTATGTGTGGTCTAAATAAACATGTGCCAATCTCAAGGTATCTGAAGTGCGTGGTTGGAATTTGTGGCAGAGTGATGCAACGAATAGCCATGCCGAGTAAAAAAATCTTACTAGTACATCTTAAGGTGGGCACCAATTATCAGATTTTTAGGGTTTATAGTATAGGAATGAAGTTAGATATTATCTAGGGTAAAGGTGTCTTCTAAAAATCACTGGGAGTGAACGTGTTGATAGAAAGGAATATTTCCTTGAAATAATCTTGTAAAGTCATTAGTTCTGGTCTAAGCAAGTGAAACAGCCAGGTGACTGTAAATTTTGAAAAGCTGTGAAACAGTTTTCCTAGTTTTCAAACTTCTTTGTTTCTTTCTCCTCCAGGACTTGGATAAGTTGTGTGTTTGCAAGTTGCTGCTCAGTTATAAATCTCTTGTACATCACTCTTTGTAAAACAGGTGTTAATGGAAATGACCTTAGTATTGCAGCACCTACAAAATAATTGCTCAATTATCAAATTTCCATACAGCTATAGTGTGTATTTTTGTATGGAGAAAGAATGATATATATTTCAGTAGACAGTTGTTTTCATATAAGATGTTTATGTACAGTTCACATGTACACATTATTGTGGTGTATTTTTATATAAAAATTGAAATCAAACTTGTGTAGTAGATTTATCTGAAACTTCCTTCACTAACCTTTATGGTGTCACTGACCTGTCGATCCTATGTATTGTACCCGTAACTAGGTCTGCCGATGAACAAGACACCCCAGGGGTGCCAGTTCAACAGGGTTACTGACTTAATAAGAATATTTATGTATAGAAAATCATATCACATTTTTATATTTTTATATTTTAAATAAAACTTTTGCCAGCCTGATATCTATGATGATAATGATCGCTACATTACGTTAATTTACTGCTGAATCTTGATGTGACATAAAAAAGTACTAAAAAATTGGATGGTACATGTATTTAGTTTTCCCTACAATTCTAACAGTGTTGAATATTACATATTTTCGTTTGTTAATATTAATTTAATAATTTGAAATTTATTTAATCTGGAAAAATATGATTGGTGCTTCGAGTTCCTCGAACAATCTGGAAAAAAACATTACATTTTAATGAAATGTATAAGATACAATATTCAAAATTGACAAGTTTACTTCTTTTAACAAAATACACTACAGTCCCGTTAATCCGAAAGTCCGGTTAATCCGAACTGAAATATTCATTTTCTTTAAAAGAATTATCCTTATTGAAATGAAAGAACATATTATAGAATGAGGATTTACTTGCACTTTATTAGTCATATTTTACTAGAATAACTTAATATAAACATAATTACACATCATAAACCATCAATCACTGGCCGTTTATCTTTACAAAGTCTGTTAGTTTATTTTTCCGTAGTGATTGGAACCTACTCGAGGATGCAGTGTTAAATCAGCGTCTCATGAACATCACATGAGTAGGCGTAGCAGCGGGAGTGTTGCTCGACGTAGCGTACGACAATTTCTAAGGCGGCTGCAGCATGCGAATGTGACACTAGTTGTTAATTGTGGTCTTCTTCGTCGTCACTCTGTTCCACATCAACTCCAGATTCCTTCTCTACCATAGCTACAATTTCTTGATCTGTTTATAGTTGATGACAGTCAGCTTCCATCCACTCACTAATGTCATCTTCATTGGCTCAGTCCGGTGGTATTTGAAGGTTCTCAAGTACATCAGCCTCGTTTAAGATGATTTACTGGCACGTAATAGAACTCCTGCGGGAGAAAATCCTGACACCTAAGCGTCTCCGGAAACCGTAAAAGTATTTAGAGGGACGTAAAAACAATAACATTATTATAAGAAAATATTTTCCGGTTAATCCGAAAATTTTGTAATCCGAACAGACTCCGGTCCCAATTAGTTCGGATTAACGAGACTCTACTGTATTAGTGAAATTATGTTCATCAAAATTTTATTAACATCTGAATGAAACTTTAATTTGCTTTTGTTTTCTGATAATCTCCTCGTGAGAACTAACTATACTATCGCGTGGTCATCATAAGAACTGAAATTATCATTATTACTCCTCGAATATTCATTAACTAAAAAAATAATACTTCATCAACGTGGAAATCCTGTCCACAATTATAGATAAAATACCACTAAAGTGTCGCAGATTATCACATCACAAATGCACAAGAAATGTCTTAGCTATCATTACCTCAAGGCACGAATATAAGTCCATTTATCATGAAAATATTAAAAATATTGGGAAAATATTACCTCGATAAATTCATCTGACACAGATTAACTCACTATTATGACATTCGTACAATAAGAAAGGATGGTTCTGATAACACATGGATAACTTCAACTGATCTGACATTTGAATCGCTAACTGCAGAAACCACCTAAGTGCACTTTTTCAAACTGTTGGGAAAATGAAAAAAACTGTGTGGGAGTATAAGTTGAAGTCTGATCTAATTTTTTTTAAAATTAAACTTTAATGTGCTAGAAAAGTGTAGTAAACAAGAAACAAGTTTTTAAAAAATTTAAATGCCATAAACAATGTTTTAAAAACATTGCACTTAGGTTCTTTCTGAAATAAGCAACTTTTCTTGTTAATTTTTGTAGCAGTTATTTAAAAAAACAGCTAATTGATTATTCTATGCAAGTTTTAAGATGAAAGGTTGCATAAATAACACCGTTCTATTCATACAAAATTTAATAGACATCAGTTACTGAACTACAAAATACAAATTAGAACAGTAAAACCCTTTCTGGCTTTATTCAGCCTCTGGCACATACTTAGCAAGTTCTCTCTCGGTTGTTGGCCACTGAATGATACTTTTCATAAGTCTTCATAACCAACGGTATAGTCCATTAATTTTTTTCAAGTCTTCTACTTTCTCTTTGTGACTGGAACCTAAAATCAAAAATTGTGTTTTGAAGAACCCATTAAAAGTTCATCAAGTTATAAGCTACAAAATGTTTTTACCTGCTCAATGATTTTATATCCCTTTAATAATATTATTGTAATCAACTTACCTTTCCCTCTCGGAAGGTAGCTCAGGTGGGCTGTCAGTTTTCAGTTGTGCGAATAGATGAAAATCTCCAATAAACGCCTTTGCCACAACTTGTCCTGAAGTATCTTTATAGTACAGAAACTGTAACTATAAACCTTGAATGGCTTCTTACGTTCTCTTGGTACTTCCCTGCCTGATTCATTAGAGTTTATTTTCCTGTACGATATAGGCCAACCGTAGCACTGCACTCGTTGTAGGAAGTAGTCAAGTACTGAATTCTTATTGGTTTCATTAATGAAGTTCACCTTAATTTCTGCTAACATATCATTCAAATTAAATAAAAATTCAGTTACTAATTATTACAATTCACATGTGATATCATTAACACTGTCCAGTCAAATATCATTATTGTACACCTTCATAGTTAAACATATCATGCCATCGAAGATAATATAAATATTTCCTTTGCTATAAATCCAGCGTGACTGCAGACGGACATATTCTAGCTATTTTCATCCCTCATTCACTTTTATTTTTATTATTTTTAGTATTAACAAAATTAACATTAGAAGGCTGCTAAAATAAGTACAACGGATAAACCAACAGATTGTTATACAACAAGTAGTAAGATTGCATAAAAGTAAAGTTGATAGTCTGGCGGTTATAATTAGACGATGATCTTCAAGATCATGATTAACTTCGGATCTCTGGACTAACTTTGACTTTTATTCTCTCTTCTTTACTTTGATTATATAAGATTTTTCGCCATCGTCTAATTATAACCGCCAGACTATCAACTTTACTTTTATGCAATCTTGCTACTTGTTGTATAACAATCTGTTGTTTTATCCATTGTACTTATTTTAGCAGCCTTCTAATGTTAATTTTGTTAATACTTCCACTATTATATCTAATCACATTGTATTTTCAAACCATCATTGTTATTTTTAATGTTATCTTACTTCAAATCTCTTCAAGATTTTAAAATTCATTTCATTACTACATGTTATTTAGATGCTTATTTTTAATTTAAGGTTAAGACTATGGCTGATGATGCCTTCAGGGAAGGCGAAACATGTACCAATATTAGCTAACAAATTTATGTAAATCATCCAAGACGATTTTGTATTGATTAGGTGGTCTAATAAATAACTTAATGTTATTATTTCAATCAAATATCATCAATACGGACCAAAAATGATATTTATTACATGTAATATGATCTTGTCGCAATATGATGTCTTTAAGTTGACTTAGAACCTCGGGCAAAGAAGTAAATCTCTGATGTCGAACAAGCACCGACTTGTTGAAGGAAGCAGGCGGGCCATGTAAACAAAGGAGTGGATACCAGGTGCTGGCTGTCTTACAAAGCAGCATGCAAAAAGTAGTACAATATATATGTAGTAATACTCTATAGCTCTTGGATATTTACTCAAAGCCAGTCAGAATGTTGTACGTTATGGTATCAGCTTCATATTGGGTGTGCCTTTGCTCGCAAGACCTAGCATTATGGAGCACTATGTACTCTAGTATCAGCTAGATCAAAATTGTTACTTCCACAGACCTGTCTGTTTCATCCTCGGTTTTGACCATATGAAGGTGCTGTGTCGCTAGTAATGCCATTCCTTATGCAGCCAGTCCCTGTTATGAATGGTATGATGTCACTCATACAGGGTTGGTTGGTGCATGCATTTTGTTGGGCTGGGCGAACTGATATGCAATAGCAACTTCTGGTGCGGTGAGGAATGTGGTGCACTAACTCCTCATTACCAGAGTATGTTTCTTCAATGATCTACGACAGCTGATGGTGGAGCTGCTGAGGATCAAACCAGCCTTCAGGCTGAATACTCAATATATACAGGGCGATTCAGAAGGCTGCACATAAAGGGGTCAAATTGTAACTTTCAAACGAGAATGTATAGGGTGGTTGGAAACAAAGTGAACTGAGTATATTGGCGTTACAGCGTTGGTCATACTGCTTAAGTTAGCCAATCAGATTGCTTTGTGGGCTGTACAAGCTGGTGCTGCTAGATCTGCATATGGCTTGGTCGAGCTTGAGAGCAATGCAGAGAAATGAGCATCAAACCGTAACAGACCATGGATTTCAGCCAATGCCACCGTAGCGTGCTTGCTATGGGACAAGCTTATCAACAGGGAGGTCCTTGTTCAAGTCCCTCCCCTGGACAGGTCTATTCCTTCTATTGATGCTCTCAAGCTATGGGTTTATTTATCGATTGTCATTTTTTATTTGTAGTTCAGTGTTTGCATTTGAGGTTACATATTGAAGTTTTGACATATGCAGATAGTGAGTGAAGCTGGGACGCTAGTAAATGGAGTGCCAAGTGGAGAAATCGGAACATTTCTGATCTATTCTTCTCTTTATGAGTTCAATAGAGGGGCGAAAGCAACTAGAAACATTTGCGCCGTGTGTAGTGATAATGCCATTGGAGAGAGCACAGCAAGAAAATGGTTTTCTCGTTTTAAGGAGAATCTTTTTTACATGAGTGACTCTCCACATTCAGGAAGACCTTCAGGGTTTAAAGAAAATCGTTTTAAGCGCATTAATCCAAAATGATCCACTTCAGTGTACTCTAGAACTATGATAATTCCACTATTGTGCAACATTTGCATTCAATGGGCAAGGTTAAATCGGATGTATGGGTAGCGCATGCCAAAATCACAAAAATCAGCGCGTGGCCACATGTCCATCTCTGCTTGCTCGTCATCGATTGGCTTGTGAACAACACAGACCATTCCTATCATGTATCGTTACTGGTGACGAGAAGTGATGTCTTTATGCTAACATAAGGAAAACAAAGGCTTGGTTGAGCCCAAACAAAAAAGCAACTCCCCGTACAAAGACCTGCGTGCATCCACAAAAGATAATGTTATGCATCTGGTGGAACAGCGATGGTGTACCATACTACAAATTGCTTCCCTGAGGTTCAACCATAATTGCTGACAACTGAGATGTCTTGCAGACACAATCAAAGAAAAACGAGCAGCAAGACTGGTGAAGTGATGCTGCTCTATGAAAACACCCAACCACACTCTACTAACCAGACAAAAAACACTATACAGGAGTTGGGGGTCGGGAAGTCATTCTGCACCCACCTTATTCACCTGATCTTGCGCCCGCAGATTTTCATCTTTTCTGCCTCTCTATTGAACAACCTTCAAGGAACTTCCTTTTTGGATGAAAATGGGCTCCAAACATGACTTGACGAGTTCTTCGACTCAAAACCATGTGATTTGTACAGACGCAGAAACGAAAAGTTCCCCAGCATTGGCAGACTGTTGTAAATAAGGAAAGGGAATATATTACTGAGGATTAACTTCCCTCTTACGTGCATCTGATATGTTTAATAAACATGTGGAAAAATGCTGCAAACTTATGCACCAACCCTATATATTCTTTTAAGCTTTTTCAATTGTGAAAATGCCAGCTTAAATGTTTTTAACATTTGCAATCAATAAAATTTAATTATGGTTTCCTTCCGGGAATTTATATTCTTTGTTAATAATGATTAAGTAAGTAGTTACATATACTGTAATTTCAAAAAGTGAGCAGAATAGATGAAACGCAGACTGATGATGATTGTTGTTTAAAGGGGCCTAACAGCTAGGTCATCGGCCCCTAATGGTACGAGGTGCAGTGAAATTGAACTATAATTAAAACTTCAAAATGTATCCACCGACTAAAATATAAAACAAATGACAATGAAAAAATGACCATACATCCAAAACAATCAGTGGATCGAATTCACAATGCCTTTTCTGAGATGATGCTTGTTATAAAAAGGGATCAAACATCCAGGTCACCAGCCCCTCATAATAGTAGTAATCACTGGTAAAGCAAAACCTGGGTGTTCTTCCTATAGTGGTATTAATCACAGGTAATGTAGACTCAATGTGTTATTATGGTACTGATCACAGATAATGCAGACCCATGGTAAGTGTCACATAAGGGCACCACTCGCAAACAACGCAGATCCATGGTGTTCCTCACATAGTGGAACTAATCACAGGCCACGTATACTCTTGGTGACACTCATAGGCAATCCAAATCCACGGCATACCACACATTATGGTACCACCCACATACAACACAGAATCATGGTGTTCCTCACACAGTGGTACTAAATGAAATGTCGTATGGCTTTTAGTGCCAGGATATCCCAGGAAGGGTTCGGCTCGCCAGGTGCAGGTCTTTTTATTTGACTCCCGTAGGCAACCTGCGCGTCGTGATGAGGATGAAATGATGATGAAGACAACACATACACCAAGCCCCCGTGCCCGGGAAATTAACCAATGATGGTTAAAATTCCCGACCCTGCCGGGAATCGAACCCGGAACCCCTGTGACCAAACGCCAGCACGCTAACCATTTAGCCATAGAGCCGGACACACAGTGGTACTAATCACGGGCAACAGTCGAATCTGTAGTGTTCCTCACACAGTGGTACTACTCATAGGTAATGCAGACTCATTCTGAATGCAGAGGAACAAACACATTCCAGCACAACGCGCGGCACCTATTCTCCACGCAGCCGAGTGCCCGCCTCCCTGCCTCGGTGGGATACACACGATGGTAATATCCACAGGCAATGCCCAGATTTGTGGTGTTCCTCACAAAAGGTAACATAGATTTATGGTGTTCCTCATCGCAAGTCACGTTGACCCATGGTGTTCCTCACGTAATGGTACTAATCACAAGTAGTCTCATGGTTCTAATATCATCATCCCTTGGTCACCCCTTACGACAAGCAGGGGATACAGTCGGTGTATTTTTCATCTGTGTTCCCTTCCGACAGGGGGTGCAACAAAGACTAATAATAATAATGACCAATAGGATAATTGACCCTGTATCAATGAAACTATTTTATTTAAATCAGCCCAAATTTTGCCTTAGGTCAGTCTCCAGACACAGCCTTACCGTATTTATCTTTGATGAATATAAGTCTTGAAAATCCTTGCTCACATAAGAAATATATCATTGAGAAGTGCACCAAGAACAAAAATGGCTGCACTGCCAAGGAGATGCCTTGGCAGTGACGAAAATGAACAACTTTTAGTGGATAATGACTTTCTGGACAATGACATCAGTGAGGATTTATTTTTACAAAAAACTTGCTTATACATCAGTGGGTATGACGAAGGCGAAAATAATTGATCTTCACCAGTGAAATGGAAATAAATTAGATACAACACTGCACTTTGAGCGCAGTAGGAGACCTGGTGTGAGGGGTGTCAGGCGATTTAGATGTAACCACATCACAGAGAGTTGCTTTCCATCTGACAAGAAAATTCCACTTTTCCATTCAAATCAAATATTGAGTGGTACAAAAACTTGCATAGCTGTTCACTACCGTTTTATTTATTCATTAACACACTGTGGACCGGTCCCGAGAAAACTCGTGTTTGCCTGGCCGAGCGTTGCGGACCGGTCCTGAGTTATCTCGTGTTAGCAGCAGACTGAAGTTTAGGGCTATCTTTTGAGATATACCAGAACTACTTGGAAGTCAAGGGTAACAGAACTCTGTTATGTATGGTTCCACACAATCGATAGTCGCATTTATTTTTGATTATTCTTCATATCATAGATTTTCTTTGCATTTCCTGACAACATGTTTACAAAGGGATCACATGTATTTAGACAGGGATGAAATTATTTGTGAATTATGTGCTGATACAGGCTCCGAATGTCCAAGTGATGCTGAATATTTAAAGTTCGATGATGAAATATCTTCTAACGGAAATGTTTCGAGTGATGACGATAGCCTTATCTTCAAGGTGTGGAATTTGCGTGGCGCAAAACAAGTGTGATAATTGTGTTACAGGTGTAAATATTCTAAATATTGTAAATAATGTAGTGTTTTCTGACAACTGGGTTATGGACAACAGTGAACCTAGGGTAGAAGATTTTGAAGGTGCTCCTGCCTAATGAACCTGGAAATATAGGACAAGTAACGGGACTTATGTTTAGTGATGATTTTTTGCAGTATATAGCTGAGAAGAATTCACATTCTCATGAAGTGTCCCCTAAAACACTAAGTGGACTAATGTCACTAGCAGGGAAATTTCAAAAATTGCTTTGTGTATATTGATAGGGCAGGTGAAGGAATCGTGTCTGAAAGATTACTGGTCAACCGATCTCCTAATAGAAACAGCCATATTTCCGAAAACTATGAGCCAAAATACATTTAAACAAATACTTACCTACGTGAATTTCAACAACTATTCAGGAAGGCCTCCAGAAATATACACAGTAGTCCTTCAAAGGTTAGTGAAATTCTGACGGTTTATTTGAATGCATGCACTCCAGTTTGGAGTTAGTTAAGAAAGTGGCCGGGAACAGGACTGTGCATGGGGTGAAGGGCACCCGGTCTGCAATGTGTTAAGAAATTTTAAGATCCCTTTATCTTAGGATAGTTTTTAAGTGGCATTTATGAATAACACATCTTTTACATCAAGAGGTGTCGAATAGTGACAATGAAGAGAAAACCGAAGACTCTTTAGACCCTTTTTTTAATTTATTTAGTTAAGGACAAGTTGTTTTTAATATTGCGTTTTAATTATGTAACTTGTGTTTTTGTGTATATTTTAACTGTCATTCAAGATCACGGCTTAAGATGTTTTCTATGGAAAACGAAACGCGTACTGACTAATTTTAAAATAAATTAATCCTATTTTAATCAAAGAAAAATTGTAAGATTTTAAAGTGATGGAAAGGTGGAACTTCCCAAATGTACAAGTTGGAATTTGTTATATATAATAACTCCACCATTGATCAAGATTAAATTTATTACTTGTAATAAATAAATAAGTCATCATAATTTTCTTGGATTGCTGGTCAGTTTACTCCAATACTTCCTGTTCATGTAACTGAGGTGTTGTAGACAGGATATTTCGTGATGATTCTCTGAAAATAGATTTATTTCTGTGTTTGTTCAGTTCTGCACTGGTTCTGGTTATTGTGGAGGCTCCCAATGAATATTACAAAAAGGTCTTGACAGATTACCCAATTTCTACAAATAGTAGACCTCAGAAGTGGAGTGATAATACGAACAAAAATGTATGTGTTGTTTGCACTTGCAATGTTCATGACAAGCTGAGAAAACATTACATGTATCATGTACATTACATATACATGAAGGATTGTGTTGTACCTTACTTAAAAAATACCACAGTAATGTCCATTTTTAGAATTTGAACATTATCACTGTACATTTATGGTTAATTTCAATTTATTATCTTAAAACATCAGTTAACCCATTCACTGCCAAACCCCTATATATACGTTTTGGTGCAGTGTGTACTTCACCGATCTCACAAATGAACGCGATATAGTGTCATGCTTTGAGATTCCGTGGAAATGCTCAAAGAAGTTCTGTACGGCAGATATACCACTCCATTTTGCGTGTTTTGAAAGCAATGTGGTGTTATTGCAGCTTCATTCTAGTGGAACATCTTTTCTGCTAACGTGTAGCCATCATGGCGTCTTGAAGTATACACCCATCTCTTGTTGACGAAGAAATTGAATGTTTACTCATAAATAGTGAATCTGGAGAGCTATATTTCAATAATGAAGATGGAGAATATCTATGTGGCGATACTGAACTACAAGAAAGTGCAAGACAAAGTAGTAACGATGAATCTCATGCGGAATTTTGACCCCTTCCTCAGATGAATTATTTTTTCCCCAAATGTAAATGATTTTGATAATACCAGTTCTTGGATCAACAATTTTATATTATATTTCAGTAATATTATCACCGAGCGGAGTAGCCGCGCGTATTAACATGATACCGTACGGCTATGGAGACAAGCTCTGCACTCGGCAGGCGAGTGGGTTCGAACCTCACCGCCAGCTGTCCGGAGGATGTCTTTTTCTCCTGGTGTTGTCACTTCTTGCACTCCCAAGCAAATGTCGGGACAGTTCCTATTCATAAACCACAGCCAATTCCTTCCACTTCCTTACCCAGTTTCATTCATTCATTATCTTCTCAACTGAGGTTTGCATCAGGAAGGGCATCCGGCCATAAAAATATAATCTCACTTCATCCCTGACCCCGTATTGGGTTGCGGGGCTAAGGGGACGATATGCATTCCATTAATATTATCAGTAAATATGTATCTGTAAAAGTGTTACTTCCTTAAAAAAAAAAAAAACCGGCTCAGAGGGCTTGTCTGGTCATCAAAACTCGGCAGAGAAAAGGTTAAATAACTAGTAAAGCTATTTTTTTTAACAATCACATATTCTTGGAAAATAAACAGCACAAAGAGAGAGTATGTAGGCTATACATAAAAAATCTAGCAGTGAAAGGATTAATCACCACTGCTTCACAACTCTTAAGCTTTATTTAATTTACCAACAATGGTGGTTTATTGTACATATGCCTAGGACACTGAGGCATGACAGCAAGCCTAGAGTGGCACCTGCTACCTAGGTGCTTTGACAACTCGCATAATCTTCTCTTGGTTAAGGAATTTTTAATCACAAAGAAACAAACAGAAAAATACCGTATTTACTCGTGTATTAGACCCCCTCGCCTATTAGACCCCCCCGGCTTTTTGAGACCAAGAGAATGGAAAAAAATAAATCTCGCATATTAGACCCCGTAACGAAATTCAGCTGAGACCAATAAACGATTCCACTTCGTAGCGGGTACTACAAGCTGTACTGCAGCTCTGATGACGTCGTACAAATGTGTGTACAAGTTTGCGCACATTTTCTTGAGCCCTCAGCTGCCTTTTGCCAGATCGGCACAGTCGGAGCTGACAGCTTTATCTGCGACAGCCACTACAGCAGTACGGTACAAGCAACACAGAATAATGTCCGAGTTCGTAGGTGGATTAGCGTAAACGGAGAAATAGGCCTACTACTTTTTTATTCTCGACTTTCCAACTACAGACTATCACAGTACGTGTGTCTGTGTCTTGGAAAATTGCCAACATGTCAGAAAATACGGTGGCGAGTATTCCTCCGTAGACTCGCAATCGGCCATCAGTGAATGAATTGAGACTTAAAATGTCCCGTAAAAGCTGATATAATCAGTACTTGTGACGCAAATGGCGGTTTATGAAAATATGCTTTGAATTCTTAACCTTATATATGTCAATATGACGAACTTTGTTACTGTTGGTTCCATTGCCGGCTGGTTGGCCTCTCTGCAGGAAGAGAGGCGGAAGTGAAACTCTCCACTCACCGCAGCTTTCTACACTGAGAGAGCTCAAGGTTCGTCCGTCCGACCCGCCCGATTCAAGCTCACACCAAAATCGTGTGATATGTCTGTCTTATAGTTAAGAGATGTCTATTTCCTTAGCTTTAGCACTATTAGCTGCCGATGCGGTTTGCGATCTTGAACATTTTCATCAGTAATTTGTGTTTTTTAAATTGTTATATTACTTCTAGTCTTCATCTCTCTAGGATAGCGTAGTTCACAGCATTAGTGCAATAACGTAGTTTTTTATGCGTTTAATAGTTTATTGTAGCTGTAGTTTTATTGATATTTGTGTGTTGGTTAGTGTATCTAGTTCTGTGTGTACCATGTCTCGTTTATTCCGGGAAATACACGTGGCAAGAAAGTACACCATAACCTCCCTTAACTGTAAGTACCGTAATTTGTTATTTCCTCACTCTCTTTTATTCTTGTATTCTCATTTTAGTGCCGGATGTTGTTAGTAAGTGTATATTTTGTGAATTTATTTTACCTCATGAATAATTATCTTTTGGAGTACAGTACTACATTTTATGCGGGCTGTGCGCCGTGGTCGTATTGCATCAGCTGAGCGTTGGTAACGTAGGTACGACGATGCTCGCGTGTTTCCCGAACTATCAAATATAACTGACAGTGACAAATGACTGGCCATTAAGTTCTTTTTCATTATTTTGTGTTAATATTGCTTAATATGGTAAATAAAAGTGATTGATTATATTTAAAATATATGTAGGCCTAAAAGTCATGTTCACCATTGTCTTTTTAAATTTATAAATTTTCGAACGAAAATAGCCAGTAAAACGCAGAATACATTCATAAGTTTATTAAAGAATAGTGTAGAATGTTTACGTGTACAATTTATAGCCTAGAAGTCATGTGTTCACTGCACGAAATTTGACATTATCGTATATTGGACCCCCCTTCGCATTTTTTGACTGTAAAAAAGAAAAAAAAAGGGGTCTAATACGCGAGTAAATACGGTAAATCAAAGTGGGAATACCCAGGTGCAAGGGGTGCTATTAAGTCTTAAACAATTTGACATCTATAACTTCTGAACTAATAATAAAAACAAAAATTAGAACACATCTGGATCAACTCCATTACTGTACGTGTCCTTTAGCAACATCATCTGCACGGGAACTTTTCATGAATGTCATTCATTGCACTTCTTGTCCAATGTCTAATATAGTCCATTTTCTCTTTTTCACAATTCCACTTTCAATGAAGAGTTCAATTCACGAGTCTGGCATGTCGCCACCAGGTACAAGCTGAAAAGAAGAAACAAACTTGTGATACATGTTTTCAATAAATGTTTTCTCTTCTAATTTTACACTTGAAAAGTATAAATTTGTAATTACTACCTGAGTGTAAATTGAACTGAAATAGGTTTTAAATGTCCTTATTTCTATTAGACAATATATTTATTGAACGAATCAACGACTTCCCGCAATTACGGGTTGCCACAATGGACAAAGTAAAGCATATCAGGATAGAGAAAGTTTTTATCATATAGAAATATAGTGATAATAAGGATTTCTTAGATTATGGAGGTCCGAACAGGTGAGATTTCAGGATTTGTACTGATCCACGTATGGTGGTGGTAACTATTCTTTCAATGCTGTTGATGGGCAGGTCGAACTTTTTCCAGAATTCTACGAACAAGGCAGGTATTGTGCCACGAGCACCAATCATTAGGCCGATAATCTCTACTTCATTCAGCTGGTATTTATTTTTGTAGAACGGAATGGTGGGCGCGTAGATGTTCTGTTTTTCAAGATGAACTTCAGTAGACTGGCCGACATGGTGCTCGAATCGGATAGTCGGATCGATAATGAAGCCTTTCGTGTCGTTATCTTTAAAGGCAATTATGTCAATTCGTCTTGTGCTCCCTGTCGTAGACAAACCGTGGACTTCTTCATATACACGGAAGTTTTTGCTACGGAGTTCTTCTGCAATCAGTGATCTTATCTTGTGGTGACGTGAGTTTCTCAGTACTTCGCCGTAGGGGCAAGAACCCAGGACGTGAGCCAGTGTTTCTTTCTCTCTGACGCATCTGCGACAGAGGTTTCCGTCCTGAGTTCTGCCCGGGATAGTTCGTACTGCAGAAACATTCGATGTCATCTTCATTGCCTCTCGCCATTTGCTACAAGAAAGTCCCTGGTGATGCCTAATCCAATTATTGGCCGGTGTGTACTCTTTATACAACTCTACACCGATCCCCTTCTGAGGCAAAGAGCACCAAGTTGCCATTTCACGACTTCTTAGTTCTTCACAATTAAGTATTTATTTTCCACCTAGTCGATACAATGATTGCTTAAGGCAATTTTTAATGGTCAAAAGTGGTACATGTTTCGTATATTATCAACATCTTCAGCCACATAACACTGTTTAGATGAAAAATGTATAAAATTGACAAAGTAATGCTTTAGAGGAAGTGTCCTTAAAATTAACATAAGATTGACAAGATTAAAACAAACAAATAACTCAAGAGAAAATATATAAATTATTTCTACAATAGAAAGCAGTCGTCAAGGAAACACTTGTACAATATTCCATAGAGAAATTGTCCTAATAAATATTCTTTTCTTAATAATTCATGAAAAAAGATCAATTTATAAATTAAAAATTATACAATTTATAAGTAATTATCGAAATGAAGAAATCCTGATACCACAGTGCGGCTCTTATTATTAATGTAGATGAAGATATAACTAATTCCTAGTTGTCAAATCTTATTAAGCCTGCTTTCCTTTGGAATAGTAACTCCTGTCATTCTTTCACAGTTTTGCGCCGGGTGTAATATTGATGATGCGTTCTTCCTTGCTCTTGCACCTGAGGAGGTGGAGGAGCGGGGGATATAGGTGTGTCAAGAACTTCCTTGCTGTCACCTATAGCTTCAACTGAGGAGGAATAAGTTGTAGGGCTATCTGTAGGAGGAGAAATTCCAATTCTTTTTTCGTGATCCTTCTCAAGCATTTTCAAATATACTACAATTTGATAAGATTTGACAACTAGGAATTAGTTATATCTTCATCTACATTAATAATAAGAGCCGCACTGTGATATCAGGATTTCTTCATTTCGATAATTACTTATAAATTGTATATTTTTAAATTTATAAATTGATCTTTTTTCATGAATTATTAAGAAAAGAATATTTATTAGGACAATTTCTCTATGGAATATTGTACAAGTGTTTCCTTGACGACTGCTTTCTATTGTAGAAATAATTTATATATTTTCTCTTGAGTTATTTGTTTGTTTTAATCTTGTCAATCTTATGTTAATTTTAAGGACACTTCCTCTAAAGCATTACTTTGTCAATTTTATACATTTTTCATCTAAACAGTGTTATGTGGCTGAAGATGTTGATAATATACGAAACATGTACCACTTTTGACCATTAAAAATTGCCTTAAGCAATCATTGTATCGACTAGGTGGAAAATAAATACTTAATTGTGAATCTATTGAAGTGCGATACGGACCATGAAGCTGATTTTATGTCATTCTTAGTTCTTGGTGGATTTTTCTTGGATTTGGAAGGTCACTGCCTTTATTGGAGAATCGGTTAATATCTGTGATGTTGAGGGCCTGTAGACAATGCGTCGTTTCGGATGTCAGATCACGCATCTTTAAAACGTAGCTATTGCTGGCTCGGCGAAGAGCGTTGCATGCGCTTATTTGTTGCAGGTGTACTTCCCAGGTTGCTTTGAAAAGTCCGAGGCCTTTGAATCTTAAATCAGAATACAGAGAACTATCGGGTGTATCCGTGGGTAATTGCAAAATTTCCTTTAGGGAGCTCTTTACCATTTTGTCGGCGGTTTTCAGGAAGCTAAGCGGTACTTGTCTAATTTCAGCGGTCTGAAAAGCATACACGAGAGTGGGACTGACTGCTTTGTTCAAAACAGTGAACTTTTGATCTGCCTTTAACAAAGGTGAGGCTGTAAGAGCATCTAACTTCTTGTGCAAGGTTTTTAAAGAAGTGTTTGCATCAAAGGTGAGTGTTTCGTTAAAAGTGACACCAAGATATCGAATTTCTTCTCTTTCTTTAACAGTACTGACCTTAAAATTGTCATGAATATCGAGCACTCCGTCCACGAGTTTCCCCTTTTCAATACATATGCCCACACATTTGTTGGCATTTATCTGTAGACCGATTTCCTGGAACAACGTGATAGCGATGCGTGTCAACTCAAGAGCCGCTTCCTTATTTTTGCCAACAATAACTGTGTCATCGGCGAAACCTATAATACTAAGAGGGGGCAATTCTGCAGAAACTGATTTGCCATATGCTTGTAGTAGGTTTTCTTCTGTTATCTCATCAAAAATGAAATCTGTGGCCAAGTTATACAATGCTGGCGATAATGGTGATCCCTGCATAAGTCCTCTCAACAAGCGAATTGGCTTCGTTTTACCCTTAGTGGTTTCGATCTGTGTTGTATTGTCAGTCTGTAGATTGATGATTAGTTCCTTCAGTTTAGATGGAAGTGGCTCGCCAGCTAGTGTTAGATTTAAGTGCTCATGTCCGATGTTGTCAAAGGCTTTTGATATGTCTAGAAAGATCACGGTAACATCTTGCTTATCTGTCTTTGCTGTCTTGAGGAGTCCTCTGAGAATGGAAGTATTTATAAGGCATCCTGGCTGGTCGTTAAAGCCTCTTTGGTGTTCGCTGAAAGTTACAAAGGAGCGCAAATGATGATCTAATACCCTTTCGATAACACGTCTAATTACCGAACAGATCGTTACCGGTCTCCAGTTTGACAGACATTCGACATCGCCTTTCTTATGTATCAAGACGGTTCTAGCACTCTTTAGACACTGGGGTATTTTGCCTGTTGAAAGCATTCTAGTCGCAATGATTGCTATGATTTCGCATACCGTGTCGTCCCTGATGACACGTACTAAGACACGGTCAGGACCAGGAGCGATATCTACTGCAATTCGACGTGTTGCGGCGGAGATTTCTTCTTTCGTGATTCTGGGGCTGTACGTTTCATCTAGCTCTACACGGTCTACGTCGCTGATTTTGGAGCAGTAATCATGCCTTATATTGGAATTTTCAATGGAAAATAAATCGGAGTAAGTGGCAGATATTTTGGAAATATCGACGTTGCAAGATTCGGATTTTGGATTAAGAGATTTAAAGTACTTTTTTTTTTTAAGGGACAAAATTACTGTGGGACAAGAAAACCAATTAGGTGATCTTCAACTGAAGCATAAATTTTGCAAAAGATCTTGTTTCTGATAAAGAATTTATTTTTAAATTCTGCTTCCTCCATCCAGAGAATGCTATATAATTAAAAAACTAAAAACACAGGGACACAGAAATGAGACATTTAAATTAAAAAAATAAATGACAAAAAATAAAGCTTTTTCTAAATATAAAATTATCCATTTTCTACCGAGTGCCATACAAATTATTTTTCAGAATTCGAAGTGATCCTTTGAGAGTACACAGAGCCACTCATTCGAGGAAGGAATTGTCTAATTTTCACTCCCTGCAGAATTTAACAAACAAACTAGGAATTGTTTCTTGGGCTCTAATTATAAACCCAATTGCCTTGATGTTTGTTAAACATCAACAGGTATCAGAACTCGGTAAAACCCAGAGACCTCTATGAAGTCCCTCCATTGTTACAATATCATCATTATCATCGCTGACCATCTCCTGTTGCCCAGGTGTTTTCATACATACACCGGGCATTCCTTCATACGCACACTATACTTATATTAGCTTATCTTTACAGATAACAACCACATAACGAGCATAGGCGAGAGAGGTGTCGCCACCAACTGCTCCAAAATGAAACCCTGTCTCGCAGTTTATATAAAAAAAAACTTACTGAAGTACATCAATAGTTGGACTGCACAGTACTCAAAAAGTTTTCAAAAATTCTTAATGACAAGAGTTCTTGCCACATATCAATATAACATATATCAGCCATAGGACATCATTCTCGATGATCACCTTATACACCTAAATCAACACAAGAACCACAAGAAGATTGAACATGAATGCTACGCAACACGAACTCAAATTTTAATAGACGTTTTATATACTATATTTTTATGTGTTAAATTTTTAAGTGTTTTATTCTGTGGCCTATATGTTTTAATGTGTTTAATGTACTCATATCCATGTACACTCAATAGGTTTTAGTTTATTGTAACCATCACCACCACCTTTAATCACAGATATTTTAACCTAACAATACTGCAATATATTTTATTTCCATTTTCCATTAGACATCCGGATGATCTAACGTAACATCTTTGTGATTTTCTCTAATGGCTATAAATGTTATGTACTAGCTGATGATGGCCATGAAAGGCCGAAACCAGTACTAGTGTAATAATCCATTCACAATAAAAACGTATTGATCGGTGGAACACTTTTCTTGTCTATACATGAACATATCTCTCCTCTGTACGGAATTTCAAGTACGATTTGCATAATTTACAATTCCTTATAATGTTACAAACTTTGGGTGGCGTTTGTGTAATCATGTAAACTAGCATTAACAACCTACAATAATCAGGTTAGCATGGTAAATTCCCTCTTTTTAATTTAACACAAATACCGTACCATAGTAATATTATTGCCATTTAGAAGTATTTGGTCTAGTTTTGTAATTCGCCGTCCCTCTGGCGTCGATTCATACTCTGTCACATCTTCTAGAAGCATGTTAACAAAATCATCAAACCCTAACAGAGTGCCAACGATCTCTTTGTCGTTCTTCATGATGATGTGTATTCGTGATCCGATGCATTTGTCCACCAATTCTGAAATGAAACGAACACAAATTAGTCAGATCAAGTAATTTAACAAAATTAGGTTTCAAAAAAATAATGTTCCTAGAAGGAAACCATAATTTTAATTTCATCAATTGCAAATGATAAAAACATTTAAGCTCTTTAAGTCTTACGGCTTTTTTCAATCATGAAATTACCAGCGTTTCGCCCCAGTGTAGCAGTGGGCACATTAGTTGGAATGCTACACCTTTCCAAGATGTCGGCGCTAGTGCTCCGTTGAGACATGTAGACCAAAGGCAGACGTTTATACAAGTGGAGGCACATGCTTCCCCTCGTGCACCGTCACTGCATTGTCCTACATAGGAGGCTTGCAGTGGTATCTCAACGGCTCACTAGCGCCAGCGTCATAGAAAGGTGTTTTGAAAATTAGGTTTGCTTCTGTAAGATTTTGAAGTACTGCATAAAGAGTTTTATGGCCGTATGCCTTCATGACTCCAGCGCTACCTGGAGTCATGTATTCGCTAATGCATAATTCTACAGTGGTTTCTAGAAGGGAGTGTTCAGGGCGGCCAGGGTTTTTGTTTTGTCATTTAGAATCCTAGATAATACCCATATATAATGTAAGGTTTGAACTTTCTCAAATTGTTTTATGGTGTCGCTAATTGCTTTCTGAAAAATGTCAAATAATACACATACCGTAATACAACTGAAACGGTCAGAGAGTGGAGGTGGTGATTATTGTCTTAAGTAAAGGATGGTTGCCTAGTTGTACTCCCTCTTAACACTAATCAGAGAGAGGAAAAAAGGAAGGGATCAGACTCTTCAAAAATGAAAGTATCCACCAAAGAAAGCCAAGGGCCACAAAGGACATGAAAATGAAGGACTCCCTAGCCCTCGTATGCTCTAATAGTAACAACGATGAAGACAAATTTAAGATGTACATCTTTTCAATACAAAACAGTTTGTTGCTCTAGTTAAAACACAACACTTTTATTTTGGGACCGGTTTCAACACTGGGCGAGTGTCATCATCAGCCAACCTAGCAAATAGGGTCAAAGAACATGTGATACAAAAAATGTTTTTGTTACATACATAATTATAGATTATAAAACCTTAATACTATTGACCGAGAAAATAAGACAGAATGATAGAGTTAAAAACATGAGTCTACTGTTGCTGACAAGATGAAATCTTGAGAGTCTTATGCGATCTTAAATGAGAATTAAAACATGTATATTGTTAAAACTTTGTTTCTGGTAATTAACACCTTGAAAGACTTGTTAATAGCGACAAGCACACAATACATGCTGGGTCTTAATTGTGGATAAAATCTTTAAAACTTGGACGGACAATCTAATAAGTCCATCTACGAAGTAGTGCCGTGGATCGTTTGAGAGCCATGCAACTATAATTAATGAAGAGTCTGATTGTACTGAGTTTGTGGTGTTCCGTGTTGCAAGAGGTGGAGAACAATACAGGTGGAGGTCACTAGTTGGAAATGTAACCAATATTTCTCAGTCCATTGCGGATTCTGAAGCATAAAGGAAAGGAAAATGGCCTGATTAGAGATACAAGAAACATGTAGAAAGATCTGGAGGGGAAAAGAAAAACAATAACGTGTAGTATGGAACTCACCTTGCGAAGCTCGAGCGTGTGTAGGAACTGGGAGGTGGAATGTACGTGGATCAAGAGCTTGATGTGAACGGGGGTAAGCGGCAGAGGGGAGATGGTCCCGAAGAAGGGGGGTGGGGGGTAATTGTGTGTGTGTGTGGGGGGGGGTTCCAGAGGGCGATGTGATAGGGGTGCGTAACATGAGAGAGTGTTGCGCATGATGCGAAAGATCAAACTTTTATTTACAATTTCAATGTTTGCGAAAACTGTAATGAAGAAATCAAAAAGTATTTAGGGTTTCTCAGATATGTCATTCAGATTTAGATTAGAGTTGAAGTACTGATCCAGGTGAATAAAACAGTTTTCGGCGACATCAAGTAAAGAGCCTTTACTTAATGTTTCCAGGATATCTATAACCTGTTCTATACTGATAATA
Source organism: Anabrus simplex (assembly GCF_040414725.1). NCBI lineage: Eukaryota > Metazoa > Arthropoda > Insecta > Orthoptera > Tettigoniidae > Anabrus > Anabrus simplex. The sequence continues at coordinate 81,475,670 of NC_090277.1, read as the reverse complement.
CTGTGTTTTAAGTCGTGTATGTGCTGACCCACCGCAGAAAATCTATGTTTTATTGCATTGACATGTTTTGCATACCTGAATTTGAAATTCCATCCAGACTGTCCTATGTAAGAACAATTACAGTTGTTGCAGCTGAATCTAGACTTCTGATCTTAATCTTTTGGTAAAGTTGATTTGAGGCAATGTCTGAATTTATTAATTATTCGTTCAATAAAGGGTTTGTCGAAGCCATTGAATCTGGCGATAGAGCGGATAACGTTTAGTTAATTATTTAAATTGCCTTTGGAGATAGGAATCTTAAAGGTGCGGTCAACCATGCTGTTATAAGTAGCGCATTTGTGTGTTTGTGGGTGTGTAGAATCTTGTCTTATATTAGTGGCAGTTTGAGTGGGTTTTCTATAGATCTTATATGATAGAGAAGAAAGTCTGATTATTGTTAAATCTAAGAAATTAATTGAATGATTGGTTTCTGACTCAAGACTGAATTTTATGTGGGGATCAATTTTGTTCAGATGTAGTAGGCGCATCAACAGTACGGTCATCCAAGATTATTAAGGTGTCCTCCACGTCTTCTTCTTCTATGTGCCTTGCCCAGTTTCCCGGACGTTGGCGATCAATGTGGAGAGTGCTTTTCTGTCTTCAGCAACACAGTACAGTTCTTCAGTGCTTTTTATGCCTGTCCAGTCTTTAATATTCTTAAGGCATGTTGTTCTCCTTCTGCCTACTGCTCGACACCCTTCAATTTTGCCTTTCAAAATTAGATGTAAAACTGCATATTTTTTACCATGCAAAACATGCCCTAGGTTTGCAATTTTTCTGCATTTGATGGTGATTACCAGTTCTTTTTTGCATTTTGCCCTCTGTAATACTTGTTCATTGGTGGCATGGTCAATCCACGAGACTCTATTCTTCTAGGAAGCCAAAGTTCTAAGGTTTCCAGTCTTTTGATGGTATGCTCTAAAAAGTCTGTAGATTTCGGCTAAGATCCCGAGGCTGGCAATCCAATTGCTAGTCCATCTTGTTTATATATGACATTGTTGAAAAAGTTGTTGTTAATTAACAATTTTAAGACTGACATGAAGTCGTGAATCTCGAGTTTGTTTAAACAAGGAGCCTACGTGGCTCAGGCGGCCTCTCACCCCTGGGTTCCGTGGTTCAAATCCCGGGCACTCCATGTGAGATTTGTGCTGGACAAAGCGGGTACTCCGGTTCTCCCCGTCATATTTCATTCCAGCAACACTCTCCTATATCACTTCATTTCATCTGTCATTCATTAATCATTCATGGGTATCCAGTGGTCGGGAAGCAGTGGCAGCCCACTCTATTCAGTTTTCCGACAGATTGTAACATAACGAGCGACTTTCTATTATTAACAGGTTCCCTTTCTTAACGTTACTGAATTACATCCACAAGCAAAAGAATTTAAAATATATATTCCAATAATATTTTGGAACAGAAAAAAGGTACCACAGCATACCCGGTCCTGGTTTACCCGAGCCAATATAACATTTCTTCCCATGGTTATACCGATCAACGCCAACATTTGGTTACAAAAACATGTTTTCTTCACTTACCAAGAGGTAAAAGAGTGGAAGGATTAGTTGCAACAGACGTCATCTTCCAACAACGGATCACATGTATAATCACCGGCACGTTTTAAACGAAAACACAAATAATCACAAAGAAAGAATACTGCGATGTCAAAGAGAATGTGCGATGTCTTGCAAAGAAGATATGTGAAAAGAGGAAATTTACAGAGTTGACATCGATAGGTATCGATTAAAGATTGTGCAAAATTTTATTGAACACCATGTACTAAACTTGGATATTGAATCAAGTAAATTACAATTCACTCAAGAACTTTGTTCAGAGCAAAATTGATTCAGAGAGACTGATCTCTTCTTGCAGTTAATTACGTGACATGTATCACGTGCAATGAATTCATATACACCAGAGACGAATTTCTCTTGTATAGTCCCTGTAAGAACCCAAGTTGTAGTAGCTAACTATAAATCCCATGGCTGCCATATTGATTAAGTCAAAACTTTTTTTTTTTGTTATTTGCTTTACGTCGCACCGACACAGATAGGTCTTATGGCGACGATGGGACAGGGAAGGGCTAGAAGTGGGAAGGAAGCGGCCGTGGCCTTAATTAAGGTACAGCCCCAGCATTTGCCTGGTGTGAAAATGGGAAACCACGGAAAACCATCTTCAGGGCTGCCGACAGTGGGGTTCGAACCCACGATCTCCCGAATACTGGATACTGGCCGCAATTAAGCGATTGCAGCTATCGAGCTCGGTAATTAAGTGAAAACATTGCAGAACAAAGACCGACTCCAATCCTCAGACCGTAACATAAAAAGAACATGGCGGCCAAAGTAGCCGGATTGATGGTACTGGCTAACACGAAAATATCACGTACATATTATATAAACGGCGGTAATTTAATATGATAAATGTGACATCGTAGGGAAAATCACTTTTACACGTATGAACACGCTTCGCCATCAATTACACACCACATATAATCAAATATAATCACATATATTCTAGGCCCTATTAGAAAAGAGACCAACAAGCTGATTATTTAGACATTTCAATACGTCAAATACCGGGTAACGTTTTCTCTTAGATTTCACTTCGCTGGGTAGATGAAAATACATGATAAAACATTTAAAATTTTATTTCTAATATCATTTTGAATGTTTCAAAATAAATTAAGGTGCGAAATTCATCGATTTATTCGCTCTCATGAGAACTGTGAAATATAACTTGTTGCCTTAGTTTTGAAGTGGTGGACAATTTCTTAAATTCACAGCCCAATGAATGGGACGTACATCCGAAATAATAATGTTCTTGGCTTTACGTCCCACTAATCACAAAACGTCGAAATGCCGAAATTTAGTCCTGCAGTACTTCCATTGCGTGCCAGTAAATCTACCGACACGAGGTTGACGTATTTAAGCACCTTCGAATACCACCGGACTGAGCCAGGATCGAATCTACCAACTTGGGATCAGAAGGCCAGCGCACTGATCTCTATACCTGGATGGCTGGTAGCTTGGGTAGCAGTAAGCCGAATAGAATATGACTGGCGTACTAAGATGGCAGCGAGCGCATGGTGCAATAGACCACGAGGAGCGCGCTTGATTTGTTTATGCTTAGTCCAGTGACGCCAGGCCTCTTGATTGTAGTTCCATGAGTGTTCTGTGCTGTGTTATTGCAAAGTAAATAGTAGTGTATTTTACGAATTTAGGTTCGTTGCCTTGTAGTATACTTGTGGATTACAAGATTCAATTTAAATATGTATGTGCTTATCTGAAATATGAATGAAGGAACATTCTACGGGGTATTAACATACCGCAGTGTTCAGCTTATGGATGTACAAACAGAACCGATCAGCAGAAGGAGAAATCATTTCATCGGGGAGTTTTATACTGTACATAAGAATCTTCCTAGGGTAGTGTTTTGAGTTTTAGGTTTATTGTATCTTATTTCGCATATTCCGGGAGCAAAATGGCAATTAATTTTTGTAGGTTTCCTTTCTCGAGACCCGAACATCTAAGATCATCGATTAGGAGTATCAGGCGGGAGAATTGGGAGCCTTCTAAAACAGCTGTTCTCTGCTCGGATCACTTAGAGGAAGACTGTTTTGATAGAAATGGACAAACTGTGCACCTTAGAAGTGATGTACAGCCAACTGCTTTCAGTTTTACTGAACATTAACTGCAGGTAAAGATTTATTTCTATTTTTTTATTTCTCATAATTAAACTGACGGTTTCGATGAAATAATTGACGTGACCTTATAACAATCTTAGAAAATGAAGTCTGGAGGAATTCTAGACCTTATTTACATCAGTAATAATTATGGGTTTCAGACACTGGAGTGGTGGGTGAAGGGAAAGTGTGGTGGGTGTTTGGGACTATCCCATTACACTAATTGTGGTATTTGGGACTCTTTTATAACTGGTGTTACATATTTCTGATGATGACTATCAATATCGCTTTGCTAGCTGAATTTAATTAAAGAGGTCTGTAATAGTAAATTAAGCTGCAGGTAATGTGATATATTGACAACTTTTGAATATTTGCTGGTTTTATAAATGTGTACATTTGCTTCAATGATATCTGAATTTGATAATATGTGCGTTATTTCATGGAAACAGGAAACAGAAATTCATTATCAAGCACCGATTACGATATGTCGAATCTAGGCCTGTGTAGTGAGCTACGTTTATAGGTACTCATTTTAAGAATGCATAATTTCGTGGCATACATGTATACAATTTACAGCAATGTTTCCAGAAACTGGTTTTCATTCGTATTGTGTTACCCGTCGCTAATTGCATGTATTCAGCTTCTAAGTTAATATTTGTCGGCCGTTATTATACACTCATGTTTATTGCTATCCCGGAGATTTACTGTCCTGGGAATGACGTGTCAGTGATCCCAATGTCCTTATGCTTTGAGTGAACATGTCTCTATATTTTTAATTATTCCAATGCGCCATTAATTGCGACTTAAAATTGACTATATTTTCATTGCTTCCTCATAAGGAGAGCTCTAGGTTGGGTACGCCAACATGGCGAACCGCGCGCTCAACTTGGCGTACTTTCTCCTGCAGCGGAGACCTGCCATCAGCGATCCATGTATAGAGATCAGTGGGCCAGCGCCTTAACCGTCTGGGTCACTCAGATCAAGTACACCCGAAATGATTGTGTTAACCTAATGAACGGCCCTGGTAATGTTAATATAATGTTGACGTATCGTATAACAGCACTTCACACAATGTTAGTAACCTTAGTAATGAAACGTTCAGACAATAAAGATTATAATAGGTTTTTACCCATTAAAGAATATGAGTGTTCAAAATCTATTGACTAAACATGGATATTTAACCTCATGGACGAGCTTCGGTTCGGCGCAGTCTGCTTGATAACACATAGACACAGCATGAATCGGAAGGTGTTGGTAGTGTAAAACCCTACGTTACAAACACAGGTAATCCCTCTAATTTACAATTTCTTTTGTGAAACGGTATACGGGTCACACTTATAAGTTTTGTTATACTCCAAGATCCAGTCAAACATTTCCGCAGGCAAAGCACAGATTATTGTAAAATACACTTGCATCTAAATCACTAGACACTTTGAAGCACGTAGACACTTTCGGAATAACACAATATCAATTATATTCTATCTAAGTTAATATTTTTCGTGGAACACGAATAGTTTGGAATTAGAGAAAAGTCTTCCCTAACTTCAGACTTATTCTCAAAATGATGTATGCACGCTACGGTTATGCCGTGGACTTCAAAATAATCACGATGTATATTCCTAATCGATTTCTTTTGTAATGTTCTATTCCGTAGGAAACTTAAGAATAGTTGTATGAGAAGCATTGCCATAGTTGGACTAATAACTGGTCCACCTAGTACACTCATGTTCTTTAACGGGTAAAAATACGATCAAAACAAACACATTCTCACATTACTGCGTATAATTACAGATCCTATGTATCCACTGACTCATATAAATACACTCGCACACTTATATTCTACAAAGAAACTAACATTTATCGTCAACTTTCAATAAAATTACATCGACTACATACGACAACAACAAACCAAAACAAACCCACATTTCCAACAATTCCGGCTACTCGATTCGCCGTCTTTGAACGATCGAGAGTAGGATTAAGGTCTGAGGATTGGAGTCGGTCTTGGCAGAACGGTGCTGTTTTTAACTGATTAATGTAACACGTATTTCCAACCCTTGAACCGTTTTTGTGCGAGGTTGGGTATTAAGTAACATGATTGTAGCGAGTTTTCACAACCATATGCCCTGGACTGACGTCAACCTCATCACAGGAGATGAAATGAATGACAATGTAGTGACGGGACTATCGAATGAAAACTACCGAATTATTATTATTATTATTATTATTATTATTATTATTATTATTATTATTATTATTATTATTATTATTATTAAGGAATAAGTACGCAGAATGTGCATTCCATAAAACTATTTACATAATTATCTTATCGACGACAACCTCTTAGAACACCCAAGAGCGTTATATCTATCAAATATCTTTTTACATAATTACAAATGCACTGTGGTGTGGGCACATGGGACACCTCTGTTTCACAAATCGTATGGTGAAAACCGTGCTCCGCGAAACAGGTCACTGTGTGTCTCAGTTCATAGGCAGTGCCCTTCCATTCTGTTGACGTCATGGCCGTTGTGGAGAAGAAATCAATTGGGATCTCCTTATTTCTTGCTAGTAGTTCTTGTAGTACCTCACTGTACAGTCTTGTGGACGGTAGTTGGTGATCTAGTCGAAGTTCTTCGATAAAGAAAGGTTCTCCTGCTAGTTCATATATCAGCCTTGAAGGGGTGTATTTCGATAGGCAAAGCAGTTTTTTAAAATATAGCTTTCACTTCCTCTAAGTCTCTCAGATTACTTTTGCTTAAATTATCCCATATTATATCCAACTCATACGTTACGAATTATTCGATAGTCGTGAACTACCTGTACAACCGATTGTTTCCGTCTCTTTCGTTATGTAATGAAGTCAGAGTCATTTATTATAAATTAATAGATATTTGACTCAAACTTGAATAATGATAAATGCAATTTTATTACTGTGCACTTTATCAGTAGATAATAATGTTATAGTTTTTTATGAATACTTTCGGTTTCGTCGCGCATTCCTATCTACGAAATGTCACTGTAAAATTTGTCACAATTGGAACATATTAATTGCTTTTACACAGTTGAAGTCTAAAATCTGCGGTAAATTAATAAATATTTAATTTTTGATGAATATTATGTATACCTACTTTACTACTTTACAAGTACTTTTGATGCTACGCTCACAGTAACACACGTGTCTTTTATTTGTCTTACACTTTCAACAATTTCGTGTGTGATGTCTGTGTTCACTGAAGTTCTTCGCTTTCGTTTTATTGCTTCAGGTGTCAATGACATCATTTCCTGAATTGTATCGCGACGTGAAAGGTTTAATAGGCGACAAAAAGCTATGGCCAATGTACATAAGAAGAATTCTGTGGACTAGTGATTTTTGGTCCAGGGAATGCTATTGACCTTCATTTTGCTGTTTCAACTGGCCGCTCTAGTCATATGAACAAAGATAATGAGAGTCCACAGACATAGCACTTCGATTTCTCGGTGATAGCCCTGGACCTCAAGATTAACAAAAGACGGCACCAGCAGCGAAATACGACATAAAGGCGTCCTGTGTACAGGCCTTAAGTATGTATTAATATTTCTCTAATAACGACGGTATTTCTTAATTTACCGCAGATTTTTCACTTCATTTAAGTAAAAGCATTTATTATGTACCATTTGTGACAAATTTTACAGTGGCATTTCGTAGATAGGAATGCGCGATGTAACCACACTTTCCATATGCTAACCATGAACATCTAATGATTGAACATTCACTTTAAATGAATGGAATTATTTTAAGTTAATACATGCACTATTACCTGGTCCTGGGAAAATATGTTGTTTTTCATTTAGTTTAGTCTGTTGTATTCACATTATTTTAATATGTGGTGTCATTACAATAAGGTGTAAACCTAACCTTCGTCTGAAATTACGTAACATTTGTTATTTTATGAACAGACGACCTTATATTCATTAACTTGTGGTTAGGGCCACAAAAATACATTTTATTTTAAATGAAACATAATGACCGCTATTACTTTAATCGGGACATTTTATCTTATTTTATAGACCAACGCACTTCAGTTTCCAATCACTTCACTCGAACATCGTGTAACGGTTGTTACTAGTCTCAATATTTCCGCTTATATCACTACCAACAAAAGATACACGCTATAAAACTCGGAAGTATAATACAATAATCCACATATCGGTAGTTACTAGCAAATGATTTTAAACCGAATGAAAACTATTCACTCTATAGCCACGCTTCACAGACGGTAGTCTACCGATAGTTTAAAACATTCGATATTCGCATCATTATGGCATGATGTCAGTCGAAACAGAGGATGAAATCCTGTCATGCTACTCTTGTCAACTAGCACTAAGGTGTCTGCTCACGGCTTAACGTCCCCATTCCACGGACGAACCGCCATTAAAAACGTCATATGCCCTCAGTTCATACGAACACTGCGGAGATATTTGAAAATGAATCCAGGCCTTTGGCTCGCAATCCAGTAATCAGAAATTGTATACTACCACCTCTCCTACCCTGCCGCCCAACGTTCTGATGGTGAATATATTTTCGACCAACGGGACTAAAGCTGGCTTATCGTGGTGCCAGGTCACATAGAACTGAAGTCTTAACGATCATACCCATGAGGTGAGCACGTTTGTAAATTATAAAAAGTTGTATTGTGGTTTTGAGTTTACTGAGATATTAAAGTGAGTTGTAACAACGTAAAGGAATGTACTCTGGAAACAAAATATTAAATATACGCATAATTTCCAGGAAAATGAAGGTGGAATTCAACTTAGCTGCATAAGTCTTGAACCAGTATGTTTGTGATACTCTGCTGATTTATGTAAGCTCTGGAATATTGAAGAGTAACTGAGTAAAAGTAACCGATTTGTAATTTGATGAATGATTGGTGTCATTACGGAGTGTACCTCTCCTATACTCGTGGCGTGTCACTTCATTTCAGTAAACAGACACCAGTGCACTCACCGGAGCTTACACGTAAACGGCAGAGATTTGTGCAACGAGTATTGAAATAACATCGAGGACTGGCGTTCGATGGTGTTTTTACGCTTTTCGCTCACTTTCCCTCGTGTTGTTATCCTACGGCAGCTCTAAAAGAGGTTCACAATATTTTTTAGAATATAATATCATTTATTGTCATTAAACAGCGTACAGTTGCACAATAAAGGATGTTCGAAATTCTAGATACGTGAAATATAAGAAAGTACACTTCGTTAATATTCAGTTCTTTACAGTAGGCTGAAAGCGTTTTGCAGCACAGTCCGCAGTTCTCACTCATTGTGTCCGTCGCTATCACTGTACCTTGTGTCCTCTACCTTCTCTTTCCTCCTCGTGACATACACTTGCATACCGTACTATGAAATTGTAAGCATCCGGCACTCAGCACTGTCCCACATAGCGCAGTGGGTCAGGTGCAGTCTACAAAATTCAAGCCTGCCGTAACAGGTAAGATTCGAATCCCGCCGTGAACGAATTTCTTGTTCCCGAATTAATACATCAGGCAACGAAGACACGAAGTTCAACCGATACTGAATGCTTCAGTCCATTCTGACATGCCACGTTACTCACACGCGTCAAGAAAGCGAGGTCTGCCTCTCGTCCAACACGGCAATCTTACTTTCGTGAAGGAGTGAATCGGTTTCACTTCAGGCAGCACGGAGATGAATACAGTAGTGGTGGTTATCAGGGGATGTCTACCTAGAGTGGTTTAAAGCGGGTTTCTAGCATATAAGAGGACAACTGGTTAGTTGGAACTTCATAGGAGGACCCGTTCTTAAACTTGGCAGAGCTCATGCAGGTGACAAATTTTCGTGGTTATCCATACATGGTCCGCAAACGATTACGAAAAGCTGGACTCCATTACGGAAGAGCTGCCACCAAAGATTCTCTCTCCGATTAACCATGGTCGATCGCTGTGCCTTTGCCGAGATGGAGTTAAATCGTAATTGAGATCACATGATCTTCTCTGACGGTACTTCTTTTTTTCAGTGGAGGTCGGGCCTGTTCATGTTTATAAGCCACGGGGAGCGCGATACGACTAAAGTTATATAGCCGTGTGTTTACGCAGTGGGCGCATATCCATGTGGTGTTCATCATCATCACTGGCGCGACAGCCCTTTGTGAGCCTTGGCCTTCTGAAGAAGTTTTCCCCATTCTTTCCTGTTAAGTGCCGAGCTCCTCCAATTCTTGATTCCAATTATCTTTACATCCTCTCTCACACCTTCTTCCGGCCTTAACATTGGTCGGCCAACTTTCCTGATTACTTCTGGCACTGCAATAAATATCTTCTCTATCATTCTGTCATCAGCCCGGAACATATGTCCTGCCCACTCCAATTGAGTACAGTTGGACTAGACAAAAGAGTGGCCGAATGGGTTGCTATATTTCTAGAAAATAGATCTCAGAGAATTAGAGTAGGTGAAGCTTTATCTGACCCTGTAAAAATTAAGAGGGGAATTCCTCAAGGCAGTATTATCGGACCTTTATGTTTTCTGATGTATATAAATGATATATGTAAAGGAGTGGAATCGGTGGTAAGGCTTTTTGCGGATGATGTTATTCTCTATAGAGTGATAAATAAGTTACAAGATTGGGAGCAACTGCAACGTGACCTCGAAAATGTTGTGAAATGGACAGCAGGCTATGGTATGTTGGTGAACGGGGTTAAAAGTCAGGTTGTGAGTTTCACAAATAGGAAAAGTCCTCTCAGTTTTAATTACTGGTTGGTATCTGGGTGTTAATATACGGAAAGATCTTCATTGGGGTAATCACATAAATGGGATTGTAAATGAAGGGTACAGATCTCTGCACATGGTTATGAGGGTGTTCAGGGATTGTAGTAAGGATGTAAAAGAGAGGGCATATAAGTCTCTGATAAGACCCCAACTAGAGTATGGTTCCAGTGTATGGGACCCTCACCAGGATTACCTGATTCAAGAACTGGAAAAAATCCAAAGAAAAGCAGCTCGTTTTGTTCTGGGTGATTTCCGACAAAAGAGTAGCGTTACAAAAATGTTGCAAAGTTTGGGTTGGGAAGAAGTGAGAGAAAGAAGAAGAGCTGCTCGACTAAGTGGTATGTTCCGAGCTGTCAGCGGAAAGATGGCGTGGAATGACATTAGTAGACGAATAAGTTTGAGTGGCGTTTATAAAAGTAGGAAAGATCACAATATGAAGATAAAGTTGGAATTCAAGAGGACAAACTGGGGCAAATATTCATTTATAGGAAGGGAAGTTAGGGATTGGAATAACTTACCAATGGAGACGTTCAATAAATTTCCAATTTCTTTGAAATCATTTAGGTAAAGGCTAGGAAAGCAACAGATAGGGAATCTGCCTCCTGGGCGACTGCCCTAAATGCAGATCGGTATTCATTCATTCATTCATTCATTCATTCATTCATTCATTCATTCATTCAACCTTCTGATCTTTATTCAGTTAACAGTGTTTGGTTCATTATATACATTATATAATTCATGATTATATCTTCTTCTCCAGACACCATTCTCTTCCACTGGCCCAAAAATTTGCCTCAAAATCATTCTTTCAAATATACCGAGCTGTCTTTCATCAGATTTTGAGAGTGTCCAGATCTCAACACCATATGTTAACACAGGCTTTACTAAAGCTTTATACATCAGGACTTTAGTTTTCCTAAACAGCAGCTTAGACTTCAGATGTTTTCTGAGGCCATGATAGCACTTGTTAGCAGCCAATGTACATTTTTTGGATTTCGGAACTAACATTGTTCTTGGAATTAACTTCTGATCCAAGGTAGGTAAAGCTACGCACAACATCAAACTTATACTAGTTAATTTCAATGAATGTAGACCCACTAGGGTAGTCTTTCTTGGTTACGGGCATGTACTTAGTTTTTCCTTCATTAATCTGTAAATTCATCTTTATTGCTTCTTTGTCGAGGCTTGTGAAAGCTTCTATTAATGCTCTTGGTGTTCTTGCGATTAAATCAACATCATCTGCATATGCCAAAATTTGAACTGATTTATATAAGATGGTTCACCTTGTGTTGATACTCGTATCTCTAACAACTTTCTCCAATGCTATAACTCATTGTAAAGAGTCATGATAATGAATCTCCTTGCCTAGCTCTGTTCTTGGTCGTTACAGCACTTGATAACATATTCTGGATCTTAATTTGATTCCGAGTATTTTCGATAGTAGCTTTCTCAAGGGCGATCAATTTCTTAGGGATCTCAATCTCTCCCATTGCTACATAGGCTGATCTGATGTCAATGAAGAGATGGTATGTATCAATTCCCAATTCTTTACATTTTTCAAGTATCGGACAGATTGGGGAGATCTGATCAATAGCAGATCTTTTTTTGGCGAAATCCGCATTGATGGTCACCAACCGCATTTTCCAAGTAAGGCACCAATTTGCTAAAGAGAATATTGAAAAATATTTAAAAGCAAATGGATAATAAGCAGATACCTCTATAGTTAGAACATATCATGATATCACCTTTCATATGTATCGGGCAGATAATACCTACATTCTATTTATCAGGGACTGTTTCTTCTACCCATATCTTGTCCACTACTTTGTGAAAGTGTTTAACAAATTACTTTACAGCATTTTTCACAAGCTCAGATTGTATTAAATCCATTCCCGTGTCTTTGTCATTCTTTAACTTCTTAATGGTAAGCTCAACTCCCTCAGTAGTAGGTACCGGTACTTCTAGGTCTGATTTTCCTGTATTTACAGGAGGTAAGGTCTCTTGGTTATCACCTGGAATTTCATTCAACAGTTCATCAAAATATTGGTCTCATCATTCTAGTATTTCTTCCTCACTGCCCAGTATTATGCCATTTTTATCTCTACACAAACTTGTTCTAGGCTGAACATCGTTATGACTTTTATTTATCTTCTAATGTAAAGCTCTCACACCATTCATCCCTTTCAACTCTTCCATTTCTTCTAATTCTTTTCTCTCATACTGTACCGATACCTTTTTTCTTCTTGAGCCGTGTCTTCTCTTCTTTTCTGGAAGTTTTATACTCCTCCACTGCTTTTCGCGTGTGGTTCCTCTGTTGCATTGTCTTGTATGCTTCATTTTTAAGGTTGTTACCTATGTGGTGTTGGTGGTAAATTTTCTCTGATGGAGCTGGAGTGCTTCAGCGGATAGATAACCTTTGTACACCTGACAAATATTTGGACATTCTGCAGAATATTAACGTTTTTAGTGAGAGTGAACCAGATGAGGTAATACAGTTCGTGCAAGACTACTCACCAATACACACGAGAGGTCGTGGTTTTCTGAGCAGGACTCCAGTGAGCTGCTGAATTGGGTTCCTTGAAATCCAAACTTGAATCCCATTGAACATGTGTGGGCAAGATGGAAACGTCATATGAAGAAACACTGTGCTTGCCCTACCCCGCGTTCGCATAATGGTTTGTGAGGCGTTATGTTGGACGCTTGGTAGGAGATCGCTCTCGACTTGGAATAATTTAGTAAGCTTATAAAGTCAATGCCAGGTCGGCTCCGATAAGTTGTTCAAGCCGATGGATACTGCTTGAGGTATTAAGTCAAATCTAAAACAGCCCTCTTCAGGACTAACATAATTAGAAACACAATGCCAGATTTGACAGTGAATAGAAATACACAATATTTGTTTTAAGCAACATAAAAATTTTAAAAAAAGTAATTCGTAAAATAGGCATCGAACCCCAGTTTTATCGTTGACATGCGCGTACTCTTCCTCGGAGCCAAGTGGGACTCCTATGACACGCCAAGTATTGTTTGTCATCAATGTTTACGTAGTTTTCTGGGAGTATGTTTCGTATCAGAACTAAGAGAGATGTATCACTTTTCAAGACATGCGCCAGTCTTTCAAACAGTAACATTCTATTGATTGAGGCAAAGGCCGTGTTTGATAATATGTCGTGTTTCGTCGTACAATTTCATTTGTAACTTTTGTAGTGTATTTGCATAGTGTGTTCTACAGATGTGAGACACTGCGAATTTGGTGAAAGTCGGTGATCAGACACAGTATTCCGACTGAGAACTTAAATAGTCAGCATGGATGTCCAGAAGCGACCAGGGGGCAAATCTGGTGGTGGAGGGCAAGCATTATGGTCAGAGAGCAATCGTGACCGAAGAGAACGTCTTCGTCAGTTGGCCCTTGAGACCATTGATCTGAATAAGAATCCTTATTTTATGAAAAACTATCTTGGTTCAATGAATATAAACTATGTTTGACCCTTCACAACAACAATGAAGGCAGCTACCTTGCCCACACCCAAGGCAAAAAACATCAGGCTAATTTGGCTCGTCGTGCAGCTAAAGAAGCGAAGGAATCTCCTCAGCAACCTGCTCCAGAGAAACCTCGATTTGAGCCCAAAAGGTTTGTGAGAATTTGTCGACCTGGTTATCGTGTGACAAAGAAACGAGAACCTTAAATTGGACAACAAAGTCTTCTCTTCCAGATTGATTATCCTGAGATTGCTGAAGGGATCTCTCCTCGACATCGCTTCACGTCTGCATATGAACAGAAGGTGGAGCTCCCTGATAGGAAGTGGCAGTATTCATTATTTGCTGCCGAGCCCTGTCAGACCATAGCATTCAAGGTTCCCAGTCGAGAAGTTGAGAAGACCGAAGGCAAATTTTAGTCTCACTGGAATGGTGACACAAGGCAGTTCTTCCTCCAGTTTTCATTTAAGAATGACCCTAAAGTGATAAAACTCACAGCAAAACCTCCTCCCCCACCAACGCCTCCTCTTAGACCACCAGGACCTCCCACGAATATGCTCCCTCCCCCAATGCCACCAGCAGCTGTGATGCAACCTCCCCCACCTCCAAAATTTCTTTTGCCTCCTGGCATTTTACCACCCCCTCCAATGTTCTATCCTGTCCCACTTCCACCAACTGTGATGTTTGGGACATCACTGCATGTTTTCAATTATTGAACTATATAATTAATTTATAAGATGTATGTATTTAATCACTGATAGGTCATGTTTAAATTTATATATATAGGGTTTTTATAATCCATTTCAATCATCATTTCATTTCTTTGTATCGCGGCTATAACGTATTCTGAACGAACAAATTATTGGGTAAAGTAGTTCAACATAATTCATATTAATAACTTTCAGTAAATTTTCCAATAGCCGTTGTGAGGTGACCAGAGTCAGCGTGCTGATTTCAGCCCATTTTCAGGAAAAGTACGTCATCTAGGTTACGAGAGACCTCACCCTCTCTACCTCATGAAGAGACAGTTGATACATTATAAACGCCCACTTTTCGAACTTCGAGACCTGACGCTTTATTTCAGCGGGAAAGTTCAGCCTATGTGAATGAACGTAATGAAGCAACGTGATGGATTCACAGCCATACATAGGAGAAGGGATGAGACCTCGAATCTCACTGGACCATGTGATATGGCTGATGGAAGAATGATTTGTGTTCCGTTCACCTCACCCCTGGGAGTTTTTTGAGTCTCATTACGTATTATTATTATTATTATTATTATTATTATTATTATTATTATTATTATTATTATTATTATTATTATTAATTATCAACTTTCGTTTTCAAGCCATAAGCTTGGAGACTGGCGCCCATGGGATATTGTTTATGGAGAAACAATGATATATTATTTATTTATTTTAATATTAAAGTGACCCGGCACGTTATAATTTTGTCAAACATCTGTGGGCCGAGTGGGTACGTCACACACCCAAACTCTGCAATATGCCTGTTCCTCCACTTCCTCCAAAACTGAGTTAATTCCAGTGTTACATACTCTGTATATTCATCCATGTGTCTTACTGCTGGTAATTGTGCTTTTCCAAAGCATAAAAACAAGCCCGTGCTGTGCATTTAAGAGCGAATAATTTTATCATAATTATGTAATGATACTTTGCACACATATATACAGTAATGCTTAATACATAACACCCTTCCTTTTCTACAACTAGACAATTATTTGATTCATTGCCATGTCAATATACTCGCATTTTAATATTTTTTTACCGCCACCAATTAATGCATTACTTTTCATGACGAGTTAAATCTACCCACCTATATCATCATCATCATCATCTGTTTACCCTCCAGGTTCGGCTTTTCCCTCGGACTGAGCGAGGGATCCCACCTCTACCACCTCAAGGGCAGTGTCCTGGAGCTTCAGACTCTTGGTCGGGGGATACAACTGGGGAGTATGACCAGTACCTCGCCCAGGCGTCCTCACCTGCTATAGTGAACAGGGGCCTAGTAGGGGGATGGGAAGATTGGAAGGGATAGGCAAGGATGAGGGAAGGAAGCGGCCGTGGCCTTAAGATAGGTACCATCCCGGCATTTGCCTGGAGGTGAAGTGGGAAACCACGGAAAACCACTTCGAGGATGGCTGAGGTGGGAATCGAACCCGCCTCTACTCAGTTGACCTCCCGAGGCTGAGTGGACCCCGTTCCAGCCCTCGTACCACTTTTCAAATTTCGTGGCAGAGCCGGGAATCGAACCCGGACCTCCGGGGGTGGCAGCTAATCACGCTAACCACTACACCACAGAGGCGGCCACCCACCTATATACGGGAGTAAAAAGAGCATACTCTGAGTTAACTGGAATTCATTTTCTGAATACCTTGTAGTTAATTCTTTCCTGTCCGACTCGTTGGCTGAACGGTCAGCGTACTAGCCTTCGGTTCAGAGGGTCTCGTGTTCGATTCCCGGCCGGGTCGGGGATTTTAACCTTAATTGGTTAATTCCAATGGCACGGGGGCTGGGTGTATGTGTTGTCTTCATCAACATTTCATCCTCATTACGACGCGCAGGTCGCCTAAGAGAGTCAAATTGAAAGACCTGCACCTGGCGAGCCGAACCCGTCCTGGGATATCCTGGCACTAAAAGCCATACGACATTTCATTACAATTCTTTCCTTTTGTGAACGGATAGAATGAACTTTGAATTTACTCGGAGTTGGAGAGTATTATTTTGTGTACGTGAGGCTCAAGTGTTCCTCGAGGTCCTGTTCGATTATTGAGATTCTTAAGGACTAACACTTATGCAGAGCGCATTAGACGTGACGTTATTATATCTAATTGTGTTCCTCTATGCACATTGTGCGCAATAAAACTTTTTATATTATTAAAATCGAATTGTTTTTGCGTGTGTTTTATAAGTTAATATAGGGTTTCTGTGAAAAGTCTTTTAATTTTCAACTGTAAATTCTATGACTCTTTGACTCCACCCTGAATCATCCTCTTTGGATGCCTCCCAAGCACGGCCTCATTTCCTTCGAAGACGTCGTAGTTGTCAGATGTTGTGATCATTGTAGATATGGTCGAACGGCGTTATGAGCGGTACGTATAGAAGTTCAAACTTGTATCTTCTACATCTTTCAAGCTTTTTGATAGTTGATAGTGAGGTGGTTTTATTATTTTGTGGTACATTATGTTCACGATTTTATTTATGAAGTTAAGTCAGAGATTTGTTTTCAAATCGTTTCGATGTAGACCGCTTAGAGTTCGTGTTGGGGCTTTTGGCTCTTACCTCTTTTTAATCATTTACAGTTAGAAAATAACTGTTTGTAACGATCTCTCTAATCATCCTCGGGATTGCGAAATCGGAAGATGGTAGTTGCTTGAACCTCGTGTACGTAAGTTGTGGTGCTATAGTTTCGTAATGGTGTCTGACCTGTTAGCGAAGCGGTTGTACATGGGACACGTGTCCGTCTGGTGGCGGGTTGTAGCTTTCATCGGTTAATTCCTCTGGCTCACGACGTGAGTGGGTGTTGGTGCCGTCGTCAGCATTTGAATTCATCGTAGGTAGGGCCC
This sequence comes from Anabrus simplex, assembly GCF_040414725.1. Taxonomy (NCBI): domain Eukaryota; kingdom Metazoa; phylum Arthropoda; class Insecta; order Orthoptera; family Tettigoniidae; genus Anabrus; species Anabrus simplex. The sequence continues at coordinate 81,458,139 of NC_090277.1, read as the reverse complement.
TGCCGCGCAGGTCTCCTTTACGGCGTCAAGACCTGGATGATGCCTCTTCGAAGGGTAATATCCTAATTATTTTTACATGGCCATTTGGCTGTAATAAAACTATTATTATATCTTCAGTTTTTTCTATTCTTCGTACTAATACTTTGGCCACGTTACAAGTAGTTAAAAAGAATTTATTGGAATTCAGGTATGTGCGTGGCAGTTCAACTAAATTCTTGATCATATGAGTGCTGTTACGGGTGCTTTTGAATGGGTTAACGAGAAACTGGATATGGGAATAATTGGGGCAAAATAACACAATATATTGCTCTCGGGAATTACGAAATTTCGGCATTCCTTGTCTTCATTCTGCTCGTATTGCTCCATACCATACTCATGTTAGTTGAAATAATTTTTGCGGTAATAGTGTGCAAAATTGCGGACATATTTGCTGCTAAGTTTTCTTGTAATCCGTTCTTTAACCACTCACGTGCGTGCTCTTACGTAAGAGATAGAGAACCCCCTGCGGGTGGGGTACGCACATGTAGAATACACCCGTGGTATCCCCTACCTGTCGTAAGAGGCGATTAAAACGAGCGACCTATGCGCGGACTTATTGGTGGGTTTGGTACAATGTGTTGGACCTCCTGTGAATGGGAGAGGATGTGCGTGCTGCTGGGCCTCGTACGTGTGCGTTTACGCCCAGAAGTCCGCATTTTACCACCCAGGGATCTTGCGGGTGGGAGCGTCATGTACCCGTGCAGTAGTATCTGCCTGTCGACACAGGTCCCCGCACAGCCGATTGCCATGACATTTTATTTGTTTTTTCTCTATATTTAGTGCTCTGTACATGCTATATGGGGTACATGGCTATTGCGGGTGGCTGGAGGGAGTCCTAGGGCTCATTGCCTCAGTCGTCCCGTGTTAGGCATTGTCCAACATCCGGCCCCGGGCAGTACCGGCTATTACCAGGTGGGTATTAGCTTGGCAGCTTGGTTCGACTGGAGACCCCTGATTGGAGTGGGTGGCATTCGAAGAGGATGATTTTGGGCATGGCTTTGAAATTAAGTTGCTCATCCCAAGGTGGCAACCCACCAAAGATTTTAATTTTTGCTTCCCTGAGAGGTTAAACTCCCTGGGAACATTTACAGCGTGAAGGAATGGGATTCAGCTTCCCTTAGGTTTCTGGTTGCTACCAGAACTGATGGGCATGATTTTAAGCTGGTAAAATCGATCCTTTTTAGTAGACACATCGAAGGTGTCTACGGTGAACTTAAGGATCTCAAGAAAAAGCGCAACAGTAGTTTACTTTTGAAGACTCGTACAGCACTGCAAGCCGATCACTTGCTTAAGTGTGACCACTTTCGTGAAATCCCTGTCAAAGTGGAGTGCAAATCCTTGAATCTGGTTCGTGGAGTCCTCTTTCACCCCGACCTTATTTTGAACACTGGTGAGTTGATGGATGACATGAACTGTGGCGTGACACGTCCGGCGCATTACGCGCGAGGTGAACGGTGAAGACGTTGCCATTGGTGCCTTCATTGTTTCTTTCAAGTTGTCTGTTACCAGAGAAAGTCAAGGTAACAACTTATCGTTGCAATGTGAGGCCATACATCCCGCCTCCTATGTGATGCTATCAATGCCAGAGATTCGGATATATGTTATCTCGTTCAAATCACTCTGCACATGTGGACGAGTAGCCCACGGCACGGAGGAGTGCACAACTCTGTACAAGTGCACGAACTGCTCTGGTCTTCATTCTCCTCGGGATCAGAACTGACAGACATCTAAGAAGGTCCAGGAGATCAAGACCCTGGATGGTCTTTCCTACCAGGAAGCACGCTGTAAGTTTAATTCCACGAATACACCTGCCCGTACGCTCGACTAGGCATGATAGCTCAGTCTCCCAGGTTCGTCTGTAACGACATTGTTACCTGTGATTGCTACTCCCAAGGCGACTGTTGCTCCTCAGAGCAAAGAGTAAAAGCTTGAAGCGGGCGGGATCCTTCGACCAACCAGAAGTCTGTGCTGGGTGGCAGTTCTAAGCCAACACAGCAAGGGGGGAAGGCTCCCCCCCTCAAAGATCGGTGAAAGCCGTGCCCCATCCGGAGGGGGGGAGCTCTGAGACGCCTTGCTCCCAGGGAAGAGAGCTGGAAACATTAGTAACAGAGTTGGATTTATGTATTTTGAACACAGGGGAACCAACTCACTTTAGTGTACGTTATGTCACATATTCTCGCTGCCGAACATTGGTTCTGCTGTTTCGGTGGTATACACACGATCTCTGTGACTGACCATTTTCCCATCATCCTTACTTTGTTGAAACAAAAGATGCATCACTAGCTGTCTTTAACGACAATACCAGGTGAAACTTCGGCGAGGAGATAACTTACATCATCCAAGTTATTCTTGCTGCTGCTGAGGAGTACATTCCTTGTCAGGGTCTCCTCGCCGAAAGCTTGTTCCTTGGTGGAACGCCAAAATTGCACCTGCTATCAAAGAACGCCGTCGTGCTCATAAACTGTATTGTAGGCAGCATACTGTGGTCAGTTTGGGAACATTTAAAAACCTACGCGCTAAGGTGCGAGTTCTTATTCGCCAAAGTAAGAGCTTCGTAGGAGAGATGTGTCTATAACATCACATACTCCATCATTTAAAGTGTGGACTAAACATAGACGTATTTCTGGTATCCAAGGATCATCTGTACTGGGAATTTCTATTGCAGGCAGTGTCGTCACTGAACCACTGTCGATTGCTAACCATCTAGCTAATCATTTCGCGGATGTATTTGGCTCCGGGAATTACCATCGTGATTTCCTTCCTGTGAAGCGGGAGGCAGAACATCACCTTGCTCTTTACGGAGTGGGAAATCTGCAGCGCCTTAGCGCTTTGCAAGGACACGTTCCTGGACCAGGCAATATCCATAACCAGATGTTGAAACACCTTAGTGAGGATAGTCTACTATATCTCCGTGTGTTCAACCGAATCTGGATAGAGGGTGATTTTCCGTCTCAGTGGCGAGAGGGCATAGTCATTCTTGTCCTCAAGCCTGACAAAGATCCTAAGTATGCAGGAAGTTAAGAGACTGATTTGTCTTACAAACCGCGTGTGTAAGCTATTTGAGAGGATGGTAAATCGCCATCTTGTGTGGTGTCTGGAGAAGCAAGGTTTTGTTAGAGTACCAGTGTGGTTTTCGAGCCACTGACCACTTGGTACGCCTAGAGAGCTCTATCCAGGATGTGTTTGTCTGTAAATAGCATTTGGTAGCTGTTTTCTTTGACTTAGAAAAGGCCTATGACACCACATGGCAATATGGTATCCTCTGTCCTGCATCAATGGAGATTCAGAGGTCACTTACCGACATTGCAAATTTTTTGTCCCGTTTATTCCGTGTCCAAGTAGGGAGGACATTCGCAATACGTTCAGGAAAATGGGAGTCCCACAGGGATCGGTTCTTTCACTCTACGATTGCCATAAATGGTATTGTTGCTGTTGCTGGTTTAGCAGTAATGCCTTTGCTATATGTGGAAGATTTTGCTCTGCACTATAGCTCGCGTAATATTGCAGTCGCAGAGCGACAATTACAGCAAGCTATTTGGAGAGTGGAGCAGTGGACCTTCGAACATGGCTTTCGGTTTGCCGCCACAAATACATCTGTTATCCACTTTTGTCGCCAACGATCTCTTCACCCTTCCTGAACTTATTTAGGAAATGTCGCTATTCCTGTAGTTGCCACCCATTGATTTCTTGGGCTCCTTTTCGATAGTACATTATTGTTGGGGCCACACGTGCGGCAGCTAGAAGTGCAGTGCACCAAGAGGCTTAATCTCTTGCAAGTTTCTTAGCAGCACTAATTGGAGAGCTGACGGCACGCTGCTGCTACGATTCTATCGTGCACATTTTATCCAGGTTAGACTACGGCAGTGCAGCATATGGCTCAGCAAGACCAAGCGTTCTTGCGAGACTGAAGAGCATCTACCACAGCGGGGTTAGGTTGGGGACGCGGTCTTTTTGAACAAGCCCCATAGTTGGCCTGCTCGCTGAATCTGGTGTGCCACCTTTACACCTGAGGGGCCAGCAGCTCCTGTCGTATGCTGCAAATTTGCAACAGATGCCACTTCACCAAAGCTATCCTTGCGTATTCAACAATGGACACCGTTGGCTGTACGCTGCTTGTACTCGAGCAACGTGCCCGGTTGGAATGCACTTGGATAGCAGTTAGATTTTCACGTACCTTTGGTTCCTTGCCTTGTCAGACAACCAAGTGGGGTACCTCCGTGGGTAGTACGACATCCTGAAATAACTTGGATCTGCACACTGATCTGAAGGAAAACACGGACCCCTCGATTTATCGGGGTCTCTTTCTCTCCGTTGTTGGCCGCTATCCAGGTTCAGTTTTACACAGATGGCTTGAAAACAGACACTAAAGTGGGTTGTGCATTAGTTGTCGACACTGATAGGTTTCTGTTTGTTCTCCCGGAAACCTGTAATGTGGACACAGCAGAACTATATCTGTAAAGCTCTGCGGTACGCACTGTCCGATGAGCGCCGACACTTTCTTTTGTGTACTGACTCCTTGAACTCGCTACAGTCTATTGATACCTGTTTCCCTCGGCACCCTCTGGTGCAGCGGATCCAGGACCTGCTGGCTGGGTATTTGGATACCGGCAGCAGAATCAAGTTTCTGTGGCTCCCAAGCCACATGGGTGTAGAGGGAAGATAGTTAGCAGATAAGGCTGCCAAGGAGGCAGTAACACTGCCCCCGTTGCCTTACAAGGTTCCAGCAAGTGATCTTCGCTCTCGGCTGAGACATCTGGTTATGTCCCATTGGGAGATGGAGTGGCAGGCCACTCCTCTTCCAAATAAGCTGAGAGCGATGAAAGGTACAACGAAGGTATGGAGGACTTTTCGGGCTTCCCGGAGGTAAGCAGTGGTATTGACATCTTTGGATCGGCCCACGAAAGAACCCCCTCCGGTGTGTACTTTCGGCAATCATCTTACTACGGTACACATCCTTACAGAGTGCGTGGACCTGGTTGGTGTGTGCCGTGGTCTAAAACTCCCGCGTACCATCCTCGTCCTGCACGATGACGGGCAGTCCGCAGACCTCGTCATCCGTTTTATGAGTGATAGTGGCCTTTTTTTCTCGTGTGTAATATTGTCCTTGTCTTTGTATTTTTTGTCGACTGTGCTTTTATCCCATTGACTATTTTAGTTCATGTTGCGTATTTTGATGTGTTCTTTTAACTCGTAACTTGAATTCCATGTATCTATCTGAATGTCCAGGCAATGCGTTATTCCATTATCACCTTTATTTTCTTTTCTTTTATTAGAACAAGGCATGATTGTTTTAATCTCATAATCCTTTTCATCACCATTTATTTTAAACTAGTCAGTGGATACATTTTAATATTTTACTTCTCATGTTGTCCATCTCGTACTATTACGGGCCGATGACCTTAGATGTTAGGCCCCTTTAAACAAGCAGAATCAGAGATAGAATTAGGACTGAGCTGTGATGAGCCATATTGTCTCGTTCGTATGACTCATGATTATAATTTGGTGCTGAGCTCAGTTTAATTATGAAAACATGAAGATGGGTACAATTTTGAGGAAGTATTTGATAGGATGATGAGTCATGGCAATGTATTAATTAAAGAACGGGTCTGATTCAAGAGATTAAGATTCGGCCCCTTGTATTGCTTTTGTGGCTGTGTGAAAATTTTTTGAGACGTATCAGGATGTGCTCCATAATGACCATAAGAATACAAAATGTTCCCAAACACAGGAAGTGATAGGAGGGGGTGTGTGTTGATTGGATAGTATACTCCAAAATAAACAAAGTATCTTAACACATCTCCTGTCTATGCCTGTTCAGTTACTAACTGGAATGTGGGATAGTATATAGGATTAAGTTTGGAGTCTGGCATGCAGTTCATTTCTTCGACAACTGGTCCTAAGGTTAAATGGTAGCATGCTAGGCTTTGGTGCAGTTGGTCCGGGGTTGGATTCCTAGCTGGGTCTGGCATTTTAACCTTACTGGAGTAATTCCCCTGGTTCAGTGGCTGGGTGTTTGTGCAGTCGAAAAACTTGAGGCGTGCAAGGCGTCTAGCCAAAAGACCACCATTTGCCACGATTATTAATTTGCCAGCATTGGAAGAAGCTTGGTATTGGATATGTGCATTGCCTGGAGTGTTCAGATGTCAATGTGGCATGCATTGAGGCACATAGTGCACATTTTCAGGACTTCCTGTATTGGATTGCAGTACCTCTACTGGCAAACTAATAATCATGGCTGATTGACTCTGGAGAGGCCTGGTGCGACAGCTACTCCACATGGGATGTGCCAGGTAAGGTACTTCCTGTACGAGGAAGCATATGTCCATAGGGACATTTTGAGGTGTTCTAATCACAGCTCCCCCTGCCTCGAATTCTTCCTATGTTGAAACACCCTGTATTTGTGTTTTCAACCATGGCAGGAGATGTTCATATAGATATAATGTAGTACACACTTGGAAAGACTTTCTTCGATGTCTTTGCTGCTTGTACATTCCTATTGTATTGGGAGTTAGGTGTTTGTTCTGACTGGCACATCTAGAAAAGTAGTTAAGTTTAATAAATTGTTCTATTATTCATGAAACTTTGTGATACTTGATTTTACGGGGCGAGGAGTAGTATAAGGGAGAGCTACCTCCGTTCTGGTAATGCTGCCAACTGAATGGAAATTAAATCTGAATTGAATCGATAGTATGATCGATTGATAGGAATTTTCTAAACCATTATTATCTTAAGCCAACAACTGTCACATTATATAACATTTCTTGATGCAAATCTTGTTCCTAGCATGAATTCTATATTTTGGCTTTGCTGTGTAACAGTACTACATAAAGTGTGTGCCAGATCTCATGGCAATTCAGTTTGTTTCAAAGGTTGCCAATACGAATCTCAAAGATAAATGAGGTCTACAGATTCAGCACTAGGGGGCCATAGTATCACTGAAAGTTTTGTGGATTATACATTGTATATCCATATTGTACATGTGGTCAAGTCTTTTGGGGAATTGCAGAACAGCATTTTGGATGACATTATGAAATGAATGAATTTGGAGATTAAGTGGAAAAGTAATTTGGAAAAGTGAAGATGGCCAGGCTTCCTTTGATGGACAGAATGTTGGCACATATTTTATGAAGGTAGTTGATAATTTGCTTGCTATCCTGTTTACTAGTGTTTTCAGTGCTTTTAATTGGTAGATGTTCATGGAACTTCAATTTTCACTCAGTCTTGGGAGGCAATAATCTAGCCCTCTAGTTTCTGAAAGCTAATTGAAGAAATGTTAAATTGGTTATGTAATGTGAAAGATTTGCTCTTTTTCTTCTTCATTTTAAAAATATTTATCATTCTTTTAAAATTTTACTTTCAGATATGAATTTTTCTGCTGGAGAAGGTGGCCTATGCTTTCTGTAATTGAGGTAAGCAGTCTGTGATAACCATCTTGGGTAATTACTTTGAACTAACTTGTAATGAAATTGTTTGTCCCAGTTGGCAATATGTACTAGTTTAATTATTGGAATGAAGCTTTATTCTATATAACTTATTTCAACCAATGGCAGAGGTTCATGCGAGTGCTATGTATGGAAAGTGTTGTAGCATGATTTTTTTAGGTTATAAAAGTAAATTCATTTCTAACAACGGTGGTTTAGAGCAGTTATGACTTTCTAAATACAGCCTTTAGCAGAAGCTCTATGAACCAGAAATCGTTCCATATTGGAATATTTTCATGGTCCCATGAATTGTGGTATTATTAAGGTTACCTGTAATTGGCAGAACCTGGCTGATGCCAGAACGGAAGGGAATTTTGCTAACGTGAAGGAAAGATACGTAAATTTTCTTCCTAACCCTGTTCAGTACGTTAGTGTTCTGTATGGATCTAAATGGTCAAGATAGCAAATGCAATTAACTGACTGGTTGTAAGGTGGAAACTATCTGTAAACCATGACAGATATTCTGTGTGGTTTGGGCATCCTTTTCTATAGGGATGCAGAAAGATTGAAATTCTATAGGGAACCTAGCGGCGTCCTTACCCCTGTCAGCCATAAAGGACATAAGTCTTTTTCAATGCAGAAATGATGCAGAATTGTTTTAACATTATTTGCCGTGCCGGCATGTTAGTTGGTGCCGCTTCCGTAGTTGGTGGGATGATAAAAATATATACAGATGTGCAACGATACCTTTAGTAGGAGAGATCCTTCCTTTATGCATGCCAGAAACCTACCATCCTGCCCCAGAAGTATTCTTACTTACATAGAAGCATGAAAACAAGACTGTAAATCAGCTGAAAGCAACCACGTGCTGTGTTCCTATTAGATGGGCAAGCTACGTATTGTCTGATAGAGCTCTCATCGTCTGCAAGTACAGGGCTGCCATATGTGCTAAAAGTATGAGAACCACCAATTTTGAAGTTCAGTAAAAATATGAAAACTGCAGCTTTACAAGTGTAGTTTTGCTGGATGTGTGATCTATCCACGATGTCATAACCTTGTGTATTGACAAAGTAAAATTCAGGTTTTTTTAAAAGTAAATCACAGCATCATAGTTATTTGCTGTGGGGTCTAGTAGGGATCAAGAATTAAGTTTCTGGAAGCACCGGGCGAGTTGGCCATGTGGTTAGGAGCTATGAGCTTGCATCCGGGAGATAGTGGGTTTGAATCCCACTGTCATCAGCCCTGAAGGTGGTTTCCTATTTTCACACAGGGGCTGTAACTTAAGACCATGGCCGCTTCCTTCCAACTCCTATCCTTTTCCTATCCCATTGTCGCCATAAGACTTACCTGTGTCGGTGCAGCGTAAAGCCACTAGCTAAAAAGTTTCTGGAAGCAGCTATCTACTCGTGTGATAAATGGATGTGTAGGATTAAAGTCTGCAATTGGGTACCTTTTTAAAGGCATGTCTTCCTTTGCTCTAAGTAATATCCGTTGTTGCATAATAGCTGAAGGAGAGTTCGGAAACGGTGTGATTGGGCCATTCTCAATTCTACAAGACTTGGAGGGAGGAGTAAGTGTAATAGTTAAAATAGACGAGGCAAAGTTTGGGAAGAGAACGTAATCACAGCTGTCGTATGGAAGGTGAGTGGGCTTTTGGTCGGGTTGAATGTGAGAGCAAGAAATTTTGTTCAAAATACTGTTACGTCTTGTTCGTGGTTATAACACTAAAAATAGTTCAATTGTGCAGTTGATTACCTGCGATATTGTTAATACCCTGAGGGGAATGAATTGAATTTTTTCATATTGAAGTTTTTCCCTGCCCGGCTACTCATTCCTGTCACCCAGATGACATTTGAGACCAGTGGCGTCCTTACACTGTGGTTAGACACGGAATCAAGCCCAACAGTTAGAAAATAACTATAAATTGCTATCTTGAGTATTAATATTGTAGAAAGTATAAGGTTGTACCCTTTGTGACTATGCTTACATGGTGTAAAGTATACATATAGATGTTGGAGAGGGCGAAAAAAAACTGTCCTGTGTATACAGACGGGAAAGTTAAAAGGAGGCAAAAACGAGAAATGTGCAAATCTGTTCAGGAATCCAGGAATTTTAGTAAAACAAATTTCTTAGTTCCCACCTGTGAACCACTTTTAAATTTGCTTTAAAAATGTGAAATATGAAGTTAATACTGCATGCTTATTAATAATAAAAAAAGATTTTTGTACTGGAAAAAATTACTGTTCATCACAGCATTAGTTTCATCTTGGCCACGAGCTTGAGATCATGATCGTTAGCTTTTTGCAGATTGAACAAGTTTTTTTGTAGATGGGTTTTTACCCTCTTGATATAAGATGGCCAGCTGTGTGGACAGTAATATGAACATTGTATAGAGCAAGAGGATGAATTTGTTCAGAAAAGACTTAACAGGATAATTGCTCTGTTCTACAATGTGTGTGTGGTGGGAAGGGGGTATGCTTTACTCGCAGTAACCTTTTGTATGTGCTTGTCACAGTCCCAGCTCCATATTAGAGATACTTATCTAATATGGCGTTTATGACTGTAAGAGTAAATGCTGTACTTCTTTAATAATATCCACTACTATAGTGTGTATTATACGCTGTGCAGCTACATGTTTTACCATTTCATTTTGTAGAGATGACTTTGATTCTTAACTAGTTGGTGTAATAATTTCTTCTTTTCTTTCTAGTTGAGTCTGAGGTCCTCAGTCATTCCTGACAATGTATAGGTAAGCATATTTCCTAATCTATATCCAGCTGAAGTAGAACCATAAGTCATCTTTGTTTTGAAAAGTTTGAAAATGAATGTCTATTTCTTTCCTGAGGAAATGCTGTGTTTTAGGACGTTGCACTGGTGTAGGTTGGATTGCCGTGCTCTTTGAATTCCAAAAATAACTTATTTTGATTTTAAAGTCTCAATAAGGTTTGATTTTTCCATGTTAGGAACAGGTGCTGTATGTATTGGCAACGTACAAAATATTAATAGGCATGTTACTGAGCATTGGACGTTTTTTGTCCTTTTCATGCTTTTTATTATATTTCAATGCATTTTTTTAGGTGCTTTAATGTAGGACTAACTCGTGTTGCATGAAATGTAGCATTGATTTTTTACTTGGAAAATATTACTTCACGTAACTGCAGCAGGTAATTTGACTACATTCTTTCATTAGTTTAATTCAGTAAGAATCTATGTACATCAAATAACATGTCCTGACTGCTCCATCACTGAGCAAAAACTACTAGACATAAAGAAATCAAGTTTTGGGGATACATTTGTTAGTGTAGGTGCTCACTAAGGGAGGAAATTTGGATATGTCGAAAAGGGGGTAAAAAGGGAGATAAATTGTTTAAATTATTATATATATAACTCAAACTTCAGTTTACAGCTGTAAAAAAAAAATGGTATTTGAAATTCCCTTTTAATATAAACCGGTATTTTTTTGTTTTCAGAAAATCCTCTTAAGCAAAGGGGGGTGGTGATAAAAGGTGAAAGATGGGTTCGAATACCTTTATGAGGATACTTATATCTCAAACTGGAGATATAACATGTGAAATTCATTAATTCATCATAATTAAAAAATAAGAAATGTGAAATTTTTTCAAAAAGTTCACTTATAGGGGGGGGGGGGGGGCGAAAAAAGGGGATGAATTATTTTTATGGGGATACTACCCCAAACTGCAGATGTTACAGATGTTGAAATTTGTATTTGGAATCTACTTATTTACACACAAAAGTGCACAATGTGCAGGGGTATAAACTTAATCACTACAAAGGTATGTCGGAGAATACGGTCTCTTTCGGCACTCCAGTGCGTGGTAACGACCACAGAACTACTATAAAACGTGTATTTTTTAGACTTTTCAGAGAGGGCCCTGTCTCACATGGACAGTTCGGCAACATGATGCAGAGTTAGCCCTGCCAGTAGCCTGATCATCTTAGCCCCAAGAGACAATACCAAAAATGTGTTTTTCAAAGAGGTAATGGGGTGAATGAAAATGTTTTTTGGTGCGTTTTTATACCTTGGGAATTTTCAGAAAATGTCTTTAGTGCAGTAGCGAGGAACAAGTTACTTTTATCAAATTAAGAAATCCACGCAAGCAAAGCTGCTGGTAACAGATATAAAATCCAGGATGTTTTGAATATTATCAATCGACAGGGAGCACTTCACATTGAATTCTGTTCACTCGGATGCACATGGTTTATTAACTTGCCACTGGAAAGGGGTATGCTATTTTTTGTTATTGAGAAGGTTGACATACTAAGATTTTCTTTGGTTCAAAGATTTTGATCACAATATTTGATGGATCTGATGCAGAAGTTCCTGCATGGCCATTTTGTTAGTACAGGGTCTCATATCAACTCAGGCCGAATGCACAGTGTACTCTGCGCTACTGGAAGCTGCTTCAGCCAAACTTAACATCGTGCGTGGTCACCCTGCTTTAAGTGTATACAATCTTACATCAAATCTTGACTTACAAAAGATGCTGGAATTGTCGTCCTTCCTGGGTTATACAGGCATTGTATCTGGTAACCACATTCTGGCTGATGCGAGAGTTCTGCCACTTTTAATGTTTCTGATATTCGTAATGTGTGAGGATTTGTTTGATAATTTTTCTTTCAGTTTTCCCCATAAGTAAAAATTCAGTTAGATCTGGAGAACAAGGGGGAAATAGACCAGCAGTGATCGCTGTCTGCATACACTTCCGCTGAGATTGTAACAAGGCAATCTTTGCTGTACGAGCAGGGGCTAACTCTTTTTGAAACTACCCATGCATTTTTTCGGCAGAGCCCTAGTGTACCTACTCAGCTCGCTGTACACGGAGGCTCGGCGGCGGGTGATGCTCTTTTTTTTTTTAGTTCACAGGATTGCCGATAAGTGTCTTTACGATCTGCAAACTTACTAACTGTTCAGGAAATGTCCAACGAAATGTGACGATAGGTTACAACCACTATATTAACTGTTTTCTTACCATGCTGGCAGTATGCGCTGTGGCGATAGTTAAGAGCCTCTCAAAAGGAGTGTGGCCACTGTTCTCATGACAAAACTCGGCCTGGATTTGCAAAGATAGGTTACAGCTACTAAATTTAAATTACATTTCACATCTCTCTTCTACAAGGATTTTAAGGTAAGATTAATATATATTTCTTTGTGAAGTAGTGTGTTATAAGCTGGAGTGAGTACACTAGGATTGTACAGAGTTTTGTTCCATTTACTGGTTGAAGAATTCTGTCAAAATGTCAATCTTGGTACCTTTGCATTTGTCTTTAACAACAAAAACCTGACCATTAAGATGAAACCAGAACTTCCACATACGAAAATACGGTGTTACAATAACTCTCACCATGTTAACTGAAATTCAGACTGGTGATTTGATACTTGCCAGGTCGAACATGTGCAGACTGCTTGCAAGGTCCAAGAATTGCATGTGCCTCCCGTACTGCAGCTGCTGTAGTGCAGAGTAGACACCAAGCATTTGGTCTGGGTTTATGATAGGTTCTGTGTGTATCTAAAGTTGACAGAATTTGAACTGATGTTCAGAAAAAAAGTCAAGGACACTCGAGTTCTTGTTTTTGCAGGTATTAATGTACTTCAGGATGCCTTCAATTGAATTGATATTTGTACAGTCTATTGCCCCAGATCAGTGTTACCAATCTGGCATGGTTTCTCTGGACTGTTAAAGCATATGTTGGATCATTGTGATAGTGAACATCAAGGTTCTCTCATCCTCCTGTGGTCCAACTACAAGAATATGTAACGATTTCAGAGAGAATACATTGTAATACTTCTCTTCGCTTAAGCCTAATTTTCTCCATTTCAGCGCCCCAAGCAATGATAGTGAGGAAGGATTTGTTGAAAGACCAGCATAGCCAGAAAGTTCAGGCACTGGGGAAGTCTTCACAGCACTTTGAAGTAAGTTACTGAAAAATTCTAATTCTATCCAAGAATGATATTTTAGCTGTTCTTTTTTTAAGTTTGCCCTTTGTTCCCCAGTGTTTTTTCGGAGTAATGTTATTAGTTTCCTTTTTTTCCTGCTCCAGCTGGCTTGGTTCGTTAATGGTGTCTTCCTCTATGCAACCACCATTGGGTATTGTATTCTGTCTACCAATATGAATGCATTTGATTGGCGGGTTAAGATATATCTGGCAGCTGTTAGGTAGCTCTTCTGCAGAACTTCAATGTAAAGTTGGAAGGTACTATATCTGCTTCATGACTATGATTATAATCTATCGGTTTCATGTCTGTATTGATACTTGGTATTGATTAGGTGGACGGTACCCATTCTTTGTGATTATGACTATGATTACTTTAAGTGCCAGGCTGAGTGGCTCATGTCTTCAGGCACTGGCCTTCTGGATCCAACTTGGCATGTTGAATCTTAGCTCAGTCCGGTGGTATTTGAAGGTGCCCAAATACGTCGGCCTTTACCGACATGTGAAAATATTGCGTGACTAAATTCCGGCACCTCTGCGAACCCTGAAAGTAGTTGGTGGGACATAAAAACTAGTATTACTTGAATTTTAGCTTCCTGGTGGAATCCTTTAATTTAGATCCTAAATATTATTTATAATTAGAAATTGTTACTCTCAAACTTCATCTTGAAAAATATTTGAAGCCCATTGTAGATATACAAAACATTACACCTATGCTAACTTCCTACATGGAAAACCCCAACTTCAGTTGGTCTCCTTGTTTCAAGAATAAGCATTCTCAACATTATAATTGGTGTAGCTGAATGTGATAGCATCTTGATAATACACTGCAGCACTTGAATAGCTGCATACCTTAGCTTGTAACCTTACATTATGCTACTCGACAACCCTCAACATATCTACATACGTACTCTAGAAGTAGGTAGTTCCTGATGTGCTGGATTACTCCTGTCCTGTTGTGAAGTCAGCCTCATGGAGAAGAAATGTATGCTGAAAAGTGCCAGTATAAAATAGAGGTAACTAGAGGAGTGGAGAAAGGTGGGACAGACAAGGCACTACCGTGGAATTTTGCATTCTAGCTAATAATGCTGTAACTATCATGAAAATGGTGTCAGATAATGTGCAATACTTGCTATTCCCTTTGGACAGATAGTGGTACAGCTGATTTTCCTTTTCTTTTGGAGCCAAAGTAGTAAGCATTTTTTTCTATTGCTAGGCTTTTCTGGAGTTCAGCATTTTCAGTCTGCAAGCAGTTCGAGATATGTTCCAGTCCAGGTTCCTTTTAACTGTGGAAGTGTCCAACCAGCTTTGAGTCCTTGTATTCTCCCATCAAGCTTGGCCTCCCACATGCATTCAAATTATTCCCTCTTCCATCCCCTATAACGTGCCCATACCATCAGTTCATTTCTCTCTTTCAGGAAACTTTTTCACGTAATTTGTTCTGTCTATAGTCTTGCCTGCCATTTGTGTCAATTTGAGATACAGTACTTAATTATTGTATGTCCTATTCTGTAGGAATTACTTGGTATAAAAATAAAGAATTCTTGAACTTTGTTTGCGTTAGAATTGATACATATTCTGTAGTGTAATTACCTGTTGATGTTGTAAGCTTCTCAAAATTGAATACACAAAAACCTTGTTTATCAGGCCCTCATTAAACCAGATCAAAATTAATAATTTATTTTTACTTGTACAGTACAGTATTTCTTTTACGGGGTCGACTTCTCGAAGTCTTCTCCGCCGAGGATAGTTAAGGACAGGAATTGGAAGAACAGTCTATCAAAGGTACCGTCCCGGCATTCGCCTGGAACTGAGAACGGGAACCCGTGGAAAACCATTCCCAGCACGACCGAGGTGGGATTTGAATCCATGCTCTTCTACTGTTTCACTGATGGTAAATTCGAAAATGAAACCGGCGCTCCATCAGATGAAACAATGACTCGTGGAGAGGCAACAATGCAGCTGGACAAACTGATGGCCTATTTAGAATCCTCGACTGAAACTTCACTGGCAGAACTGTTAGTAAAACATCTTCGTGATCATGCTGCGCGCATACGATATACAAATGTAAAACTCAACAATTCACACTACTTTAGTGCATAAGTCGTAAATGTAAGAAAAGTGTTCTTATATATTCTTTTGTACAATTGAAAAAAGGCATTAACTTATTGTACAACTTATGTTAATAGATAATGTAATAGATTATGTAACGTACTGTATTTGTTTTAGTTTTTTCTGGATTTTTGGTAATCCGGATAGTTTCCAGTCCCACTTGATCCGGATAAACAAGGTTCTTGTGTATCTCTTTCTGTATGGTTATGTAATTGGGATCCACAGTCCCTGACCGTCCAATTCCCTTTTAAGTTGGTGCGGGTTATATATAACACTGTGGAGAGTAACATTGCTGGATCTGCTATGTTACGCTTACTTCATTTGTGAGTGTAATACGAAGACCAGCTACAATTTTCTTTCACCATTCTTGTCTATTTTATTTTGAGGATGAACCAGAATTGAGTGGGGTGGATATCCAGATTAATTTTTTAATGGAAGAAGTGCCTGAGGCTTAAGAGATTGAGCTGTGGTGGTTCTGTGGAAATTGTTGACTGTTTTAGAGGAGGCTTAATTCCACAGCATTGGACTGCATTTTTAGTTCAGATCGTGGTGAAGAGGCTGTATGTGTTTTACTTATGTAGATGGTTAAAGAAAAATCAAAGATTAAGTTCCTGCATGGCCATTTTGTTAGTATTTATCCAAAGTTAAGAGAATTTGTACCAGTGTTCAAAATTAAAAAATATTTTGACCTTCTTCAATAATTACATTGATCCCATAAAATGTTTCAAGTATTGAAATTCTGCTGAATCAACAGTTCAGGTTATCTCGTCTCTTTATCTAGCCTACATCCCTTCACAAAAGTTGTGCAGCAACTGAACACTGTCGAATTTTTAGAACTGGAGGTTTGCTGAAAATTCGTGTGATTAAGTTTCTTGCTGTCACTCGGTGGCTACCGCATGTATGTACGAACCTGACTTGGGCAAACCAATGTACAGACTTTTTGACACGGAGATCAGTTACCTACTTTACTTCTCTTAAATCAAAATTCATAGTGTGCAATAAGGATTGCATAGTATAGAGCTTGTGTTTGAGAGATGGTGGGTTCGAATCTGTCAGCAGCCATAGAGATGTTTTTCCATGGTTTCCAATTTTCACACGGCAAATGCTGGGGTTGTACGTTAAGGCCACGGCTGCTTCCTTCCAACTCCTAGCACTTTCCTGTCCCATCGTCGCCATAAGACCTATCTGTTGGTGTGACGTAAAGCCAATTGTAATGAAAAATGCTACTCATTTGCTCTGAAGGCAAATGCTGGAGCTGTACCTCAATTAAAGTTATGGTGATTTCCTTCCCTAGCCTGTCTCAATCCTTACGTTGGCGAAAACCTTTGTGTTAGTGTGATGATAAACCAATAGCAACTATTAAAATGCCACCACCACTGTAGGAAGTACTTCTATGAAAGGGATGCTGCCATATTTATGAACACTATTAACTTTCATGAAGTTCCATCCTTCCTGCTGCTTTGCTCGTAACATGCTCCTATACTCCTCAATCCTTACTATTATTCTACTGAAAAGAGTGTATGAAACATGGATGTTCATGTACAGGGCTAGTTAATTCTTTGTTCTGTGGGAAATTGTTTTTGTGTTCAATGTATGGATGTTGTAACCTAGTCACTCTTCTCTCTACAGCCCTAGTCCCTTTGGGCCTGTCAGATTAAGTGTTGGAAGTGTTATTTTACTCTTGAATATTGAATTTTCACGACCGTGTTGTAATCGAAACAGTCTTTCAACGTATTAGGTCGTGTTACGTACATTTAGTACGTGTGGAAGAGATGTTACGTTCAGAACAAAAATGGCCAATCGACGCGAAATCGGGTGGTTGCGAGTTCGGATCCCACTGGTGTCTGGTTCGCCATTTTTTTTCTGTACTTAACATCTCTTCAATACGTATTAAATGTACGTAACACGACCTAATAGGTTGAAAGTCGGTTTCGATTATTTTACTCTTGTTTTTATGTATGAAACTTTAGTTGATCATTTCTGTTTTGCTAACATATTTTTTGATGTTTCAGTGTGGTGCTGGTGAGATGGCTCTCGTGAATTCCAAATGTTCTTCCTAACTTCTGGGTGAGTTTTGTACTTGCATGACAGTTTATTTAAAACTTGGTTTTATTCAAGTTTTGTTTGCTTAAGAAATGTTTACATGCAAGATTCTTGTAAAATTTTAAACACTGCAGGTACAATCTTTCAATCAAATGACATCTTGGATAAAAATATAAGACAGTCAGGTGTTAATGACTTTCTTGTTAAGGTGGTTGCTGTAAATGCAAATTTTGGTCCCTAAAATTTTTATGACAGTACTGTGTAAACTGCTTGTAATTGGGCACTTCTGGGGAGAAGTTAATAATGCGTTAAGTTCTACAGTAATTTCTGGTGCTCCCGTTTGGGTAGTTATTGACATCAGATGTTTTTTTATACTGCTTTTTAAACCACTTAGTTGAAGCACAACCTTGTATGGGTTATCCGTAGTAATCCTTTTCTTGAGATCGGAGATGGATTGTCTTTTTTTCTGTCCTGGAGTCCCCAAATAAGCTTTTGATTTCCTCTGTTTTAAACCACTCTGTCGGTCTTTCTCATCGGAGCCTACTTTCATTCAGCATAGAGGATAATTCGTGACGTTTTTGTAGTTCACTTCCCCTTACCATAAATTCAAAGTGCCAGAGAGTAACAGTGAATGCTTCTTTTATTGTCAATTTTACAACATCCACATCACTGTCAGTCATGGGATCATTCACACTTGAGTCACAAAGAAAATTGCCTCCACGAGCCTGAAATTAATTTTATAAAATTGTATAAAACTTGACTCAACACATTTGCATCTGAAAGAGCAGCTATGTGTACAAACTTGACTGCAGAATGACACATTCATGGAATACGCATTTATTTCCTCGATCATAGGCTTCCAATGCCATTAGTAGTAAATTATGTAACCGGTGAGTTAGCTGGAGGGTGCATGGGAGCTTTTGGTCACTAAGGCAGCGATTGAGACTTTAACCACAGGATGGATTCGGGCACTTCGAGAAACGAAAGGTTGATAGCACGATGTTCAATCAACAGGAGTTAAGATTCCCTGTAAACATTAGGGAATCATTAAAACATTGGGAGAATGAAGCTATGGACAGGTCTCTATATTGAGTGATTTCTGCATATCCCTGGTGTGGACCTTATGTATGTGATGAGTCATGTTTCTGGCAATAGTCAGGTTTCAATCCATTTGCATATGTAGCCCGGGCATTTGAATGCCCCCCCTGTACCTGCGGTAGTCGAAAGGAATTAGCTGCTGTTATAGTGTATTAAATACATTCTTTTGATTTTAAAGATTTTGTGTATTTTATTGTACATCTCTTTACAAGAGAATTATTTAAATGCACAATAGATTGAATCTTGCCTCCACTGAAAGTGTAATTTGCATTACTTTCAGGCATCGCCTGTATGTTTACAAATGTTGAATAAACATTGGAGACAATTGTTTAGCTCCCACAATGCCGCACTAATAGATGGAATAAGTAAAATTGTCCAGGTATGCCAGCAGGCCTAATATTTCAGTATGCGCTACGTCAAGAGGATATTGATGCCTTTATTCCATGTGATCTTAATATCCTTGTCTTTGACTTTCGGTTTATACCTGTGTGGTTGCCCAACATCTTTTATTTAGAATTCTTAGTCTTAGTCCAGTTTACATGTGGACATTTTCTGTCATTGAAGTGTTACGTGAACATGTGAAACACTGCGTTCACTGTCATTGCTCCTTGGTCTAAAGTTCTTGTTCATGGGACTGAGGGGAAAGACACAATACTACCTTATTAGCTTCCATTTGTTGCAGAAACATCAGCAAACTTGGATCATTCTGGGGAGCTCTTCAGTTGCTGAATAAATAGTCAATTATAAAAAAATTATAGCGATGGAAGTGGTGCACACACTTAACACGTATCTGCAAATCCGTATAGCCTCTTCCATGTAGAGCCCAGTTTCAACTACTGGCGATTGTGGCAATTACTGATTTAAGATGAACTAGGCCATTTTGATCCTCCCATTTTTGTGATTAACCTAATTGCTTTGGAGACTAGTTGGTGCACAGGATAATCAAGTTTTTAGCCAATTATGATGACTTCGATACTGCCCCAGACTGATTGCATGTGATTAGTAGTATTTTCTGAAATTTGGCTGAGAAGTTATGTAAACTTTAATCCTTCCAAAGCAGCCTGTTTTCCTAATTTGTTAAATCACATCAAAGAAAAGTACAATAAGTTCCACCTTTTCAATACATTATATTATGTGACAGTTTTACGTTACAGTTAAACCTTCACATTTTTATACACTCGGGACCGGTTTCGACAGTGTACCTGTCATCATCAGCCAAGAACAATTAATCGAGGACAATAAACCTTATACTTCAGGTATGATATAACAGTGAATATAAAATTATACATTATCTATCTACAAAAAGGTGTGAACATGTCCAGGTAAAAAATCACGATTTAAGAAAAATCATAGTCCTGTAGGGTGTACACTTATAAAATTCCTAATTAAAATAACGTGTTAAAAACCTGCTGTTATATTATAGCTATAGCAGAGGTGTTTATAGGTGTAAATTTATGGAGTTTTGGCACTCAAGACATATAGCTATGTTTGACAAGTTAAAGTGTTCAAACATTTAGTTAAATGGTGTTCCACTTAGAATATGTGATACAGTTCAGCTGAGGTTATAGTAATATGTTTGTAGGCGTAGTTTTGGTATTTTTAACACTCGGGACATATAGCCATGTGTGACAAGTTAAAAGTTGATAAAACATTTAGTTAATGGTGTTCCACTTAAAATATATGGTAAAGTTCAGCTGAAGCTACAACTTGGACTTGAGGAGCAGATAATTATGTAAAATATCAATATAAGTAGAAATGAACAATTTGAATGGGTCACTGCTTGTTGATATAGATGATCAGCGAGTCCTATTAAACAATTATACATGTCGACATGTAGTTGTATATCATCTTGCTGAGAAGTAACAAAGGTCCTGGCTAAAATGGTTCTTGTAGATCTTATGTTGTAGGTTGTGATTACATAAATTGACTAGATGGAGAGGGATCCTGATCCAAGTCGGAACCTCAGGTGCCAAGTTGCCACTACGTTCCGTCTACCATCAACTTGGCACCTGAGGTTCCGACTTGGATCAGGATCCCTCTCCATCTAGTCAATTTATGTAATCACAACCTACAACATAAGATCTACAAGAACCATTTTAGCCAGGACCTTTGTTACTTCTCAGCAAGATGATATACAACTACATGTCGACATGTATAATTGTTTAATAGGACTCGCTGATCATCTATATCAACAAGCAGTGACCCATTCAAATTGTTCATTTCTACTTATATTGATATTTTACATAATTATCTGCTCCTCAAGTCCAAGTTGTAGCTTCAGCTGAACTTTACCATATATTTTAAGTGGAACACCATTAACTAAATGTTTTATCAACTTTTAACTTGTCACACATGGCTATATGTCCCGAGTGTTAAAAATACCAAAACTACGCCTACAAACATATTACTATAACCTCAGCTGAACTGTATCACATATTCTAAGTGGAACACCATTTAACTAAATGTTTGAACACTTTAACTTGTCAAACATAGCTATATGTCTTGAGTGCCAAAACTCCATAAATTTACACCTATAAACACCTCTGCTATAGCTATAATATAACAGCAGGTTTTTAACACGTTATTTTAATTAGGAATTTTATAAGTGTACACCCTACAGGACTATGATTTTTCTTAAATCGTGATTTTTTACCTGGACATGTTCACACCTTTTTGTAGATAGATAATGTATAATTTTATATTCACTGTTATATCATACCTGAAGTATTATAAGGTTTATTGTCCTCGATTAATTGTTCTTGGCTGATGATGACAGGTACACTGTCGAAACCGGTCCCGAGTGTATAAAAATGTGAAGGTTTAACTGTAACGTAAAACTGTCACATAATATAATGTATTGAAAAGGTGGAACTTATTGTACTTTTCTTTGATGTGAATTCTGCTTCAATACGGAACCTAAATATGAAGTTCTTAACTTTAAATAATTTGTTAAAACCTACAAACAAAAAAATTTTATTTTTAGGGGCTTTGCTGTCTGTGAACTTGCCGAAGAATGTCTGATGTTCGTGGCAGATACTGAAGGGTCCATCACGGTAATCAGATGGTATGTATATTAACTCTTCAAATGAAGTTGTTTATTGCTTAGTCCTTTCCAAAATACAAGATAAAACTAGTCAAACACACTCAATCGATCCTACCAGTAAGTTGTGGAAAACTCCATGATATTCATTGAAGGGTTTGGTGTGATATAATCCAAATTATTAGACAATTGTACAGGTGTAGGCCTAATATGTTGAGAACTTTGCTGGCAGAGGTCCATCGTCTTCCCACATTTAATGCTCATCTTCAAATCCTCATATTTCTATTTCAAACTCAGTACCACTACGGCTGTAGCCATAACTTTCGATATAACCTAAATCAACAGATTCGTCCTGCAAATACAGTATTTCCTCATCAGTAACACAACCCACTGCTCACAAAGCAGTAATTTCAGTTTACATAGTGCGACATTGCCGCGATACATATTTTGAAAGGCATTTAATCTACTATCCAAGGATCACTAAACATTGATACACAGCAATCTATTCTAAATATTCTGTGCTAAGAGTGACTGTAGAAAGATTCACCAAGAGATGGCAAAGGCTTAGGCTCCTAAAATACAGGTACGACCTAGTACGATATATTTCTATCGTTAATGCGCAATTTTTGCCAGACTCCTGACCTATTTATAACATCTTAGAACATAAGTATGTAGTCTGATGTGCCATAGATGTACTGGTTGTGTATATGGAAGCATTTGGGAACCTGTGGATGATTTACTTAGTTTGTGTCTTAAGTGCTATGAACTTCATTTTTAACGAGGTTTAAACATTTTTGCATTTGATTTGCCTCTGCCTATTGTGATGAATAAGTTACTGCCCCAGACTGATGCAATGGGATGAGTAGTATTTTCTGAATTAGGCCTGGCTCTGATGTGCATTAAATGATTTTCTAGCCTTGAACTAGTGAATGATGGTTCTTTTTGTTTCCTTTTTTCCCCCCAGTTTCATTGCTGGAATTGAAAGTAGTGTGTGCTGGTCCTTCGCTTGAGGGGAACCTTCTGCAAACCAGTGGCGACTGCTTCGTATGTGCCAGAGTCCTGTAACACCTTGGTATTTCTATCGTAGAGAACCATTTCTAACTCTTCGTCGTTAGTACTGTTTTATAAAAGCAACAGATATCCCTCGAAGTGATGACCATTTGGCTCGCTGGGAATTGGCTACATCTCCCAGTGCTGTCATTCTGGAGAGAAGCTGACACATGCATGGGAGGACTTACTGCATATAAACATGCTGTTTGAAAATGTGTGGTTATAAACCAGATGTACTCTCAGGGAGTGTCAAACTTGATTTTTATTAAAGAAGCAAGAGTTTTAGTGCGGTTAAGCACACATTCCTTGTTAATTGTGAATTCCAGAACATGGCAAACTTGGTTGATGATCTGCTTGAGAGACCTTTTTCTCTCAGATCTCTAGAAGAAAAAATGGAAGTTAAAAGGTTAGGTAGACCTACTCCGGACTTAAATATAACACAGAAAGCAACTGGTGGAGAAAAAAGAAGTGAATACACCAGAAAATTTAATAGGAAAGTGTATAAAAATATTTGGGTGTGTGGATGTGAAATTAGAAATGCCCTGTTCTGTTTTCCTTGCTTACTTTTTGGAAATAGTGATGCATGGTGTAAAGGTGGAGTGAAAAATCTTGGCCATCTTAACGCCTTAGTTAAGAAACATGATGAAAACGAAAAACACATGCATAATGTATTGGATTTGAGTTTCCTGGGCTGTGTTAACCTCTCTCCATTATTAAGTCATACATGTCATGATGAGAAGGTGAAACACAACAAGCAAGTGGAAAAAAATAGGTATCAGCTGTCTAAAATCATTGACAGTATTAAATTCAATGTTGCTTTCGAACTCTCTTTGAGGGGCCATGATTTCATACACACTTCTGAAAATCCAGGTGCTATCAAAGGATTAATAGACTTGATGTCTAGTATAGATAATGCTGTTAAAGTTCACATGGAAGATGATCAGATTTTTAGAGACACATCAAAGTCTTTAAAAGATGAACTTCTGGACTGTATGCTTGAAGTTTGCCACGATGTAATTACAGAAGAAATGAACAGATCTGAGTATGTAGCTGTAATGATTGATGAAACAACTGATTCTGAAAAGAGACAGCTGGCATTAGTATTTCGTTATGAAAAAAATGGCATGCCGTGTGAACGATTTTGGGGATTATTCGATCCTGTGGGACAAAAAGCAGATGCAATTACGACCATTTTAGATTTAATACAGAGTACGTTTAAGGCTGCACCACACAAGATCATTGCTCTGACATACGATGGTGCATCTGTAATTAGTGGCATACAGGCAAAAGTCAGAGTTCTGTATCCCAATGTTCATTACATTCACTGTTATGGCCACCGGCTGAACTTAAGTGTGGAACGGGCTGCTTCACAAATCCAGTCTGCAAGAGTATTTTTCCTTGATTTATTGGGATTTAAGACTTTCTTCTCTGGGCCAGCGGAACGAATTTCCACCTTTCAGTCGGTGGTGGTACGCAGGTTCCCCCATGCAACAGCAACTGCGTGGAATTTCCAATCTCGAACCATGAATGTTGTGAATGAATTTAAACCTAGCCTGCTAGAATGTTTATCAACTTTGGAGAAAACTTCATGCAGCAGTACTTGTAATGATTCAGTCGAGCTCCGCCGCAGTCTTGAAGATAGGGAGTTTCTATTTTGGCTGGGTTTTTTTTACAAAGTAATGCCACATGTGGATAGATTGCAACGTCTTTTGCAGAAAAGATCTGTTGATGCTGTGAAAGTGAACCTTGCTGTTTTAAGTTTCATTCAAACCATTAATATTATAAGAAGTTCAATAGGCAAAACTGATCCTCTTGTTACAGCTGCTGCAACACCTGATTGCTGCAAACGTCGGAAGCTAGCCTGCGAGCATACAAATGCCAAAGAAGTGTGTGACAGAATTGTGAGAGATATTAAAGATCGTTTCCTCAAGCTCGACCACCTAGAAGCATCAAAACTGATGGATTTTTCTAAATTTGATGAGTATTCGTGTCTTTTCCCTTTGCGAGAACTTAACATTACTGCCCAGGCATACACCATGCTAGAGCAACGTAGATTGAAGACGGAGCTTTCAGTTTTATATCAAAGATCGGACTTCAGAAACATTGAAGGAGCTGTTCCACTACTTCAGTTTATCCTGACCAGCAGTATACAAGACACGTTCCCTGAAATTACCAAATTGTTGAGAATTTTAGTCACAACACCTATGATGACTGCTGAACCGGAAAGATGTTTCACTTCTGTCGACAGAATCAAGACCTTTCTTCGAAATACCATTCCTCATCAAGGACTTAGTGCTCTTGCTATGCTCGCAGTCGAGAAGAATTTGGTTGCCAACATCGAGGGGTTCAACTCTAAAGTCATCGACAAGTTCTGCAGCAGAAAGCAACGCGTGGACTTGGTTTTTCGCCATTGAGTGAGTACTGTGCATTACTTACTGTATATACTTTTAGTTTTTATGTATTTCATATTTTAAGCTGTTGTTCCAGCTCATTGTGGATATAGGTGGGAGAACAAACCTAAACTTCAGTTACTTTTAAGGGCTATGGCGTTACTGGCCAATACTAGCTTCACCCAGCTCTACAATATTAGCGTATCAGGTCTTGGAGATACCTACCTTGTCATTTGTTTCCAGTTGTGCTTGTTCTTTCATGTGCTGCATATTTTGATAGCTTCAGTAATTTGTTATGTAGGACAAATGATCTGTGGTTTTGAACTATACGACAATTACACGGCTACATTCACTATCCCCATGGTGTCCCACTTCAGTGAAATTCTATTTGTGTATACCTCATAGAAGTTTTTTTCTCTTTGCATGTCATAAATTCGAAGTCCTGGATCCCATCGGATTAAGCCTGTGTAAAAATGACTTACCGAGTCACAAATTTTCGTGATTACGGTACTTTTCTTCCTTGGCCAGATTTTTTTTCATGCCTTCTGGATAGAATTTGTTTTCCAACACACCTTTGTTTTCTCTACTTAAATCTGCACTCCATCTATTGGGTGGCAGCAAAAGGAGTCTCCATGTTAGGGGCTTCCTGAAAAATCCTGGCAGTGGGTGTATAATGCCTTTTGGGTGTGGAGAGCCTATCGTAATAGCCTGTAATAAGCGAGTCGACGATTGCATTTCCTGTTCTCATGCTGGGAGAACTTAAAAATAGAAAGCTGTGGAGGTCTTTAATTCACAACCTAAGATTAGAAATGGGATAGAAAGGAGTCTAAATACTGTCTGCATGAAGTTTCAATCTCCCCTACAGCATAGCTTTTAATGATACTGGCTGATTAGATTCTTTACCATAATTGCCTTTATGGGTGCAGATTTTGGTATGGGAATGTTGTACTCCTTAAACTTAATGTCCTTAAAATTGCTGTTCATGGAAGGAAACATCAGCTGCCACAAATGGAAGCTTGTGTTGACCATGATTGCACATTTTTGGTCACGTGTGTAAAAGATGGGCTTCATGTCAAAAAACTATTTATTCCAAATAAAACTTTTCATTTTTTTCTGAAAACTTGGGTGAAAGGACACACAGTCTGAAAATGCTATTTGCTGTAATTGTTAAACAACCTGTTTGCCTGAACAGTTCAGCAATGTGTGTGTGTTGGGGGGGGGGGTCCTTCCAAGATAAGATTCTAACAGATATTTCTAATTTTGCAAAAGTGTAACATTTTAAAGCACTTTCCTGTACCACAAATTTCTATTTTAATTTTAGTTCCTTTAATTGTAATGTTTTAATTTCACATCAATATTATGAAAGGTATCATCAATCTATGTATCACAATAAACCCCAATTACCTGTTAATTACAAATGTGCAAGTGCCAAAAGGTGCAAAATGTACAAATCACTGTTGGAAGCTAGGATGATAAATTCTGGATACTCGTATTTTCTGAAGCAGTTTGTTAGTGATTTCAAACTTGCCCTATCTGAGCTTCTTGTTGCTTTCTTCAAATTTTTGCAGGATACCTTTTCGTCTGGTAATATTTTTTTCGTCTTCCAGGTTATGATTATCTGCGGTTGGAGCTTAGGGTCTCGTGGTTCAGTAAAAGGTAAATATTTTTGTATCTTAATATGTGAGAACTAACTTGCTTCTCCTTTGTAAATTTTGGGAGTATTGGATACTGAAAATTGATGGTTCCCGGCTTGGTTAATGTAAGAAGTTTAATAAGGAACTGCCTCTTTTTGGCAGTAATTGAAAGAGGCACATGTAATCCAAATTTGTATGTACAACTGTGCATGCATCGTTCAGTGCATTGGTTGCATGGACAGACAACAGTACGCATGAGACTGGGAGAGACATGCATTAATGTATCTTCTCTACAGTTATGCAGGTTTCATGGTATGAACTACTTTGCTATTTGTAGGTCTACAGTGTCAAGTGTTGCATGAATGGTAATGGTGGAAGATGATTGAAGCCTTGGTTGGTGGTCATTTGGTTCTGATTAAAGATAGAAATCATATGCAATGCCCAACAGTATTTAGTGGTTAAATGTAGTGTCGTCAGTACACCAAAAGCAGAGAGCACACAAAATTCACTCTGAAGCAAATGCAGCCACTTTTTTTTTCTTTTGGTACTTCATTTTTCTGTGATGGGGATTGAGGTCACATCTTTGGATATATTCACCACCATCCTCGCCAAGCTGCAAGTGCAATATGCAGATGTCAAAATAGCCTCTTCAGGTGGAGTTGCATCTGCAAGTTGAATGTCCATCCACTGACAGGCTTCTCTGCTTCCATTGAGGCATGCCCCAAGCTGAGCAGTTGCAATAGTGCATATTCAGCTTATTGATGCTTCTAAGTCTTCTGATAATGATTGAATCATTTCCAGTATTGTGCATTTTGAACAAAAGCATGAAAGTAATTTTATGGTTGTGGAACTTAGATTTCTTTCCTCACAGCATAAACCATTTTCCTCCTGATATTAAGTGAAGCCTTTTTAATCTTTTATAGGTCAGTGGCTAAGTATTTATCCACCTGAATTTTCCCTGAGTGATCAAATTTTTTAATATTAGAAGAACATCATTTGTAGCCGAGGTAACTACGGGGTCTGGTTTGACGCAAGATGAATCTTTGCAAGTTTTTTACATCCTGACGTCGTCCTTTTCAGAGGAGGTAATGATGAAATGAATAACATGACATGATGGCAGGAAGGGAGAGAGTAAATCCTGGTGCTACACTTCTTAAACAGCACCAGGGGGTCTGCTCAGAGATTTATGTCCCTATCAAATGGATCAGTCTCCATGAACAGTCCTAATGCCCTCATACTATATGAACATTGCAAAGAGGTTTGGAATTTAATCCAGGCTTAATACCTCTTTTTACTATCTCTTAAATAAAACATACAAAATGCTAAGTCTGACTAAAATGTCTTTTTTTTTGAAGTTAGGGTAATCATGAGATTCTTCTGTATCTAGGATTACAAAAAACAATCCTAAAATGTGGTAAATGGGAGGACGAGTTTATTAGTGGTTCATTGGAATACCTTGTGATGTCTCATTGACAATCTTGATTTTTTGCTAATGAGGGTTGGCATGTTTTTGCACTGTAAAGGTGAGTAAAATCTTTTTCGTAATTGTTAGATGTTGACATAACTGCAGACTAACATGTACTCTTCTATAGGGGATTTTATAAAACGTATAATTGCTTTATTTTGGTGTTTGGTCCCTTCTGCTGGGAGTATATTTATCTATGAAATATTGTCTTATTTCTGAGCAACTTTGCATGACATTTATACTTATATGCTTATATACCTACATACCTGTATACGCGAGGGGAAGTGAGCAGTTCTGCACATAGCTTCTTTGTGTGCTCTTCTTAAATATAATTGAAGTGCCTAAGTATTAACTTATTCCTTGTGATGAATCATAATTAGACAAGCATATATCTGATGCTACATGAAGATAATTTGTTCTGAAGACATTTCCCAATTTTAGGAAGGGAAAGAGACCTAGTGTCCTGGTTTGATATAAGCTTTTTCCTTTCAGGTTGCTGGTCTGAGGGCTTCAGATTGTGGAAGAGACTTCCTGGTAAGTGATATTCAGTTGTTACTAATAAGGTCTGTGTGTAGTAAGCTCCCTTTGTGTATTTATGAGAAGTGTGTTTGCTTCCTGGTCTCAAGATCATGTTTCACACCTTGTCCAGATTTTGGTAGGGCTCTCCTTGTCTTAGTGTCAGCATGTTAAGTGTCTGGCAGTTCTTTTGGTGTTACCTGAGTGAAAACCTGCCATAGATTTGCTCTTCTTGAGATACCTTTGTGGAGTAAAACTGAATGTTGAAATTAATGTTGAAGCCATGTGGTGTTACTGCGGAACCTCTTCATAGATTTTGGCAGGATTGTGAAAAAACTACAGATGTGGTAAAACTGGTTGTAGGGAAACCCCAGTTAACAAAGTAATTGCAAGATCACACACAGATTCATATAATGAATGTGATACGTAATATAACAGCAAGACTTATAGTTGCCCATCTTGTAACAGTCTTTACAGTACTTCCTTTTTACATCTTGTGAGAATCTTCCTAATAGACGTTTGTTTTCATGCGGAATTTTTAGTATTCAAAATGGCTGCTGGCTGCCGTCGGAATCAGGAGCGTAAATGTAAGCTCGGTGCTTCGGGAGAGTTTGGCGGTGGTTTGCCCTCGTCTCGCTAGCTGTTCCTTCACGCATATTTTTAAGTTGACACTGTGATATTGCCACTCAACTCTCGCTGCATACATATAGAAGTTAGCTGTTCATGCCCAGATTTCCCCAAACAGCACACACAGGTCCTTCATCAGTCATTGTATTCAACACTATTATTGTAGCTGTACTTCCCGAAATAGTTATCACGTCAGATCTGATACCAGGCAGAAGTTATGAATTGTGTGCTCTTGGCACTACCTTTTACTCATGACTGCTTGAAATGTTTTCTAATGGTTGCACAACACTAGTGATATTTGTGGATTGGGGGATCTTAGTTACGAAGGAATGTACGGTCTTTTGGATGGACAGCACAGTAGTCTCTCCTAGAGTTCCAACGGAAGCATCCAGCCCGCAAAGAAATCTACGATAATACCTGGTCGCCCAAGCTTTGATTTACAAAATTATTGATCTGCTGACTTCTAAGTGTTTTTGAAACGCCTATATTTCTGAAACTTCTTATAACAATAGGCCCACACTTACTGAATTGGTCACTGTTTTAGCACGGCAGCAGTCATGCGATATTTCACTCCTTTGCCATGATACGACTCCCCTCTGACTTGGTATACGGCCAGCAGACAAGTGTTAAGTCGCCTTTCATGTAAGTTACAAATATGGGGTTCATTATTCCTTGAGCAGCACCGGCAGCTTTTCGAACCACAGTTCAGTACATGATGTATCTATAGCAGTGTTCTCATCTGCTGGCTTCTTACACTAGCCTGTAATGCTCCATGCAGGAGATCAATCTGTTGGAAATTCTTGATAATTCTTTCCATGACCTTCGGGATTTTCTCTCCTGCGATGCTGCTGTCCACAGGCATGGCTGATGCTCGGACGTGTTGATACTGGGCAGAGTACAACCTCCAATTCAGTGTATTTAGATTGTTTCCCAGTCTTTAGTTTCAATATTCTAGGTTTTTCTATTTCATCACATATTTTCCTTTTGTTTCTTGTGGAATTTAATGTTGATGGGTAAGAAAGTAAGAGTAAAGGCCCCCCTCACACCTAGTGGAAGTGAGACGTGGCGTGAAGGCAGAAAAATATTCTTTCGCTGCGTAATAGAAGTGATGGCTCACACTTGCACCTACTGGAGAGGAAACGCGCCCCGCCGAAGAAGGGGAAGTTGCTTGGCGAGAATATTTCTTCCGCTTCTCCCGCTGGAATTTTATTTCAGTAGCATTCGTGTAGTATTTGGGTGTTTTTAAATTGCGTTTAGTCCATACCGTACATAGCGTTTGCTTCCTCTGGGCTGTGTTGAAAATGGGCTGCGGATAAGTTATTCGTTTATTTGTAAAGTACACTTTTCTATGATAAATGCCATCAGTTGTATAGCAATACCATTTAATTAGCAGTTGAAATTTCACATTGCTCATTCAAAAATACACTTTGAATTTATCATGAGGGCGTAACAACGGTTGAAACAAACTAGACAATTCACCATTTAAATTTCTACGTCAATTAAAGCCGTCCTTTGTTCTTCCCTTTCAGCAGCTTCAACCAAGTGTGTTCGGCTCCAGGGCTAAATGGGTAGCGTGCTGACCTTTGGTCACAGGGGTCCTGGGTTTGATTCCCGGCAGGGTTGGGAATTTTAACCATCATTGGTTATTTCGCTGGCACAGAGGCTGGGCGTATGTGTTCTGTTCATCATTTCATCTTCACGATGCGCAAGTCGCCTACGGCTGTCAAAACACCTGCTCTTGATGAGCTGCAGTCGTCTGACACACCCCGGCACAAAAAGCCGTACGCCATTTCATTACCAAGAGAGCTAAGAGCAGACACGTGAACCAACGCTTCACACACAACTGCGAGACATGTTTTGACAATCAGCTGTCCAAATGACGAGGGCCGCTTCCTATAGGTATGAGCGCACTCAGAAGAAATTCTTCTCGGAAGTTTCTCTCTGAGTCTCCCTGCCGGTAAGTGTGAGCGGGCCTGAAGGCCGAGGAAGAAGTATCTGGATTGTGTGGTAGACAGGCTGAATTTGAAAAAAATGTTGATCTGAAACGCTTACCAGAGAAGAGGCAAATGTTGTTGCAGCGTCAAGGCCTTGCCTTTAGGATGTGAATGAATGGTGCTAAAACCAGTCGTTTCTAGCGATGTATGCCTTTTTAGAAGGATCTCTCTTAACTTACCCAATAATTGACTTGTTTTAAAGGTCACATTTTTAATTACGGGGAAATTCAAAAATACACTTGAATTAGTACACGGCATGTGTATACCCGAAGTGAAATGTACTGTCAAAAGGTAGGCTACAACTCTGGCTTTGCTTGCCTTGGATGCTGCAGCTTTGAAGCTTGAGCAAAAATAATGGAGCGGCTTGTGCGGTCTACACCAGTTAGTCATACAGCATAGCGTTTCTCGGACGTTCTCACTGTGCCTCGATATTACATCAGATAGTGTTGAGTGAGACTGAACAGGCAAGTGTGTTTATTGACGTGATGTTCAATGTGAGTTTTTAGAGTTCTTTGTGACTGGAATTTATGAAGGATAGATGTGGAAGAAATTGTACAATGAAGAAAGAAAATTTAACCCAGGTTGTATTGGCTATGTTCTTAGAACAAAATTAGGAATGGTAGTTCTGGGAATGATTGAGGTTCCACTGTAGGTGAAGATTCTGTCTATGATGAATACCAAACTACCCCAGTCAATCAGATCCACTGTGATTGAGGATTAATTCTGAGTTGGAATCTTCACAAATTGCAATGTTACTTAGTTAATGAAATCATTTTGATTCACACCTTACAGCGTCAGGGTTAATTTCAAACTTTTGAGGCATGTTTCTGAACAGCTTGCAGATTCATATTGATTAGACTTCATTCCTTACGTGATTCTGGTTCTTGGACTAAGAATTGTAACTTCTGTGCTCTTAATATTATAATGCACTTGGTACTCTCACTGTGTTTAGAGATAATGCAAATGACTTGCATGTTCAATAATTGACCCAAAATTTTTCTTTCATCATTTTTAAAAGAAAAAGGCACCATACTATAAGACAACCGTACGTTCGTGATGAAATGTTTTATAGAGGCCTGAAAGAGTGACTTGCACATTTCTTCTTGTACGTTTAACAAACTCAAGGCTTTACACTTATGTCCAAGGAACATTTTGAGGACAATGTTATTTGGGGCACTGTCGCATTACTTGAATATGGTAAGAACCCCCTCTCACTGTCAACACTTGCCATGGGGAAACCACGCTGCCCGCCTCCACTGATCTGCTAAAGTACAAAGTTGTCATAACAAATATTTCAAAAGTCTTGTCGGCTACAACCCTGCCCTGCATTTCCTTGCAGCTTCATTCGCTTCCATTTGAAAGGTTGAAGGACTGCTAATGAGATAGTGCTTTGAGAATCCTTTTAACAATGGAATTAGTTTGTTACACGTGATTTATTGAGCAAGTTGGCATATTTGGAAGTTACAGGTATGGAAATTACGTAAGTTCTTTTGCTGCGCCTTCCAACATCGTTCTTCCGATATTGGCCACATATTTCTTCCCTGTTTCACCTCGAAATTGCTTTAGTTTGGAAGTACTATTGTCACCTAGTTAGCTTTTCAACTCTTAATTTTCAGACTGGAGCATTCATTCTTCGGATAAGTTGTCAGAAGTTGTATAATCACTACCCTCAAAGTAATGAAAGAGGCAATTTGTACTTGGGTGTTCTGGAAATAAAGCTTATCTGATCATTCCTTTTTGTAGTTTTTTTTTTTTACTCGCACTACATGCTGGGACAGTTCTTATTGATCAGCCACAGCAGATTCCTTCCACTTCTTTACCCAGTTTCATTCATTTCATATTCATTATCTTCTCAACTGGGATTTGCATCAGGAAGGATATACGGTCATAAATATGCTGTAAAACATAATCTCGCTTCATCCCCGATCCCGTATTGAGCTTTGGGGCTAATGGGATCATATACATTTCATTAATACCAGTAAGAAAGTTATCTGTGACAGTACTTCTTCCTTAACCCACGAGTGGTTGCACATGAGATGTTCTTTCACATTAAACTTTATTTAAAGTAAATATATCTTCCACAGTTTTTCAAGGTGTAATAATGAAATAAATTA
Source organism: Anabrus simplex (assembly GCF_040414725.1). NCBI lineage: Eukaryota > Metazoa > Arthropoda > Insecta > Orthoptera > Tettigoniidae > Anabrus > Anabrus simplex. The sequence continues at coordinate 81,424,644 of NC_090277.1, read as the reverse complement.
GAGACGCAAAGTCTGCGTTACTCATATTAGATACCTTAAAAGATGAAATGATTAGACGTATATTGCAGGAACAAATTGCTATTCATTGGAAATTAGTTCAGTCACATGTCAGTACATAATGTTCGCAAGAGTGGTGGGTTGACTGGCTCAGTTAGGGCACTGCTCTGTGCGCCGAAGTTGGCAGGTTTGATCCTGGCTCAGTGCGGTGGTATTTGAAGGTGGTCAGATACGTCAGCCGTAGATTTACTGGCATGTACAGAACTGTGGGACAAAAGTCTAGCACCTCGACACCTGCGAATACCGTAAAAAGTAGTTATTTGTTACATACAACCAGTAACATTGATATTAATATAAAGCCTGGGACAATAAATTTCGGTGAATGAAGTCAGAACTTTCGATCTGGCAACACTGGCTACACACAACGCTGCACCTGCGTAGTAGCAGGTTTTGAACACCTGCTCTCAATGTTGTTCAGTTGTGCATTGTATGTCTGCCATGTAAGACCTGTTTGACACAGTACGTGTTCAGTGCGTCGGTTCTGAACTGCGAACAGGAACATTAACGACCAAAAGATCAATGTACAGTTTTGTTTTAAGCATGGCAAGACACCGAAAGAAACACATGCGATGCTGGTACGTGTTCATGAAGTTCAAGCCCTGTTCTTGAAGTGGGTATATGAGTGGTTCGCCTGTTTTCGAGGAGGCCGGGAAAGTGTTTGACAACCCTTGTAGCGTAAGGCCGGCAACCGTCAGCTGAGAAGGTGAGGACATTAATTACAAACGATAAGCGATTATCTGTGCACATGATAGTGGATGAACTGCAGATGAACCGCAAATCCATGTGACAAATCGTAACCCAGAAGTTAGGGAAGAGGAAAATGTTCTAGTGTTGTGCTAAATCACTTGACTGACGATCATAAGCTGGCACGTTTAGAAGCTTAACAGGATTTTGTCAACAGCGGATGAGACACCAAATTTCTTGAACTGTGTTGTCGCTGAGGACGAAACCTGGTGTCTCGGGTACGGCCGTGAAACGAAACGGCAAAGCATGGAATGGCATTCTCCAGGATCCCTTAGTCGGAAAAAGGTCAGAACCAAAAAGTCATGCATCAAAATGATGCTCATCACTATTTTCGATAAGTCATAGCATTATCCACAAGGAATTTCTACCTGAGGGAACGACGTTGAACGCTGCACAGTACATTAAAATTTTGTCCCGTTTCATGAAACGTCTATGCAGGTTACGACCCCATTACGCACAAGGTTAATGGGTTTTTGTCCATGACAACGCTCGCCCACACACAGCCAACATCGTCAAACAGTTCGTGGCAAAAAAGGGGTTGGTGCAGCTTGAACATCCCTCAAACTCGCCAGATCTCAATCCACCGGACTTCTTCTTATGACCACGACTCAAATTCTCTTTGAAAGGAAAGAGATTGGACGATATTCCTGACCACCAATGAAACATGACGAGGCTTTTGAACACCATCCCAAAGGTAGCCTTCTTGCAAAGTTTCCAGGATATGTATCACCGATCTCAGCAGAGTATGGTTATTGGAGGGGACTATTTCGAAGGACAGTAAGGACACTGTCGTACATTGTTCATCTATGTTGATAGTACAGGACTATTCACCGAACTTTGTCACAGGTTGTAGTAGTTTCTAACAGTCACAATACGAACGTAAGATTAAAGTACAACAGGTCTTCTTTCTAACATTTGAGTTAGCTGGAGTTTGTAATGTCACTACCCAGTATTCTTCCTCAACTCACAATTTTTGAACTCGTTTATCAGTAACTGCAAATGGAGAACATTTTGCGTGCGACTTCATTCAAATACTAATGCCTGTAGCAGGAGAAAGTTCCTTCAACTTCATAACACTGTCACAGGTTGTGCGGTGGGAGAACCTCTGATACAAGGCGCACTATCTCATACAAATCTTAGTTCCAAGTAGAGGAGTGAATGCCTACCCTTCAAATGTGTCAATTCAGCTAGAAGAGGGAAATGTCACCTCCCTTGCGTGACTGAGAAGTAAACTCACAATACAGAATGAGAGGAAATCCCATAGCGACCACTCACAGGTTTATCACTTTAGCGTCGACGTGTACATTTGCTTTTTTTGTGGTAAACTGCTGAAATGCGATATACTTTTTTCAGGTTGTTGTCGGCTATGGATGTTCGTAATTTCATTCATAGATGATAATCAAAGACATAATTCATGTTCAAAGTTACTATTTTTGTGTCCCCCCATTGGGGTGACATGGTTATCAGGTTGACTATGGAACAGAAAAAGCGCATGTCACCCCTACAGGGGTGACAGCCTTTTTACCTTTGTTGTTGTGGAACACTGGTCTGTGTTGTGAGCTGTTGATTTACGCGCCTTTCAACGAGTTCCTTGTAATTGACAGTTTTGTGACAGGAATTTAATTGATGTTATGTGTTTCTGTTTTGAGTAAGTCATGATTACCGATACAGATAGAACTTGAAAAGGGTTCGAATGCTGAATCAGGAGATGTTGACATTTAGGATTTGCAATGTGATGCCACCTTTTCCGAGTCAGAATTCGACAGTAGTTCGTATAGTGAGGACACTAGCAAAGATTCCGGAGCTGCATCGGGCAATGATTCAACCAAATCACCAGCCAGTGCCAATTACTGGGGAACATTCTCACGTTTGCAGAAACATTGTATTTATTTACACGTAGCCCCGGTTTACAATTTCATCTGAGTGCTAAGTCTCAACCAGTATGTAAAAATAAAGCAATAATAAACTCCAATCCACATTATTTTCCTTGCCATTAATAACTGTATTCTGATGGTTGCGTATGTCACCCCGTGGGGTGACAAATGTCAGAGAAATTCCACTGCCTGTTGCGCAATGCACAGCATGCTGAGAAAGGAATTCACACTGCACTGCACTCTATGAACACCTTACGTGAACAAGCAATGCAATACAACAGCGAATGGTAGCGCTAGTTTCGTGCGACAGCCTGAATTTGAGAGGCCTGGACACACTACAGTGTCACCCCATGAGGGGTGACATACTATATTTTGTATGAGGGTCCGTCACCCCGCATGGGGTGACAGTCTTCAAATTGTTGAAAAGAGAAGCCCGGCCCAGAGGGTTTGCCTAGTCATCAAAAGTTGGCAGTGAAAATGTTAAAAGCGGTGGTTCTCAGTTTAATTTGATCAGCATTTTGGAGCTGCTAAGAAACAAAACGAAGCACTGTTTCAAGGTTTTTCCATTTTAAAAATCCATTTTTTGCACTTATACAAGCCCATTTCATGTTTTTTCACAATTTCTGAACTGGTACACCTACTGTACATTAGCATAAGTGGCACACTTACTAAACAATTTGCAGTCATTACCCAGAAAGCAGGTGTTGTTTTTTTTTCTAAATGTGTTGTACTACTCGACAAAGGAAGGAAAATCTTAATTTCTTCACGTGTGATCAAGTAGATCTTAGTCATTGTAATTTTTTATGAAACAAGTGTAGGTTACATCTTTACATAATTTCATAAAAGTAATTTTCTGTTTTTCATTGTTTGTGTTGACTAAAACCTGTGTTTTTCAGGCCTTTGATGCTACCAGAGGATGAAACTTCTGCTGGGGCTGCTTGTGCATCATTGATCTGGTAATTTTTTTGCTTATATATAACAAGGTCTGTCGAAACTAGTGTAAGATTAAAACTAGAACCACCTTCAATTAATAACGTAATGACTTGTTTTGTTCTTAAGTAATTTGATACTATCAAATCACTCTTTTAAAGATATGATGAATTTTATGAAGCATGTCTCTAGTGTGAGAAGTTACGACTGCTTGTGCATTTTTCATTGCAATGAAAGTCCGCGGTACGGTTTAAGTATAAGTTGGTAACTCAGCACTTGTAAGGTGCAAATTATTCCTTAGATCCTTCGATTGTTAGCGCTGTCATTCTCGGGTGTTGGTTGATTTATGCTATTTTTATTATAACTGCCAAGCTGATTTTGATGCCAAAAGGTTGGGCATCTTTTCATCCTTTTCTCAAAGATACCGTTATATAATGAATGTCTTGGACTTGCACAATCGGTGATGATTTACTTATTCCTGTTGTATGTTTGGTCTTCAGCCCGAAGGCTGGTTGGATCCTCTGCAGCTCTGCCAATAGCTGTCATATTGGTTGTGATGAATGTTAGAACTGAGATTATGCAAGCCTTTTGACTAACTTTGTCCCTTCTTTTCCTGGGTGAAGTGGGTACTGAAATCTTCTTAGTTTTTGTGATAGTGGAGGCGAGGCAAATATGTTTGAATCCTGAACTAAACTATTTACTCGGTAACTTTCAGTTTTTTAACTCTTCCGGTTTTCTGATTTATTTTTACTTCCTATTTTTGACCAATATAACCCCAAGTGCGGTCAGTACTCTTCCCCTAGGAAAATTATGTGCTTGTGTAATTTTTCAAGCATATTTATTTGATGGTTTATTTGGTGATTGTACCGTGTTTTCCGCACTTTACAGCAGCGTGTGTAGTTTACAGCTGGGAGTTCTGGACGGAAATAGTCCTACAAGCGAGAGAGGCTGGCATACGCTAGCGACTCCGTTGATCAGGACGAAAGAATGAGTTACTTTGTTATTGTGTGGTTAATACGCTGTTAACATCGTTTCTCTGCGTAGTTTCGTTGAAGTTGTCCGCGTGGTTTTTTTTTTTCACGGTTCTGTGCTTTTCACCCTATCAAAGTTGTATGTTTTGACTTGAATGTATTCCAGAGAGTTGTCTCGGAGACACTTTCTGGGATTTTCTCCACAATATGGCCAAAAACTTATGAAATTGAATTTCCTTTCATTTTACAGTGAAATAAAAGAAACTAAGGATTTGCTTCCGTGATTGTTACGTTTTCTTGTAACTATTTTTAAGTTTTCTAAGTTTAAGATTATAAATTTAGTGCTCAGTCGTATTGTAACTGTAAATGTGTATGCATATCTTCCTATTTTTTATTTCTAAAAGTTGGCAGGTATGATAAAGTCAGCTGTTTCCGAGCTGTTTCTGAGAAAGGATCACCCCCCACCCTCCAGCATTGGTAATATACATTAAGTGCACTTTTATTTAAAGCAATTACATGGCTACACACATCATTGCTCTAAGCTTTAACATCTCCATGACCGTTGACCACTATTTCCAAGTCTGCGATCGGCATTTGCCATAGCTCTGAAAATCTAAATGGTGAATATGTGTACGGTAAAACGTGCGCAATATAAATGATGGGAATTGTGGTTCCCAGTAACTTCTATGTACATGCTTTGAACAGAGCAGATACTTGGAGAGGTATTTGGATGTTTACGAAAAATGTGATAAATATGAAAGTCCTCAATTCTTATTTCCCAACATGGTGGGAGTTGGATGATGTGTTTTTTTATTATTACTGTTACTGTCTAGAACAGAGATGGCGAACCTATGCCATGCGTGTCACTAAGTGACACGCGAACACGATTTCGATGGCACGCCACATGAACATAATATATAGGTATCTAATTTATTAAATAATTTGCTTTACGTCGCACCGACACAGATAGGTCTTATGGCGGTGATGGGACAGGAAAGGCTTACGACTGTGAAGGAAACCGCCGTGGCCTTAATTGCGGTATGGCCTCAGAATTTACCTGATGTGAAAATGGGAAACCACGGAAAACCATCTTCAGGGCTGCCGACAATGGGGTTCGAACCCACTAACTCACAGCCGCGCACACCTGACCGCGCGGTCAACTCGCCCGGTGATAATATTTAATGATGAAGTGTGTTAGTGGGAGCTTATCTTTTTACAAAATCATATTAGGTATTCTCGAAACTTACGTAAAAATGTTTTTTCTTCAGTATTTGCAAGATACGACTACAGAACATGCAATCAAATGCGTTTACAAGATATCTAATAAATAAATTAATCGGTAAATAAATAACATACGAGTATTATGAAACATAATGGGAAATTTAGAAAGGAAGACGCGGGGGTGGGGTGGGGATGTTCTAGGCTGTAGACATTCCTTAATGGAAAATAGTAAGTGGCACAGTCAACAGTTGAGAATAATAAACCAGACTTAAAATGGCACACTTTTTGGAAAAGGTTCGCCATCCCTGGTCTAGAAGGTGAAAGTATGTAATTGATGCAGGTATACAGTTTTTTTTCAGTACAGCTGATATGGAGAGATTTCAGATTTCCTGTATGGTCAAATGCAGTTTTTCTCCACCATTGTATACTATTAAAAATAGTTCAGTCTTGCCTAAGCCACGGACGAGTGAGGTCGCGTTGAGCGGAGGGTCCTGGGAGTGGGAGGTGTGGGTGAAAGTGCCGAGAGCTGGAAGGTTGTGGAGAAGTGTGCCGACTATGATTAGTATAGAGCAGTACAGGGCGACGGTAGGAGGATGGCAGAGAAGAATGAAGAAAGAAGAAATGAAATTAGGAAGGTGTTATATGGATTTGGAGAGAAAAGGTGAATTATTGCTATCAGCGGCGGTGATTTTAATTTTGCTATGTATTGGGGGGGTCGAATTGAACCCAGGCCCGACCCCTAGTAGAAATGAAGAAAGGGAAAATATGGACGCATTCAAAAGAGCTGTAAAAGAGGCGGTGGAAGAAGTTGGCCCTTTTGAGCAAATTAAAAATATGATTAAGGAACAAACCAGGGAATTTGAAAGAATGGAGGTATGGTTAAGAGAGAAAACGGAAGGCATAACAGTACAAGTGAGACATAACACCGGAGAAGTGGCAGCATTAAGGGAGGAAATAGGACGAATAGAAAAGGAAAACTTGAAGCTGAAAATAGAAGTGGAAGCAAATACTTTACATCGAAGAAAGAAGTGCTTATTTATCTATGGTGTGCCTGAAGAGTTGAGAGAAGACAAAGTACTGACAACTTACAAAGTTGTGGATTTAATACAGGGGAAGTTGAAACTTAATTTTAGTGAAGTAGATATAGATGATGTACAGAGGGTGGGAAAAATTAGGGGCAAAAGGCCTATCAAACTAGAACTGTTTTCTACGTTGATGGCTGATGCTGTGGTAAGAAATGCGAGTAACATGCAGAGAGAGAAAATATGGATCAAGAGAGACGTTGGATGGGAGACGATTAGGAACGAGAAAATACTTAGAAAACATAAGTTTCGTGCAATAAATCAAGGTTTGAGAGCGACTATTAAAGGGCAAGAGCTAGTGGTAGCAGGCAGAAATTGGAAGAAAATTTGGGCTGTAAATGGACTGATTGACTTAGACAGGAGGATAAAAGAAGACGAAGAAAAAGTGAGTAGTGCAACGAAAGGTAGGAAAGTGAGGAGTGATATCAGTATTAGTATGGACTTAGAGATGAAGGCAAAGCGGGCTGAAGGAGGGAGCAGTGCAGCGAGTAGTGGAGAGAATAGGCAAAATACAAGAAGTAACAGTGTAAGTGTAATTATAGGAAGTAGTTCTGAAAAGTGTCAAGAGAGACAGAGCGAGGTGCTAAGTGGAAGTACGAACAACGGTAAGGAAAGAGCAGTGGACGGACAATGCAGGAGAGAGGCTGAAGAACAAAGGGGTATTGAGGGAAAGGAGAACGAGCAACAAGAAGCCGAGAGAGCTGGGTGTAGTGGTGTAGTTAGACAAGATCAGGGTATAAAAGTAAGACCAAAGTTAACCTATGAGTACCTCGCACAGAATTTGAGTTTGAGCATAGGGAGAGATAGAAGATATACGGACAATATGATGAGAGCTAGGTTAAAAGTAGTAAAAAACAATAATATAGTGAGTAAGTAAGTAATTAAGGGCGTGGAGGCTGAAATGTTGTGATGGAGAAGTGGTATACAAGTTATGATATGTTAAAGGGTTGAAAGATGGTGTTGGAGAAGTGGTGGTATAATATGGTGGATGGCAGTTTGTTGTTATTTGGAGCTGGAGGAGTGATGATAAATGTGGTGTTGGATAAGTGTTGTAATTTGGCTATTGGTAAATTTGGGTTCGGTGGAAGATGGAGTTTTCGGGAGGTAATTATGATGGGTAATAGGATGAATATGAGTGTATGGCAAATTGAGCAAATTATGATATGTTACAGAGTTTAAATGTGGTGTGGGAGAAATGGTGGTATAAGAGGGTGAAGTGTAGTGTTGGAAGTATTGAAGGCTTAGTATTTAAGTTATGCTATGTTATAGGGTTGAAATGTGGTGTTGATGGCTATTTAATTTTTGGAGCTGGAAACAGGTGAGTTTATTATCATTTTGTATTGTATTGGTGACTGGTATAAATGCGGAGTGATGGCAGACGAGTGTGTGTTAGGGCTGATAGCCTAGTATTTATGATTAGGTGATGTATGGTTTGCTATTATGTGTATTGAGATGGTTTATTTACGGATGATTGCGTGGGAGTTGGGAGGTGGTATATTGTATTGGTGTTTGAAATTTTTGGTTTGTTTGTAATATAGCGAGTAAGTAAGTTATTAAATGTTGTGATGACGAGTGTGTGCTAGGGCTGAAATGTGGTGTTGGAAGTAGAGGTGGTAAATGTGGAAATGTGGTGTTGGAAAGGTATGGAGAAGTGGGGGTGTACTCGTGATGATGTTGAAATGTGGTGTTGGAAAAGTATGAAGTTGTAGTAATGTAATTTGGCTATTTGTAAATTTTGGTTTGGTGGAAGATGGAGTTTTCGGTAGGTAATTATGATGGGTAATAGGAGGAGTATGAGTGTATGGTAAATTGATTAAGTTATGATATGTGATATGTCTGTTAAATAGATTGAAATTAGAGAAGTTGGAAGTGGTGATATAAGATAGTGGAAAGCAGAAGGTGAGTGTAATTGTCGGAGAAGTAGAAGTGGTATATATGGAAAGGAGGTGTTGGAAATGTGGCTATGAGGTGATGTATGGTTTGGTATTGAGATGGTTTATTTACGGCTGAATTCGTAGGAGTTAGGAGGTGGTATTGATGATTGAGGATCATTTTGTAAATTTTGGTTTGTTGGTGCAGAAGGGTCGAAGAAATATGTTGTTGGAGAGGTGTCGAAATTTCAATGTTATTATGGAGTGGTATGACGGAATGAAATGAAGCAATATTACCGAGGTTTTGTGAAAGTTGTGGTATGGTGGATTGGAATGTAATGACGGAATATTGTTGTTATTTTGGCTGGTTTGGTATGTATTCGTGTAATGTTGCTGTGGTAGTTTATTTTGGAGTAGGTCAGGGAACAATAAAGCTGATGTAAATGCTGAAGGTAAACATAGGCATGGTTGGCCTGAGCACACCAAAGCAGAGTAGGTCAAACAGAAAAAAAAACAATGGCGGTGTGGGAATGTGCTGAGTAAGAAAGGACAGTTGGTGGAAGGTGTAATCTTGCTACGGGATCACATATGTGAGATATTGCAAGTAAGGCAAACGGCTCATAGAGGGAATCTACCGTTGGCCAGTTGATTATTAATATTATTATTCCTTTATTATTATTTTATTATTATTATTATTATTATTATTATTATTCCCGTATTATTATTATTTTATTATATTATTATTATTATTATTATATTATTTGTTTATTTATTCAGCTATTTATTTAGTTGTAGGGTGGCTTAGGTAAGACTCTATTGTGAACATGTATTGGGGCTAAACGCCTGTGTTGTTCATCAATAAATACTGTATTAAAAATAGTTTCTAGCAATCATTTGACATTTTGATGCCAACTTCAAAACAGCAATTAATATGTATACAGCGTATTAATCACTGCAGTCTTGTATGTTTGAAACATGCTGAGGGGCTTAGTTTCTTGTGGAGTGTAAGAATTGGGTTTAAACCAAGGATAAGGTTACTGTCTTGATATGTCCAGGACTGTAGCTAACTTTTTTCAGATATTATTGCATTTCATTCTGTATTAAATCTTGGTATTTCTTTTTTTACTTCCAGGTATTTTTCTTCATATAAACTACTGCAGATACAGTTCTACAGTTCTTGGCAACAGCTGTTGTTGACTGAAGAAAGAATTTTGGATAATTCTGAAAATGGTAATGCATCTAGTCATTTTTATGTTTTGGTAATGGAGGATCAATAAGTTGGGATTGTCCCTTTAACCCTGATAGTGCTGTGGAGGAGATGGTCACATTGCTCCCTTTGCTTTTTAGGTTCCCGCCAGTTAGTTCGAAGTCGGGTGCAATAATTGGACTTCGAATTACATGATTTCGAATGAACCGCCAACTTGTAATTCAGAGATGCTAACCCTTGCTACATCTAAAAACATTCTAAGATCCATTACTGCATGCAGTTCAGTTGTCCTTGATTCAAATGCTATGGAAAAGAGCTATTTCCATAATGTATCCAACAAAGGTGTATTTACATTCTTCAAAAAATGCCTCTGAATAACTCTGACAAACATAACCTTATGCAACGAAAGGGAAAAAAATCAGGATTCAAAGACGAGATCTCTATGCTTTATTCATTGGATTAATGCCCTGTACGCATGTTAGATTTCCTGTACTTGCATGGAACGTACCAGACGCCCATAAAACATCGTCGCTTATCAACCTTTCCTATGACGTGGGGAGAGTTTTTTGCTCCCGTGTGCATTGCAGCACTGTACAATGATCCCTCTACCCTTCTAAGATTTCCTGGCTGGCACTTCTCCTTTAAACCATACCTTTGTTTAGTCTCGGCATTAAAAAAAATGAAATTTAATCACAATCTACAATATTGTTTGGTGTGTACAAATTGACGTGAGCCACGCTTTTTCGCCAACTGTCAACATAGCCAGTGTGCACATATTTTGTTTCTGCATACTTAAAAGAAATAAGTTTCATAATGATAGATCCGTATTGAACTGTGATTACAATAGAGTAAAATAATATATTATTATTGGTCCACCTTTTCAATACAAAATGAAAATTACATAGGGACTAGTTTCGACCTAGTAATAGGTCATCATCAGCCTGAAGTAAGTCAAAGATCGAAGAAAACATAAACATACATAAACAAAAACATACCCACTTGGTATGTACCTTTAAAGAGACTGTACTTGTGTTTACATTGTTTATGTTTTCTTCGATCTTTGACTTACTTCAGGCTGATGATGACCTATTACTAGGTCGAAACTAGTCCCTATGTAATTTTCATTTTGTATTGAAAAGGTGGACCAATAATAATATATTATTTTACTCTATTTCTGCATACTGTCTGCTACCGCAAACTGGGGTTACTTTGCTTTCTGTTCTGTTGCGTGTAAGTGTATTTTCAATTTTTTTTATTTTTTAATTCTGTTAACTCCATTTTAGTTTTTTATTTTAATGTTACTTTACCTTAAAATTTGAATGGTGTGCATATACATATTTTGAACTTTCACGTATCGCTTGAGTTCAGGGTTCTTGATGTTAAAGTTACGCCTCGGCCAGTGTCACGCGGAGATGCAAGAGGCTCCACTCAAGGTACGTGAAAGTTCATTGAGTATCGTATGTTGGATTTAAGTTGGTTCGACTGACGTGAGAACACGATTCTATCCTAATCTAGGCTATCATCATGACATTCTGTATACTATAAAATGAGAACACCGAAAATGTAACTTTCATGGAAGGATTTTCTGTTAATGACTAAAAGAAAATATTTAAAATAACTACAATATTAGGTAAAGTGAAAACACAAATGGATGTTAGAAGTGATTTAATGTTACGTTAATTAAAAAGGAAACGCATGTCAGTAATAGCATCAATTTAATCGGAAAAATCGAAGGAAAATCAATATCACAATGCTGAAGGCTTAAAATTTGCAATAAATCCATCATTCACCACATTCATCTTCAAACTGATGGTTAAAAATCCTTAATTCTTGTTGGCTTGGCTCGCCTATCCACTGACTCAAATGTCTTAACATCCCGTTATTATGTTTAAATCTCTTAATTTGTCGGAAATTTATCTATGCACTGGTGTCCTATGTTCATTATCATACAGGTCAAGAAAATGATCAAATAACATAAGACAACATTGTAATCCATCAAACAATAACATTAAACAAATAAGACTTGAACTTGATCTCTTCTGAGCTCCACCGGCATCTGCACCTAAATAATGGACATTTGAAAACATACTCACCAACTACACTGGTTTCAAAACTACGATGACTCTGCAGCTGTGGTGTCCTCTGTGAAATCAACTTGTAAAACTACGTCAGCTCTAAGCGTCAACTTGATAGTCTATAAAAAAAAAATTCAGCTAGCACGAGGAATTAATCTACTCGCCATATATAAATGAAGATCACACATACCCTTTTGTGACATGGTTTCTCAACCATGTAGTATCATTAATTCGTGAAGATCTTATGTCAATTCAGTATTGTGTGCAACAATCTATACTGTATTTTATTAATATCATTTAGACGATCATACTATCAGTGTTCTTGAAATATCATTGTAAATATCGGCTTATGCTTATGCCTTACGCATGACTAAATCAATCCCTACTGCAATAAATCTTGTAAGGATCTCTACATTTCATCATTCTATAAAATGCATAATCCCAATGATACATTCACGACAGTTCATATAATGTCAATCATTGACAATTTTGAAGATCCTATCACAATAAACCTTTCATGATCGATTCCTTCTAATATATTCGAACCATGAATTAGACTAAAATATCTTCATAATGACACTATCTTAACGGGTATTATCCATGCCTAAGTCTCTGTATGACCTTGCTAGCGATCGCTTAGATTCACATGAACTAGCGTACGATATATCATGATTTAGGATTTTTTATGACACGATTTAAAACACTCTTATCCATCGTAAGGCAATGATTGACGAGTAAAACGGTCGCCTTCAAGTTGCGTAATTTGGCATGTCACAAATTTAACATGAAGAAAAACATACTACTTAAAAAAGCAGCTACATAGTGGGAATAATAAGACATTGACTTTGAGTACTCATCCTTTGTTGGCTTTGTGAGAAGACACCTCACATCCTCTAGTATTTATACTTTAGCCATTGGTGTCCATCCCAGTTCTCGTCAGGTCTGTCGAGACCCTATTATAATTTAACTGGTCATGCTGGAATGCATAACCATCTCATAATCTTATCCAATTGTCTCTGGCTTCATGTTACCTGAAACTTGTAATGATCTATTAGAATAGTTACATGCATTAATATCATTCACAATATTCGTACAACTCTTGCCTTAATATTCTGAGAAAACAAACGTATCTAGTTTGTACAAAGGTTATTCTTATTACAATCTGGCAATATTGTATCGTGGTCTAGCTTCTCATCTGATCTCTTTCCGATACGTGTGTAACAAGTCTAATCCTCTCTTAAGTTTCCAACAGAACTGTAAAACTTCTTATTTTGAAAAAACAAAATCTAATACCAGATTACGATAATAACAGACGGTTTGCTTTTAAAAGACTTCTCCATATTTCGTACCTTCCATGTGTTATTGACAATCAAACACCTGACTTCTTAATATGGAGCACTCTTGCATGATCATTTACGTCGGCAAAGGAATTCATTTAACAATCTGCCACAGAATATTTTGGTTAACAATTGACAATTTCATCACCAGTCTTGATCATCGAATCGTATCTGACTAGATAAGCAGGGTGTGGCCATCATATACAGTTTGAACTTAGCCCAATTAATTCAACTCATTCCATGGCTTCCGATACATTTCTATCATTGATATTCTCGCCATTTATTTAAATTTAACAAACTTTACTTGAGGAAACTGCAATATTTACTTAATTCTGTATTACGTGCCACGACATTTTATTATCCACCGTAATTTGAGATACCACAGGGTTCAGAGCTTATCATTTTTGCCGATACCTTCAATCCGTTGCATGTTCATACAGTTGAGCAAGTTATTTGGGTTTCTGACACACCTGGACGTATAGTAATCGGACATACGATTTCATTGATGTTGATTTCACCCTAAACTCCCAATGTCTTCAACTCCAATTTAACATTCATTGGAAAGTTATAATATATCATTTTATAAGGAGAAGGCATTACTTCTCAGATTACTGTTTATTTTGAATTCATATTCATTTTAGAAATTATGTAGTCTTGGATATATATATTAAAATTTTAATTTTCTTCAATTCATATTCATTTTAGAAATTATGTAGTCTTAGATATATATATTAAAATTTTAATTTTCTTCTCATCTTGTACCATCAGGGGCTGATGACATAGATGTTAGTCCTCTTTAAACAAACATCTAATGCTGAATGCTTTCACTTCAATGATGACTAATAGTTATCCCTGTCATATTTACTGTGACTGAGAAACTGGATTCTGAGTTATTGAGACTTGAATTTTTTCAGTTTCACTTTTGTTCCATTTTTGGTTTTGCATTGCAATTTTTTTTTTCAGTTCTCTACCTATGTGGAGAGCCAAAGGAGTCTGCTGTGTGCGAGCAACACTGGATCTTGGATGGAACTCGCTGGTCTAAATATGATAAATTCAAGATACTGCATGGTTGGATGCATGCGGTTTAATTTAGTTCTTTTTTGGTTAGTATTGCAACCAACTGTCTTCAGTTCACTGTTCATGAAGTCACTGGGCTTCAAAGCCAGAAATGTAGTTCCTGTTTTTGTCATTAAATGTGTTAACATTCCTGCATTTAAATCTTATAGCTAATTATTCCCTATCTGATTTTGCAGTCTGATTGTACAGTTTACGGCTTTATAATCAATTGTATTTTCTTGCATCCAGTGCAAGCATTTTAAATCTGTTGAAAATGGGGGAGATTATTATTTTATGCAATTTGCTGTTTGAAAGTAAATCTGCACTAAAATTGATATTGTCGGTCTTAAATATTAGCAGTATTTATTTAGTGTCTTATTTTCAGATTAACTTCTTGCAATGGAGTCGTAGATTCCTTGGACAAGTTCATCTGAAAAAAGGACATCTACCTCCCCTTGACTTTCCTCTGTGTGAACGTATAGTACAATCCTGTGTTCTTGTCCTGTGAGACAAATCCGTGCTTTCTTTTTCTAATTAGACATTTTGGATATAGGATTGCATTATGCCATGACCTTGCTAACGGATTACTTTGATATCTGCGTAGATGTTCTGAGGTAGCATCAACCAGTAAAAGTCAACATGAGCCCGTGCTCATGTTTATGGCAGGACTGATTTTCTTGATTACCAGTGTAGTACAATTTACGAACTTCATTATATAGATCTATATTGATATGGTTAAAATTAAGAATGTTAGGTTTATGGTCCACCCAATCAATACACATAACTTTACAGGTGAAAAGAAATATAACATATTAAACATATTTTGTGAGATGTTTCGTCCTTTATTTGAAACTTCAGCCATAAAATCATGTGGTAGATAACAAAATTGCAATGCGTGTTGAGGTGGATTTCATCCCAATCCTATTCTGAGCCCCGAATTTCAATCTCCCTCAGTCAACACACTGAAACAACCAGATACCATCACTGCTTGTAACATTTTCAAGTAAGGTCGTTCAAATTTAACATTGAAAGAAGATTGTTTGCATTTTTATCTTCAGTGCTCTCTCAACAGTTCATAAAGGAACCTCCGTTTTAAATTACTAGACAGCAACAATGAACGTTGTATTCCGTTAAGAGATGTTATGCTGGCATGTCATATTTCAAGTTGTATTTCAAATTTTAACATTGAAGATAAGTTTTTGCAAGAAGTGAGGACAATTTTGTGTGAATAAGTGTATATTATATCTTTAGCGTGTCTCAAATAGTTCCTAAAAGGCATTGGGGTCTTCCATTTTTTCAGGTTCTGAACAATGAGACGAAACATGTTCCAAAATATATTTAATACCGTATAATCTTGAATACCACCTGCCACGAAATAAGACCCGCACCCTTTTTTTGAAAGAATAAAATTTTAAAAAAGTGAAGTCAAAATTATTTCCAATCTTTACTAGCACACATCAAATGATTTAGAAAATACAAATAAAAGTTACCATTTCCAGAACGATATCAGTTCCTTCATCAGTACCAACTTCGGATCTTTCATCCCCCATCCATCCATAGTACCGTATTTAACGGCTTAATCGTCACACTTTTTATACCAAAATTTTCGAAAAAAAATTGTAGGGTGCGACCATTATACGATGAATATTTAATACCAGTATTTGTATTACTCAAAAAATGTATTTATAACTAAATTGTATTTGATACAAATTTAAGATGCACGTAATACTCGCGTTTATACATCAAAATAATTAAAATAGTCTAAAACAGAATTCATAATTTTTCGCCACAATTCGGCGAATGTTTTTCCAACCTGAAAATAAAAATGAACGTATTAAGTTAATTTGAGTATTAAAGTTAAAATATTACACTTGCAAAAAATTATCGCTTTGTTGCGAAATGCGGACTTACCGCTACGCAATTTATTCCAAATCTTCGGTGTCGCTATCACAGGTTTCGCTATCTGATGCGCCGTCCTCGCCTCTGTTAATACCAGTATTAGATTCTTCGTCTCCCTGCCACACTGCGTCATCTTCGGAACCGTCTAGTGCATTCGAAATCGCAGTCCTTTTGAAGCTCTTGGAGACTAGTTCAGGTGGTATAAGATCCCAACTCTTCTTCACCCACGAGCATAACAAGTCCAAGGGTGGACGCCTGATATTTCCCGCGGGCGTCAATTGCTGATCGCCGCTCATCATCCACTCGTAAAATCGACGTAAGTGGTCTTTAAAGGGTTTATTAACACATGCGTCTAGTGGCTGCAAAGCAGATGTTAGGCCACCAGGAATGACTATCTGTCTTGTCTTATTTGTAGTGAGAATTTACTTCACTTCGTTCACGAGGTGACCTCGGAAACTATCTAAACAAGCAGAGCTGGTTGTTTTAGTAGTGCACCAGGTCTTCTATTCCACACAGTTTTAACCCAGTCCAGCATGAGTTCTACGTCCATCCAACCCTTTGGTTGCACTCGTACATGAATTCCTCGGGGAAACTATATTCTTAGGCATCGTTTTCCTCTTGAAAATGATGTAAGGCGGCAACTTTCTCCCGTCAGCTGTAATGGCTAGCATTGCTGTGCATCGCAACTTCTCACTACCGCTGGTTTTCATTAATACACTCCGTGATCCTTTTGGCGCAATAGTGCTGTTGCGAGGTGTATCAAAAAAGATTGGAGTCTGATCGGCATTACCTATTTGAGAAAGCAAGTACGAAGTTTCCTTGCGCAAACGTATGACAAATCGGTGAAAATTTACAATCTTGTCCGTGTAATCAGCAGGCAACTTTTGGCTTAGTGTTGTTCTCCTTCGCACTGACAGATTGTGTCGTCGCATGAACCCCTTAATCCACCCACGAGTTGCCTTAAACTGAGTTACCGGTATGTTGTGTTTGCGCGCTACCTCCTGTCCCTTAATTTGTGACATTTCATATGATACACTGCAGCCATTGTTACGTATTTCACTGACGTACCTAAACACTTCTTCATCAATTATAGGAAACTTCCCTGTTTTAGGACCTCTAAAAGCGCGTCTAGAAGGGTTTGTGCTTTTTAGCTTGTTTTTTACTTTCCGCCAGTCACGCGCCAACTTTTCACTCAGAAAATTTTCTTTCTGCAGCTCTGTTCCCGTGCTGTTCAGCGAAGGCAATTACGCTTAGTTTGAAGCCCGCAGAATAGTTTCTATATTTACCCATAATTGCTTATAAATGCTTCACACGTTAATGTTTTGCGATATAAGTGACTTTCCGTAATTGTTCACTATTAAAACAAATTATTTCTGCAAACACCCAAAACACAAATTAAAAACAAATTCTCACGCACACATGTCTACAGTAATCACGTAAATCTGAAACAAATAAATGCATCGGTGATCTGTCCATTCCAGAGCAGCCAATACTGTTAGGCAGCAAGGAATCATGCAACAATTTATCAGTTTAGCTCGTTGGTTGCGATACACTACTGCGCTTGCGCAAAGCTCGCAAACCGGAGCTCTAGCTAGCGCGGTGTAGATCTACTGTATAGTTCACTGTATTTCGAGACGTCAGTAACAAACATTCATTTTTTTCAATTTCTTTTAAACATACGGTAATTAGGTTAATATTTCTTCCCAGTTATTGATGATTTTACATTACATTACTGACGAGTTTATAAAATAAAATTTTAATAGCATTGGATAATAATTATCTTGACTGCTTGGATAAAAGTTTTTATCCCATGCCCGGACACTTATGACGTAGTAGTAAGATAAGAGTCTAGCAATGACAACTGAGACATCGTAAATAATTCGGCTGAATAATTCCGTGGAAATCTGCGTTATCGTCTTGGATTTCACTTCGTGCGCAATAACACAGGAGCTGGCCCCATGGTGTAGGAGTAGCGTGCTTGCCTCTTACACGGAGGCCTCGGGTTCAATTCACGGCCGGGTCAGGGAATTTTACCTGTATCTGAGGGCTGGTTCGAGGTCCATTCATTCCTGGCGACGTTGCCGATAAGCGATAACTTACAGCCTTACGTATTTCAAATGGGAACTCATATGTAGGTGGTGTATAAATAGTACACTGTCTCGCGACCACGTTGTCAAACTGCCGATAGTCTACCGGTAAGCCATGCGTTGTACATATACCGGTATTATTTATACGTTGTGCAACATGTCGCAAACGTGACTGTGTTGCCAAATTGCCCATAAACCATACACGTATTTAAATTGCGCATTCATGTGCAACTTACGTTGCAGTTCCATTTACCTTTTAACCAGATTAGTGAACAACATTTGGACGTGCGACGATGATGTAATTAAAGGTTTAAAGTCCGATTTTTGTATTGAAAATAAAGGATGCGACGATTACGCGGTGGCGACGATTATGCTGTGAAATGCTACATTTCCCGAATACGATCACGGGAAGTGTTCCCAGTGTTACGTGAAAACAGATGAGCACTCAAGATGTAACTTTGTAAGTAAATTTCAGGGGTGATCATAACATACGGTTAAACCTTCGTGCATTGTTTTTCAGGGGGAACATGACGGATGCGGGAAAACTACAAATGCGAGCAACAAAAAATAGGGGGAAACCAAAATATGGGTACTTAAATGGGACATTTTTAGTTATGTAAATATTATTATAATAAAAGCAATGGCACATGGCCTCCGGAGCCAGGTGCAGGTCTTTCAAGTTATTGCATTGTTGCGATCTACGCGCATATGAAAATGTGGCCCTACCTAAGATGAATGTTTAATTCAGTCTTAGGCATACAATCTCAAGGATAATTTAATAAAACCGCCTATTCAATACTTTCCACGTTTAATGTAGTTTGAATCTACATGAATTTATGTAGACTTATCAGGTACATGTTTCACCTATTTGGGGCACTTCAGCCTGTAGACAACTTTTAGGTCAAGGTCTGGGAGCTTATTTAACCATGTACAGTATATAATTTGAACGTTAATAATAATGTCTCAAGACTAATATGCCAGGATAATAAGAGTGGAATGTGTAATCTAAAATGCTCCAGTTCATTAAACACGTAGGTGTACATTGTTATAGGTCCCCAATTTCAATATCATATGACCACTGCTTGGTTTTTACCGATATTTTCGTCACAAGTGAAATAATTCCTGTCATATTCGTGTCAAGACTTCTGTTTATAACTCTGTAATTGTGTATAGTTGTAAATAAGAACTTGAAGGCTATGTCCGAAAAGCAGTCATGGATGTCTTATTTTGAAGAGATGTCCAGCTCCGTGGCTAAATGGTTAGCGCGGTAGCCTTCAGTCACAGGGATCCCGGGTTTGGGCCGGGTCGGAGATTTTAACCTTAAATGGCTCGAGGACTGGCGTTTGTGCTGTCCCAAACATCCCTGCAACTTGCACACCACACTGCACATGACACTATCCTCCACTACGATAACACGGTTATCTACACGTGGCAGATGCTGCCCACCCTCATTGGAGGGTCTGCTTAAGGTCTACACCTAGCTACCAATAGCCACACGATGTTATCTTGAAGAGATGCCACAAAGCACAGCCCACTGTGTTCGTTCAAAAGAAGGAAGATAAGTCAGCAGAAAAACTTCTGGGATGATCTGGGGCACAAGAATATCTGTGGCTTGGTTCTAAAAGGGCCAATCTCGAAAAACCCGTTTTTGAGCTATGAGCATTTGAAGTTTTGCTTATAGTTTTCCAATTATTTTTTTTGACAACTAACTTCAATAAATAACTTTATACTTTCTTTGTGGAAGTCACCTTAAACGCTAATTTTTTCTATCGTATTTTTTAAAAATTGCCAGGTCTCGAATCTTTATTAGTAATCTAACATTATTCGCAAGGGCATATTTAAACTTTAACTGTTCTTTTAGTACTTTTAGTACTTTTAGACATTGGCCCTTTTAACATGTTGCAAGCCAGGATAAAACGTGTTTGTATCAGTTAATACCTCAATTTCGATAAAAAATTACATTGGCCCTTTTAGAATCGAACCACAGGTATATCACCGAAGGCAAATCGTCGCAGAACACCTTCGGCCAGTCTGCATTAAAGGAAGCGCTACCCTGTCGACAGTTGCGAGGTATCCAGGTAGGTTTATGTCCTATCTAGTTAACAAATTATACTAGTTCATCCATTACCTTATCACCTTAAATAACGCTTAAGAACTGCTGATAATGTACTATCAAGCTTACACTCGTAGTTACCGGGATGTCACACGGCTCGCAGCATAAGAGAATCGGTCTCGCGTTGCCTGTCACCCCTGTCGAAAGAATCTGAACAAAAACTGGCATTTTAGAATACGCGCTCCACTCCTGTAATGGCGGTTGCATACGCAGCATAGCACATCTTTCCCAGTCTCAAGTTCGAGTAATGCATGCCTCTTCTCCAAGTAGTGTACATTCTATACAGTTATTCACAAATTATATAGGGTTATTCAGCTAAGCTGTCCGCCCCTAAATAAATCATGAACAGTTCGATACTGACGTTCTATTTTCACTGGTATTAAGGGGCCTCGCAGCACGGCTGAATAGGTTCACAGATCTGGGACGTCCGTTTCATGCGAGAGCATTGCCCATCACTACTAGAAACCATTTGCGAATAGGTAGATTCTTACTGTTTGGACACTTAAGTTTTGAACAAAACTAATTTTTAAGTTCGAAAAAGACTGAACCTCGACTACTCGCGATTGCCGTGATGATTTCATTTGGAATGACGCCGGTAGCAGGGAAGTTGGTGGTACAAGACTATAATTCAAATGAAAGCAATGATCAGGTTTACGCTTGACACACGACTGCCATTACGTTCTTTTGTATCAGTATTGCGTAATGCGATTCCCTTCTCTCTGCAGGGTTGTGTATGAAGTGAGACGAATCTACATAGCGAGTTTGACTGCATTCCCTTCCTGACGCCAATCTCAACAGAGTTAGAGATAATACGAATGATGTATAAGAGTAACTAACACTGACTATATTTACTTTATGTAGGCTTATGTTATGTATTTACCATTCTTTTTAAATTTAAAAATACTGCCTTTCAGCAAAAATAGCCAGTAAAACTTTGAATACATTCAAATGTTAATGGTGTCAAATGTTAACATAAACAATTTATAGCCTGGAAGTAGTGTTCACCGCACAAAATTTGAGGTTATCGCATATTGGACCCCTTCCCCCTTACTTTATTTGGCAGTAAATTTGAAGTAAATACAGAATTTGTCATTTTCTCCTCTGCCAAACTTGCTTTGCTCATAAGATCCTGTATGGCTTGCTCTCTGGCAAAATGTTGAAATGTCCTGGAAAGATAAATAACATTGCACACTTAATTCACGAAGAACTTAACATCTTGCAATCTTTGGTGATTACTTGTTATTCCTGTTGGTTTATCTGTAAGGTTTGTTCCATTTTGCCTTCAGGTATGGTAAGTTATGTACACTAAAAATTAAACACATTTTTTTAAACAATTTGTTACCAGGTACTTGGCTAGTTTTTAATCAGCAAATTATTTTATTTTTGAAGATAACATACATACAGTGGAACTTCATTAGTGTGTTTTTGAATGCCACAAACCTACTACGCTGGCGTAGCTGGGGGAGAGGTGATACTCCCACGTGGTAGATAGGTTGTCGAGTGAAATAAAATAGCTCTCATAGACCATACACTCAATCCCCTGTGGGTGGGGGACTCAGACAAGTTGTTCACCTGCGGTATCCTCCCTCTGTTGTTAAGAGGTGACTAAAAGGGGCAACCAAGGGATGATTACATTAGAACCATGAAACTACTTGTGCCTAGTACCATTACGTGAGGAACACCACGGTCGACGTTACTTGCAGTTAGTACTACCATGTGAGGAACACCGTAGTTGTGGGGTTTACGATCGTGTATATTCCACTGAAGCAGGGGAGTGGGTATTCGGCTGCGCAAACTAATGTCCTGTGCTGGAATATGTCGGTCCCCCTGCATTCAGAATGGATCTGCCGCTACCTATGAGTAATATCACTTTACGAGGAACACCATGGGTGTACGTTGCCTGGGATTAGTATCACCGAGGGCCTGTACTACGACTCAGGTAAATAGCCAGATACGTAGGCTGCAGTTTTGCAAACTAGAAGTTAAATATTTTCTTGCGTACTACCAACGAATTGTAATGTGGAAGATGTAAAATTTTTATTAGGTTGGTAATAAGGTTACTGAAAATATAGTGATATTTAGCGCGGTGGTATACATGTTCCCTCTTTTTGTTTGTTTAGCTCTATTCCTTTTGAAATC
This sequence comes from Anabrus simplex, assembly GCF_040414725.1. NCBI lineage: Eukaryota > Metazoa > Arthropoda > Insecta > Orthoptera > Tettigoniidae > Anabrus > Anabrus simplex. The sequence goes on along the minus strand of NC_090277.1, from coordinate 81,401,981 downwards.
TTATTACTAGAATCCAATATCAGAATCTTAAGCTATAATGTGGAAGTTCAGGTCAAAAACAGATTAGGACTGAAATATACACATAGGAAGGAATGTTAAAATTAATTAACTGTATAACGAAACTGAAACTGTTATAGAAAATAAAAAGACTGAAAATGAAACCTGGACGCTAAAGTTAAGATTCAGGTTATGTATAATTTTTTGTCTAGTACTATTTACGAGGATGCGCGTTGCGGCGAAAGTAAAGTTTATATTCGTAATTAATGCCACTGATGCAGCATAGGATCATTAATTTTATTATTCAATTTATTGTTTGCTCATTGAATAAGTAGTTCCTTTCTTTTCAATACAATGTGAGAATATTAACTGGCAAGCATATATCTCACATTAGTGTAAATACTTTAGTAGCAAGTTGTTATGAAGTCAAAGGAATATAACCTCCTTAACATCCTCATTCGATGGACGAATCGCCATGAACATCATCATGTATACCTTTACTCCATATGTGCTTTGCGGATAGATTTGGAATAGAACCCATGCTTTTGACACTCATTTTAATGATTAGGAAATATGTACTATCACCTATAGTACCCTACCGACTAACATTTAGAAGGTAAAAAAATGTCGGACAATTGGGACTCAAACCCACGAAAAACTGCATAGCAGCAAACGATATTGCCCTAACGACCACAGCTATCCATGAAGCTTGCTGCCAACTGCTTGTGTCAGTAGTAACAACTTGCTAGCTTGGGAAATCTTTAAATAATTCTGTGATAGCTGGACAGGAAGCACGACATACTTTATAAATATATACATAGATTACATTGTAAGAACTTAATTTCGTACAGCATCATGCAGATGTAGTTTCATCTTGATGTGTAGCCATCGTGATTCTTTACAGTAGCGTCCCCGATAAGAGCGTTAACTGCCTCTACAACGTTGGCATAGCTAACCTCGAGGAATATTCTCCCAGATTGCACATAAACAAAAGTCGTGGTACGCGTTTCCAACCGAACTTCCAGATAAATGTCCAAACTGCCAAATAAATTTATACTGCACTTTTTTCTGGCTGTCGTAGTACAGGCCCTGAGAAAAACCATGGGTTTGGCTGGTGCCCGTGATAAGTATCGGTGTGGAAAAACCATGGGTGAGCCATGCCTGAGAGTAGTTCCATTATATGAAGAATAGTATGGGCATAACGAGGTAGAAGTGTGATCTCTCCCCTACTTTATCGGTTCCTCCGCTAGGCCGCGCTTCCAGCAGTAAGCTTTAACTTACAAGTCAGCATACAAATAAATATGCTGGAATGGTAAGCAAAATTGCATTTTCCCATTGTGAAAATTATGCTTTATTTTTAGGTAGTTTGAAGAAGTGTTCACCTTTAATAGTTTTATAGCCAGACTTGCTCCCTGATACGAGTCAAGTAGGCATTTTTTCCTCCTCGGTATGTTTGCAAGTTTTATAAACTTGGCATTATATTTACACTAAATAAAAGAATACCATCACCAGATCACACGCTCTTCACTTTCACTTAATAATGAAAGACGCTTAAGTTTTTGCCTTCACAGAACAACACTACCAAATAAAACAATATTACAACTCCAGATAACAACCCTCGGATAGTAACTTAAGAATTCACACTTTCTCTTCCACTCATTATGGTATGGGTTTGTATTATCTTATTACATTGCTTATGATTAGTAGCAGTGTGTGAGCAACACCACGAGTATACGTTGCCTGTGATTAGTTCCCTTTAGTGAGGGACACCACGGGAATAACGGTGACCATGCTTAGTTCTGCTATGTGTGGAGCACCCATGGGTTCAAAGATATATAGGGCCGATAACCTTTGATGTTTGGCCCCTTTAAACAACAAGCATCATCAAGCTTCATTGTTTTCGTATTGGACTGAGATCACAGAGATAAGTTATTTATAAGATTCAACCTTTTCCATACTAATTACGTGTTGTATAGATGTTATTTACATTTATTTAATATGGGATCGGTGTTGACATTTAAATGTTATCAGCCATAAACAAATTAATCACAAATGATCAAGGACATAATAATTCAAACTGGTGTAGTGCCACATTGAAATATGTACATAGTTTTTTTTAACCATTTTTACTAGATTTTGATAGGATATTTCTGATTTTTGGAACTGATGTAATAGCAACGTCTGATGTCTTTTCTCCACTGTTTCATCAAATTCGCTGCTCCACCATTGGTGTTTTTTACGTGGTTTAACTGGAGCCAGGTCTTCTGCAATTTAAGGTTGTGTACTAAGTCTTCAAGTTTTTCTGTGATTTTTATTTTTTCAGTTGTTTTTTGGGACTTTTCATTGTTGATTAGCTGGGTAGGATCCATTTTTCTTTTAGTTTTAGGGGCTTGCTTTTGTTGTCTCTTCTGGGGAGTGAGTTTAATTTTTACTACGTAGTGATCTGAACCTGTGTCTATTCCTTGGAGGACTTTGATGTTATAGATCTCTTTGTGGTGTTATTTGTCCATGCAGATGTGATCCAGTTGCCATTCTCCTTAAGTGTGTAGTCAGGGCGTTTCCATGTTTTGAGTTTTTGATGTTTTCTCTTTAATAGTGTAGATTTTGAGATTCAGTTAAGATTTCTACATAGGGTAACTAGTCTCTCTCCATTTTTATTTGTTCTGTGTGCTGGCCATTTTCCGATGATGTCATGGTATTTTCTTTCAATGCCTAGTTGAGCGTTGAGGTCGCCTATTAATAATTTTACTTGGTGTTTGGGGATGTTATCTATTGGTCACATTTGTGCATTTGTTATGGTATAGATTTTATTAGATGCCTTTAAGCTGTATTCTTGATGGATACAGTACTTTTGCATCCATCTCTTGGCACAGGCCAGAGTAAAGTGTATCTTGCACCGAAGTCCCAGTCAACATCCATGGCTGTGACAGTATGGAAGCTGCTGGGGTATGGGTAGTGCTGAATACTGACATTCAGAGCATGACTAGTGCACCCGAGTGTTATGAAAGGTGTTGCTCAAGGGTCAGTCTTGCTGCAATAGTACTTTCTGACCCAGCGAGGAAAGCAGTGGCAAACTGCCTCACTCCTCATCTGCCTAGTACGCCTCATTTTGTTGCTACCATTGGTTTTTGGGGTTTCCTTATAACCACATAACCTTTGGTGGTGCTATTTGAGGATCCAACCAGCCTCTGGGTTGATGACTTGACAGACAGATAGCCCTTTATACGGCAAGAGACTGGGGGTATTCCTTTTACATGAAATATATGTATCACCAAGGATGTGCAACTAGTTCATGGATTTGCACCTTATTACATAAAATATGAGGTGGGACATTATTATCCCACTGACCGTTACAGATAGGTTATGTTTGTGTATGTGGGCAGTGGGATAATAATTCCCACTTAAAAAAATATTTATGATAGTGCACTTATTACGTATTAATTACTTCACTGACATCAATATAGTACAATAACATAACATACCACATGGCCTATGGAATAACAAATGATTATGAAATCTCTTACACCTAATTTACTTTGGTTGTAGAGATTTTGAAAATACTGTCTATGATTTGTGAAATGGTTCAAGGCATGACTTACATAACGCAACATTATATTTCATGTTACTGCGTTTCTCCTTCTGCTAGGTACTACACTGTGCACAGCGACAATATATTTTTATTAGCTCGGGTGGATGGCTGCCGACATCTGATAATCTCACCGTATTTTCGGTCGTTGCTTGTCCATCAGATCCCTTCCTTCCTTGCCCGTTCGCTGGGGAAAAGTCAGGGCTTTTCTTGCTCGAAAAAGACTGTATCAGTTCATTTACCGGTTGTGACCTAACTTCAGGTGTGATGTACGATTTGTCATCTTCTCTTTCATTTCTGCTTTGTATACTATATATGAATTGACAATATCGTCCGGGAAGTAATAAATAATCTTCAGCCACAATCTTCTTAACCTCTTGATCTGCCAATAAAAGATAACATGAACCTTTAAGACACTATGTATAGGAATTCCAACATACTAGGTTGTGTGGGTTGAACGTTGTCTTTGCTGACCAGAGTACTGGACATGGTTTTAGCATCAGCGTCTCCACCTTTCTCCCGAGTCCACAGCTTGTTCTTCCGATATTTCATCCAGTCAGACTTCAATCTTTGCTTCCATATTCATAGTAGTAGTAATCAGCCTACAATTAGTTCCAAAATAATACTATATTACAATTAATATTATTATAAGCTACAATTAGAGGAAACGCTTTACCTTTGTTTACGATTTGAAACCACTTATTAGCAGGAATAAATAGCACAAATATTGTCCAACCAAAACTAGGCCTTGATCTTACATAAAACCCAAGTACTGACTAAGTGCAAATGGCTATAACATCTTTGCCTGTCATCATAAGGGGAAACTTAAAACAGTTTTAGAATAATGAATTATAGTAAGTTTGAAAGATAAATAATTTTGAAATAGCATCATACTAAAGTTACAGAGGAACTATGAAATTATCATAGATTTTGTTATTGGTATTCTGAATGACACAACAGATGGATCATTATTATATTTGTAGCACAAATAGACTTGCTGCTTGAATGAAACATGATAAACTGCATCTCTGAAGTATATACTAACCTTTATCCTCCATCTTCAGTATTCCACACCTTCTTCCTACAAACACCGTTTCACTGCAGCTGAACTCAACGAGTACCACTGTACGCGCGCTAGGAACCATTGGGATATATACTATACGCGCACTTTATCTTGAGCCCGGATCTCCATAGTAACGAATGGGAACTAGGGCTCAAGATAAAGTCCGCGTACTATACTTTCCACTTAGTTATCTAAGTGGCAGTAGCGATCCGGTTATTAAGTTGGAAATGAAACTGTGCTGCACTCTTACACTAGCAAGTGGAACTGCATGCTCTGAAACAGCTGGAAGATAATCTCCCTAAAACCGTTACGTATATACGAGGTGAGAAGATAATATCCCAAAGACCTATAGAGTTGAGGTGAGCGTTGTGAGTCGTGGAGACTGATTTGAATTCTTGAACTGAGTTTATTATTTTAAGGCTGATCAAAAATCCTGTTACAAATTGTGGGACATTCTTTATCACTCTCTTCCTGAGTATACCTTTTTCAAGTCTGTACCCTTGAGATTCCAAGGCATCCTGTTCAGAGTTTCTCATTTCCTGTAATCCCATGATAAGAATTTTGTGTTGGTCCATTACGTCGGTGATCACTTTTAGTTTACCAGTTTATATTGTGTGTAGAGAAGTAGGGTATCTGCTTTGGTTCGATTCTTGTTGATTTTTTCGCGTTCGTGTATGTGATACTGAGGTATTTCTGTGCCTCCGACTTTACGGTATCTTAAGTTGCTGCCCACCGTATCCAAATTCTGCCTTCTCCGAACTCTTGGTTCAGCCGGTGGAGTATTCCTTAAAAGATCTTCCATGGTTGACTGTCAAGGTGTCACCTGTGTGGGACTAGGTCCTGAGTGTTTCATCTATTGTCATAGTTTCACGCACCGGTACATAATCTTCAAGGTTGACGTGTGTTTCGAAAGTGATCTCTCCTGCTATTTGGCGCCATTCTTCACTCAGAAAAATCAGTGCGAACACGAAAGCTGTCTGCATTTAAGCAGTTCTGAATAGTGTTTTGCTTCACAGAATCTCAAGCAGCCTTAATGAAATGCATGTAATCTAAGAATGATTTTTCTTGTCTGTTTCTCTACAGACAATTTTCTCCGTACCAGCCTTTAACGATATTTCTGCTTCATGCACAGTACTATTCCTTGGTCTAACGGCTGTAGCTTGCCTGTGACCTTTGCCGGGAGGAAAATGATCTTTGTTTCTTAAATTAAAAACATTTGGGGGATGAGCGGAGCACTGATGAATGAAAGAGTGCAGTTTTCCTGTTTCTTACGTCAAGCCTTGCATCCCATGCGCATAAGAAATGTTTGAGTATTGTGGAAGTTATCCGTGCTTGTTAGAAATGTACTTCCATGGAAAAGCTTACACTTTTCATGAAACATTGCGGTTGGCGTGCTTTCCTGAAAACCAGTGGTACCAACTTCTTGGTTCCACTTTCTACACAGCACAGGAGGACTGTAATCCTTTCCTTGTTAAGTTTGCCACCATGTCACGTCATGCCCTTATAATCCAGGGTTTTATCTGGAAGGCGGAAAAACAGCCCTGTTTTATTTGCATTTAAAATATCGAGGGGAGTATAGTCTCAAAATTGCATCGTTTTACAGTTCCAGTTTCCCGGGTACTGTTGGCGAGCCTCTTCCATTCTGTCTTATTGAGATACGTTCTGTTGTTAATGACGTCCTCCAGTGTCCTTCCCCAATCTGCAATGTCCATCTTTACGATGTCCATCCAGTGGGCTCTTGGTCTTCCCACCATCTGTTTCCCTGCCATATGTCTCTCCAAGTTAACATATGCTGTCCTTGTTGGCTCCATCCTCATTACGTGCCCAAACCACCTCAATCTGGACATGCTGACCTGGTCTAACAATGACATAACAGTCCCAGCTTCCTAACCACATCATTTCTTAACTTGTCCAGTTTAGTTGTTTGAATTAAGGAGCTAAGGGACTTCATCTGAGATGCTGCAATCTTAGTGTGAGTGCAGGTTTCAATACCATAGGTCAAGATTGGTATGAAGTACTGATTGAACATCACCAGCTTTGATTTTGTTGGTACTTTGTGGCTAAAGTATCTCGAGATATTACACTACTGTGGTATGTAAAGCTTTCCACACTTTCTAGTGGATGTTTTCCTAGCATGATGTTCGCTGGTCGTCCCTCTCTGTTTATTGCCATCACTACTGTATTGAGTTCGCTTATCTTGAGATTGAACTCCTGGAACTTAACCTTCCATTCATTGAGTCTCGACTGTACTTGCTCCTCATTTTCTCCCCCGATCATAACATCATCAGCAAAGGCCATTGCATTTAGTCCACCAGAGGTTTACTTGATGTTCTTCATTATGTCATCCATGATGGTGCATTGCCTTGCTGGAGTCCACTTTCGGTCACTCATTGTTAATGGCTGATGCAGGAAGGAGGTTATGGCCTACAAAGGGAACACTACTGATCTCAGTCATTGGAACCCTCCAACAATATGAAAAACACACTAATTACTGAAGGAGATCGTGGGTTCGAGTCCCATTGTCGGCAGCCCTGAAGATGGTTTTCCGTAGTTTCCCATTTTCACACCAGGCAAATGCTGCGGCTGTACCTTAATTAAGGCCACAGCCGCTTCCTTCCAATTCTTAGGCTTTTCCTATCCCATCGTTGCCGTAAGACATATGTGTCGGTGCGACGTAAAGCCAAAAAAAATTACTGAAGGAAAATGCAAGAGATCTCGAACCGTACCGAATAGCACACACGCGGAGCGAGATAGGTTAACCACGTGGTGAATGTAAATATTAGAGTTGGCAACTAGGTTTTGAGATCGTGCTCTGCCGATATAAATCGATATGAATGACAGCTCGGGATTGGTTGGATGTCTATGTTTCAGCGCATAACCACCAGACAGAGCGAAAATCTGCCAAAACGTTGATGTAGAAGTAGAGCCGTATGGAGTATAGATAGATGTGCAGGAGCAGGGGTCCATCCGGCAGTGCTCTCTCGCAATTGGCCGCACCTCTTCACTGCTATCACCGTAGACAGCATTGGTCTAGAATGGATCATTGTTTTCGTCCGTAGTACTCTTAGATAGATGTGCAGGAGCAGGGGTCCATTTGGCATCACTCTCTCGCAATTGGCTGCACCTCTTCACTGCTATCGCCGTATACAGCATTGCTCGATAATGGACCATTCTTTTCGTCCGTAGCACCATGGATCATTTATATTGGTATTATAAATTTACTCATTCGGGACAAATATTTCAAATCCCCTATGGGAATCAACATCTTTATCATCGGCTATCTGCATGTCTCTTAGGATGGGGCCCTGCCTGCGACGATTTCTAATGTTGAAGATGGCACGCACACTCCCAGCCCCGAGCATGACGAGTTAACCGATCATGGTTAAAATCCTTGACCCAGCCAGGAATCGAACTCTGGACCACTTTGCAAAGGTCAGAACTTTAACACGTTGAGTGCCGAGCTGATTGTAGCACACTATTCCACTGGTGCCAGGCATGTTTTTTAATAGTATTCCGCTGGTGCCAAAGCAGTTGTACGCGTTGTAGGCTGTTTATATAATATTGGGATGTATTTATATGATGTACTAAGTAAATTTTATCTCACCATACCAAGGTCATGTGTGACGCCATATGACGTCACATCAATTTTTACGAAAGATAAAATATAGCGTGGCGCCATATGGTGTCACAGAAATTTTTTGACGTGGAATGTGCAATACGAATTTCAAATACGGGAGATTTATTTCCTAATTCAAATTAATGCTATATTTTTGAAAATCTAGTAAAATGCAAAACAACTACTTACGTTATATGTTGTGAGCAGTTTTCTGATAACTCGAAACAATGAAAATATGAGTCTCGGCACGATTGGCAGGCAGTGACACTCGCATTGCAACATAAGCATTAGTCTTTAAAGAACAAATTAACCTTCAGTCACTCTTTGTTGTGAAATGATTCAAAGCACTTCAGACAAAGGAAAGGTGTGTCCGGACAGGTTGTGCTGACAGTTGACACCCTTTTTGCGGCAGAAGCAGCAGCCTTTCTGCCCATGACCTTGCATAGTTGCTGATAGCAGCTTCGACACCGACCTCGAGCTTTCCTGCAATATTGAAAGGAGGAAATAGTATTGATATCCTTCGGAAGTGCAATATTGTTGAACTTGATAACACTTCCCTGGTACTTTTCTGTCCTTCCGTCTTGTTGGCTTCCCCAAGGTAGCGGTTCTCTCTCTTAGGAGTGCGTCTAACAGGGTCATTAGTTACACAAAGTAGAGTGTTGACCACGTTCCTTCGAAACTCTGCAAGAGACATTTTTCGATGTCTGGTAACCCGCGTCTTATTGTACAGAAGCAGTGCATTTACAACCGCAGTACCAAAAAGAATGTCATCTGCAACTTTGTGGTACCATCGGATAGTTTTCCTCATTGCTGTGTGATACGAAGAAAGTGTGTCTGCAATATCTGATAGTTTTCCTCATTGCTGTGTGATACGAAGAAAGTGTGTCTGCAATATCTATTCTCCTTTCATTTTATTGTATGTTATTACCATTTTCGGTTTAACCACATCTTCGCGTTTCCTGTTCTTTTTGCCCGTAGCAATTACATCATTAGAACATTTGGTTGACATAATCAGCACGTCCCTCTAGTCTCTCCACTTCATCACTGTCAATCCATTTCCGTTCTCCATTGCAATGAGTTCTGCCTTTTTAAACTTTGCATTTACAACATCCTTTGGTAAACCTTTTTGATATTTCCTAAGTGTGCCAATAAAATCTGTCTTATGATCCAGCAGCACCTCAGCTAACTCAATTGATGAGTAATAATTATCGGTGCAGAGAAAGTGACCACTGTCCAGATACGGGTCCATAAGTTGCATTACAACTTGAGTAGCCATACTCGGTGTATTCTGAGCATTCAAGGTACCTTTACCAGTGTATACTTTAGTTTTGTAGGTGTAGCCCGTGTCGTCACACAGCTTAAATTGTTTTAACACCGTACCTGTGGCATAAACGACCCCTCCACGGAATCATTGATTCATCAACTACGATGTTTTCACCTGGAGTTTTGACACTCTTGAAGTTCATATGCATTATATCTAACAGGGGCTGAATCTTGTGTGACTTTCCAGCTGAAGCATCGTTGGAACCAAAGTGCCAGAATCGAAGTAGTAACTGAAAACGATTTCTTGGCATTGCCTTACCAGCTACACTATTTCCATATACAGAAAACTGGCTCCAGTAATTTGATAATGAAGGCATTCTTACAAGACCCATCCACAATCTCAAACCTATAAAAACTTTCATTTCCTCCTTTGTAGTATCTACCCACTCCTTCAAACGACTAGACCGCTTAATATGCGTAGACGCTAGTGTTTGATTTGCATTGATATTAGGTAAAACTCATATGGTGTGGCTGTAGAAGTATCAATTTGAAGATTTAGATGCTCCTGGCTTGTAAATGGAATATATTTCTGTGCCCCTACACAAGGACCCCAGACATCATTGTTCACATGATTGTCTGCACCATTTGCACAGGCACCATCCCCACCTATATCACTATCGGATCCCCATCGTCTTCCGCATCACTCCATACATCCGTCATGTTGTCACTGTCACTGCACTCATCATCACTAGCGTTATATTCACTGCCATCAACACTTACATCTTCCTCTCCATCAGAATCCATCTGTAATTCACAAATATCCACTTCACTAATTCTCTTCTTTGCAAGTCGCTTACCATTTCTACTATGATTATTACCAATATCTTCCATTTTTTATATTTTTGCACAACTATACAAACTGAGTTATAATACGTACGAAAATGAGGAATAAACAATGCCTGGCGCGCTTTCACCCGTGACAATGACCACTGGCTAGTCAGTGACTTCGGAAGAACCTGTGGCGCCACATGGTGGCACACAAGAAAAATACATAGCTAGAATAGACCCTGAAGTTTGCTCTTCACGTAGTACCAATTTTATGCGCATAGATGTCACAGCTAATTATCTACGGCGCATCGCCTGAAACTCTACTGTGCCGCCATATGGCGTCACGCCATCTCAAATTTGAAGACCACCGTGATGCCATGTGGCGGCACGTGGCACCCAACGTGTTAATCAGTTAGCCATGGAGCCGGACGTGCTAGAATTAAATTTGTCCGATAAGACGGCCAGGGTTTTATTCGTAACAATACATACTTTCAGAAGATTAATAACTGCATTTCCTTCTTACTGGGGACACGACCGATATAGAAATACCATTCTTTTTTAATTCTGAGCAATGTACAGACAAAACTTTTGTTTTATATAGATTTGTGTTTGACTTCCCTCACCGATTATGGCTCCTTTTCTCTGATCTTCTTTGTAAGTTACGTGGATGGATAACTGTATCTACTTCCAAGGTCAAACCTTGAAACAGTCTTTGTGTGCGGTGTTGTGGTCTGTAGCCCTATTTTCATATCTGCCTGCATGCAGTTGCTGTTGAAGTGACTGAGTATGCAAGCGGAAGTGTAAGGTGGAGGCCGTGAAGGAGGATTGTTGCCTGTACCTGGTAGCTGAAGTCCTGCTGCAAGAGACTTGTAAAGAGACAGGAGTTAGTGTAGTCTGTTCATTCATGATTGAATGTAATTTTGAGTGTGTACTAGAATGAATTTAAATTGATAGACGAGTCTCTTTTATTCATAACAACACATGCACACAGAGATGACGGAAAATTAATAATTTCATTTCCTTCTTACTGTGGACACGACTGATATAGAAATACTGTTCTTTTTAATTCTGAGCAATGTACAGACAAAACTCTTATTTTATATAGATTTAGGTGCAACATCCCTCACCGATGATGACACCTTTTTCTCAGACCTCCTTTGTAAGTTCCGTGGATGGATCACTTTACCTGTTTCAAAAGTTGGGCCAGGAAACGGTCTTCGTGTGTTGTGGTGGTCTGTAGCCCTGTGTTCGTATCTGCATGCAGTTGTTGTTGTTGAAGGGAGAACCCATGATATCCCCTGCCTGTCATAAGAGGCGGCTAAAATGGGCCCCAGGGGCTCTGAACTTGGGAGCATTGGTTGGCGACCATGGGGCCCTTAGCTGAGTCCTGGCATTCCTTCCACTTTATTGTGCCAGGTTCCTCACTTTCATTTATCCTACCCGAATTCCCGTGGTCAACTCTTCCGATCCCGATGGTATTAGGTTGTGAGGCCTAGGGTGTCTTTCATTTTCACACCCTTCATGGCCCTTGTCTTTGTGTCGGATCCCTTTCATTTTTTCTCTCCGAGTAGTGTTAAATGGAGGATGGCTGTCTAGTTGTACTTCCTCTTAAAACAATAATCAACACCACTGCGTCTTGTTAAGAGACAGCAATTAGTGGAGTCTGGTCATTCATTGTGTGTGTACTAGAATGAAATTAGATCAAGAAAACCAGTATGTTTTATTTGTAGCAGTACATACATACAGGATGACGGATACGACCGATACAGAAATACCATTCTTTTTAATTTCTGAGCAATGTACAGACAAAACTCTTATTTTATACATTGTCTGATGCCCTTTTAAGCTCCATGGATGGATTGCTATACCTTCCTTAAAAGAGCAGCTTGGAAAAGGAAAACATGGGAGAAGTCAAGAATGGCATGAGAGACAGGAAGACTAGTATTTCAGCAGAAAGTGTTAAAGAAGTTCCTACGTTTGTAGCATATATCAATTTCTCATCGGAATTTTGTAGGAATGCTAATGATGGTGATTAGGATGACCACTAACCATATCTCGTTTTGTTACGATAATAATAATAATAATAATGATCACAGATATAATCATTCCTATAATTTTCATACTGGTAATACAAAATGAAGTGTTTTAATATGTGCAGGGAAATGCTTTTATTTTTAGTATATGCACCAATGTCTTCTATAACTAATATAAGGTTTAGAAAGCCTTTATAGGTCAGTCTCATAGACGTGCAAGCTTTCTTGTCCTAAAAATGAGTGCAATAGACCTTACTATTGTCTGGTCGGTCTTGAGTGAATGCTTGGCAAGTCCTTTACTCACAGCCTGTATGGTACCTCCCTATTGCCTGGTCAGTCTTGACTGAACCATTGATAAGACTCACCCACAGCCTGTATGGTACCTCACTATTGTCTGGTCGGTCTTGACTGAACCCTTGATAAGACATTCACCCACAGCCTGTATGGTACCTCACTATTGTCTGGTCAGTCTTCACTCAACCCTCCTCCCGGCCATGGTTGGTCCGGAAACGTCCATGAAGAGTTCTTAAGTTCTAGTTGGCGGTAGGGGCTCTAGAGGTTGTTTCAGAACAACTTCTTCTCTAATATTAATCCTGAAATTGATCCAGACTCTGCTACCTCAGCAGGCAGTCGAATCATCTACAAATCATGGACATTCATGGCAAAATTCCTCCATTTACATGTTTTCAACGCATTAGTTGTTGCAGACTGCAAATCTGCGATTTTGTGCTGTCGGACCCATTTGTTCTTGAACCCGATGTATAATTGTAGAGATAACACATACAGAACATTTGCATGCTGCCTGTATCGCTCATACTTGTGTTGAGCATTGCTAGTCTGGACTGGACCTTCCCCAGGTTGTGAATTCATGTCTCGGTAAGGGTTACACAACACTAAACCTGTAACAGATAGCAGATAGCGTTATGCTGTTATGATTGAACCCTTGGTGAGACATTTACCCACGGCCTGTATGGTACCTTACTATTGCCCAGTCAGTCTTGATTGAACCCTTGGTAAGACATTTACCCACAGCCTGTATGGTACCTCACTATTGCCCAGTCAGTCTTGATTGAACCCTTGGTAAGACATTTACCCACAGCCTGTATGGTACCTCACTATTGCCCAGTCAGTCTCGATTGAACCCTTGGTAAGACATTTTACCCACATCCTGTATGGTACCTCACTATTGACTGGTGAGTCTTGATCGAACCCTTGGTAAGACATTTACCCACGGCCTGTATGGTACCTCCCTATTGCCTGGTCAGTCTTGATTGAACCCTTGGTAAGACATTTGCCCACAGCCTGTATGGTACCTCACTATTGCCTGCCAGTCTTGATTGGACCCCTGGTAAGACATTTACCCACAGCCCGTATGGTACCTCACTATTGCCTGGTCAGTCTCGATTGAACCCTTGATAAGACATTTACATCCGTGCGGCTGTGAGCTTGCATCTGGGAGATAGTGGGTTCGAATCCCACTGTCGGCAGCCCTGAAGATGGTTTTCTGTGGTTTCCCATTTTCACACCAGGCAAATGCTGGGGCTGTACCTTAATTAAGGCCACGGCCGCTTCCTTTCAACTCCTAGCCTTTCCTATCCGTGTCGCCATAAGACCTATATGTGTTGGTGTGACGTAAAGCCATAAAGCCACTAGCAAAAAGAAAAGACATTTACCCACAGCCTTACCCTTGGTAAGACATTTACCCATGGCCTGTATGGTACTTCACTATTGCCTGCCAGTCTTGATTGAACCCCTGGTTGGTAAGACATTTACCCACAGCCCGTGTGGTACTTCACTATTGCCTAGTCAGTCTTGATTGAACCCCTGGTTGGTAAGACATTTACCCACAGCCTGTATGGTACCTCACTATTGCCTAGTCAGTCTTGATTGAACCCCTGGTAAGACTTTTACCCACAGCCTGTATGGTACCTCACTATTGTCTGGTCAGTCTTGATTGAATCCTTGGTAAGACATTTACCCACAGCTTGTATGGTTCCTCACTATTGTCTGGTCAGTCTTGACTGAATACAGTTTTTACTGCTATTCTTTCTTCAGCCTTATTCACTCTTCTCTGGTTGGTTCTCCCATTTAACTCTCCTGGCCCTTCCTTGTGGATTCTTCGACTGTTGACAAGCGGAAGTGTAGAAAACATCATGCGAGTTGGCGACAGACACTATCACAAAATCAGTCACTGTCTTTGACAAGGGTATCAGAGGAATTTGGTATTGACAAGGACAGTATGAATACCATTATTTATAATAATTTGTGTACGCAGATCTGTTCTGCATGCTGCATCGGACATTGACAAGCAGAAGGCAACCGGGATGGAAATTGTTGGAGATTTCAGAGATGTATGACCAAGGTCTGTGTTTTAAAACCCATCATCAGGTGTTCCCTGTCAATCCCAAAAGTGTTAGAACCCGTTGCAAATGCATTTTCTGTTCCATGTACTTTCACCAACATTGCATGTGTTTCCATTGTGTGTTGCTGCATTGCACTATGACACGATTGTTCACGCACTATATCTGACTAGTCACAGCAAACCTGCTTATGCTTCATTTGTTCTCTAGTATGTAATGCTTTAATTATCACCTGTATATGTGATATATAACCCACTGCAGTGTTGTACAACACACTGTAATGGTCCATAACAATGCAGTGTGCAACTGGAATTGTGTAGAAAATTCCTTACATTGTAAATAGGCTGTTGGAGACTCGAAATTATGAGAAAACATGTTGTCATATACTTCTAGAAGCATGGCCGGCAATGTATATAAAGAGGCAGTCTTGAGGATTGAGTAGAGGGGGTTGTTTAACAGGAGTTGTGCGTGCAAGTCATTAATGGAGTATGTGAATTTGTTGTGTTGGTAGTTCGTTGACATGCAAGTGTTGCAGTCTCTTCTTCTACTTCGTAGTAGTGTTTCGTTTCAAGATGGCAGTTTATTAGTGGGTGTGTGTGCAATATGTATTTGTAAATAAAATAGTATACATAATTTACAGCATTTTGCGTGTTCGTCTTTGTGGATACGATAACATAGTGTTACCACATTGCCGTTGTAATATGGGTATTCACTGTACTTTTTTAAATGCATCTTGTAAATGAGGTAGAAACACACATATTTTGCAATTAAGGCGGCATCTGGAAAAAGGGCACATAAGTCAAAACTTGCCTTAGAGCTATTGAACCTTAAAGTACTTAAACACTTATAATTCTTAAGATATAAACAATTAATTTCATTATTTATCATAAGTGTTTTTTATAACTACACAAGAACCTCGTTTATCCAGATTAAATGGGACGGAATTGATTCGGATTATCGAAAATCTGGATTATCCGGAAAAACTAAGAAACAAATACAGTACATGTTATAGAATATATTAACGTAAGTTCTATAGTAATACCTTTTTTCATTTGAACAAAGAAATATAAGAACACATTTCTTACATTTACGACCCTGTTTTATGCACTGAAATAATGTGTGAGCTTTTCTCTTTTACATTTATGTAGCGTTTGCGCGCAGCACGATCACAAAGACGTTTTACTAACATCAGTTCTGCCGGTATGGTTTCGGTCTGGGATTCTAAATAGGCCATCAGTTTGTCTAGCTGCATTGTTGCATCTCCATGAGTCATTGTTTCTTACGATGAAGCGCTGGTTTCATTTTCGAATTCAGCGTCACTCTCATTACCTGCCGAGGAACAAGAGGCAATAATTTATTAATCTGTCATTATGCCGTAGCCTGAATTACAGTCATTTTCCAACCAGACATTTACGTCGTTCACATCTACTCCCGAGCATCCAGGAATTCATGCAAATGTGTCAAGGAACTCTAATGATTACGCGGTTTCCCATTCTCAGTTCCAGGCGAATGCCGGGACGGTACCTTTGATAGACCGCGGCCAACTTACTTCCAATCCCTGTACTTAAATATCCTTGGTGGAAAAGACATTCAAGAAGAATCGACCCTGTAAAAGAAATACTGTATAAGTAAAAATACGTTTTTATTTTCGATCCGGATAAACCGGAGATCCGGATTAATGAGGGCCGGATAAACGAGGTTCGTGTGTACTTACTTTTTATCTGTATTATGTGTTTGTTCTTAAAAATTCTAGTTTTAATTAGACAGATAAATGGAAGAAGTGTGGTGTGTGCCCTTTTTCCAACCAAGGGTTAGGTTTAAAATAATGTGCACTCTAAGATTTAAGATATTCATTTATTGTACACTGAAAAAGTATGAGTGTAAATTATTTTGGTTATATGACTTCAAAACAAACTTTTTGGAAAAAAGTAAGGATGTGGAGGAAAAATAACTATAGGTGGTTAAAGAGGCCTACAAAATCAAATCTGCTGATAACATAAAAGTTAGGTGGCCTATGTTATTGATTAGGCTCGTCCAATATTTGTTCAATCCAATCATGGTCTCTTTGGGGCAAGTGTATACACAAACTTCTTACAGTATATAATCTATTTTACAAGCACTAAGAGGGAACAAGTATCAAACTTGTGTTTATAAAAACTATGCTAGTGCTGAGATATTGAACTGGAATTCACAGAGTATTCTCAACGTTGTGGTGTGTGAGAAAAAACGATGGTCGGAGAAAAAGGGCACATAGGCCGGAAAAGGGGGGCACATATGCCTATGTGCCCTTTTTCCTCAGTTAAAGAGAGAAAATATTATTTCCAATTAAATACAAATTTAATATATTTATTCCTTTCAATTATGCTCTGTTTAGAAAACTTTGATATTTAGCTGTGGAATTGAATTAAACGCACCCTGTGAAGAACAGAAGTGCTACTAGTCTGTTTTTGACTGCCTTGATGATTGTTCAATTTTGGCATTAAAAATAGCAATACATCCAAAAAATGTACTTCATTTTATGCAGTTGACTGAAAATCAGATGTCTTTGTTTCCCTCCATGATGATGAAAAAGAAAACACTGTATTTTTCCATTTGTTTTCTTGAAATTATCCTCTATAACTTTGAAGAACAACAAAAATGACTGTAACGTGTATTTCATGCTATGCGTAAGGAATACTTCTAAAAGGAGTGCAAATCTTAGCATTGGGACTCATGAACTGTTAGCTGAAGATTTAGGTATATCTTATATTGTCATATTTATACAGAGATGTACCATATTTATAATTAAATATTACTTATAGCTAGATGAGTGTATTCTTGATTTTATTTACCTAACTGACCATTCAGAATTTCACTGTGCATGAATTCATTTTCTCATGTCCATCCTAGAATTCTTCTGCCAGTAAGTGATGTACTACAGTTATCTTTAAAACATTATCTCATCTGGATTTGTAGTTGCCTCGATGAATAAGTGGTAGGCTGATTTAAGGTCGTGGGTCCAGTGTCATTGCTAGCATGTGGTGTGCTCTGTGTTGCCCGATTAAGCTAAAGTAACTCTGCCGTAGTATCTGTCCAGCTACTTTCATTGCTAGATAGCTCTACAGTCAAAATTGGTTGGCATGCTGCTTAGGTGGCAGCCCGTTACCTGAGGCCATATTATTATTACTATTATTATTATTAGCAACTAGGTTAGCTGATACATTATTAGCTACTGGAAAAAGACATCAACAATGTTGTGAGATGGACAGCAGACAGTGGTATGACTGTAAACTAGGTGCATAGTCATGTTGTGAGTTTCATTAAGAGAAAGGGGCCTCTTAGTTGTAATTACTGTGTTGACGTGAAAGTCTCTTGGGGACTGCTGTAAGAGTAGGCTACTTACGTGATAAAATGCAAGAAAAAGTCGTTTTTGCTTTACGTCAGACAGACAGGTCTTATGGCGACGATGGGTCAGGATAGGGCTAGACATTGGAAGGAAGTGACTGTGGCCTTGATTAAGGTACAAGCCTGGTGTGAAAATGGGAAACCTCGGTGAACCATCTTCAGGGCTGCTGGCGGTCGAGCTCGAACCCATTATCTCTCGAATGCAAGCTGATAAGTTACATGACCCAAACTGGAATCGCAAATGGGATTGTAAATAAAGGTTGCAGATCTTTTCATACGGTTATGAGGGTATTTAGGGGTTGTAGAAAGGATGTAAAAGAGAGGGCTTGTGTGCCACTGGTAAGACCCAGAAGTAGAGTATATGGGACCTTCGCCGGGATTACTTGATTTGAAAACTGGAAAAATTCCATATGAATATAGCACGGTTTGTTTTGGGCGATTTCCGAAAACAGTGTAATGTTGCACACCGAGGGCTGGGAAAATTGGACAGTGAAACCTAGAGAGACGGCAGTGAGTTTCTATTCCCGAACAATGCTAACAGTAATAATATGTAAAACTTGTTGCTGTAGAACACAGTCAAGATATATGTATGAGAATAGCCAAACACACTACCCCGCTACTACTGTATTTTCTAGATTATTATTATAGTTATGCCTTATTTATGAATAACGTAATTAATATAAATAAATGGTCCATTACTAGACATAAATTTTCCAGCTGACTCATTCCTGGTTGCCAACGTTTCGCCCTCGTGTGCTAGGTTGGGTTTGTCAGTTGCTACCTAGCACACCTACCGAGACGCATGGCTAGTGCATATCGTGGAGGCCACTGCGTAGGCTACTTGAAGCCACCGGCAGTGCCATTGCACTATGAGAGACCTTGTCTCACTACCAAAAATTGATGCCTGCTTGGCCATCAGATGATATAATGTCTAGTAGTGGACCATTTATATTGGTATTATAAATTTACTCATTCGGGAGAAATATTTCAGATTCCCAATGGGAATCGACATGTATATCATATAAACAAATGTGCAACGAAATAAAGAGCACATAAAGGAGAAGAGAAAACCGCCATATTAACTAGGTACGTATGAAGTTAGTTCCATTAGCTTCCGCGTCGCTGCGACGGGAATGCGACTGAATTCAGTCGACTTGTTTTTTAAAGTAGTCGACTGTTAGGATAGTTTAGACTAGTTCGATAGTTATCAGTCGATAGCGCCCATCTCTACAGCTAAGTGACCAAAACAGGGCAGCCTCTCGCTCGGTCTACCATTTTTCTCATTTGGTTAGAGATAACAGGGGATGACTAAAAACCTGATAAGGCTTTTTGCGGATAATGCTATACTGTGTAGATCATAAATTAGTTCAAAGGACTACGACTACGAAAAGGCATGGACAGAAAGGGATGAAAATTCTAGTTGGAAGTTTTAGCAAGAGGGGAAGTTCTCTCACTTTTAATTTCTGTCTTGTTGGGTGAAAATACCTCGTGGGGATAATTCTGAATACACAGTTCAAAAAACTTACGGGGACATGTTTCGTAACGTCTGGTATGTGAACGTTAATTTGGTGGGGGTTCCAATGGTCGTATCATCCGCTTTTTGAGATATAGTGGTCTGTTTTATCGTGTGTAATGATGTCCTTTGTGTTAGTGTATTTGTATCAATTGTGCTTTTATCCTATTTAGTTTGTGTTGCGTATTTTAATGTGTTATTTTAACGTCTAAAGTAAATTATTTATATATATCTGTACTATCAGGCAATGCCTTATTCCTTTGTCTTCTGTATTTTCTCTTATTTTATTAGAAAATAAGGCATTGTGAATTAGATCCACTGATTGCTTTAATCTCATACTCATTTTTCTTCGTCACCATTTGTTTAACTCTAGTCAGTGGATACGTTTTAAAATTTTAATTTCATGTATCATGTCATCCATTGGGGGCCGATGACCTTCGATGTTAGGCCCCTTAAAACAACAAGCATCATCATCATCATCATGAGCAATGGTCGTACAGCATACCTTGAAACCTTAGCTACTCAGGGTATGTCAAATCGAAGTTTTACTCCATCTGTAGGCGTAGCCCTGCATTAAACTGTCAGGTGACCCCTGAAAACAAAGTGAATAGCGGTGCGTCCGGGTGTCGTAAAAATGAAATGGCATATGGCTTTTAGTGCCGGGATTGTCCGAGGACATGTTCGGCTCGCCAGGTGCAAGTCTTTCGATTTGACATCCGTAGGCGACCTGCGCGTTGTGATGAGGATGGGAGCCGTACATGATCACATTAACGAGGTCTTAAATAATGGGTATAGATGTCTTGATATAGTTATGAGAGTCCCACTGTCGGCAGCCCTCAAGATGGTTTTGCGTGGTTTCCCATTCTCACACCAGGCAAATGCTGGGGTTGTACCTTAATTAAGGCAACGGCCGCTTCCTTCCCACTCCTAGCCATTTCCCATCCCATCGTCGCCATAAGACCTATCTGTGTCGGTGCGACGTAAAGCAACTTGTAAAATAAATAAAAAAAGTTTTTGAGGGTTGTAATAAGGATGTAAACGAGAGAGCTTTCACGTGAATGGGACCAACACCAGGATTACTTGACACGAGAACTGGAAACAATCCGAAGGGGAGCAGCGCAATTTGTTCTGGGTGATTTCCGACAAAGGAGTATTGTTACGAAAATGTTGCAAACTTTGGACTGGGAAGAGTTGGGTGTGAGGGGACGAGCTGCTCGAGTAACCGGAATGTTCCGAGCTGTCGGTGGAGGAATAGCGTGCAACGACATTAGTGGATGAATAAGTTTGAATGGAAATTTTAAAAGTAGGAAGGTAAAACTGGAATTGAAGAGCAAATAAAAGGAAGAAGAGTGCGATACATTTCCAAGTTCTCTAAAATCATTTAAGAAAATACTAGGTAAACTGTTGATAGGGAATCTGTTGCATGGTGTGAAAATGAGAAACCACGGAAAACCATCTTTAGAGCTGCCAACAGTGGGGTTCAAACCCACTATCTCCCGAATACTGGATACTGGCTGCACTTAAGCGGCTGCAGCTCTCGAGTTTGGTGGGAGGTAATAGAGCGTGGATAGTGTATTCCAAAACAACCCAAGTCTCTATGAACATATGATTCACGGTCGATCCGTCGTACTCTTCCAACGACAACATGAAGACTGCTCACTCATTTTAACAACAACCACTGCTGTCCACCTCCATGGTACTGTACAACAACTCTACTGACTGTCCGCGGTGACCTCTCCTTTTATATCATTGCTGATGAAGTACTGGAATCTTCGGGATGCGGCTAGAGAAGGAACATTCTCGTTTCGCGTTCAAGAAGGCCCACGGGGAAACCAGACGAAAGCATAATACGAGTACAAGGAGAGGCCGTCTGGGTGGTCTCCGGCCTAACTCACTCATTCCGTCCAGAAAATACCTAAGCGGGCTACGGCAGGCCTGGCTATTCTTTTGGGCACGTAAGAATTGTGTTGTTTTGAGCCTACTATAGGGTCACCATCACCATCAACTGCTCGAATTTCTACACGGGGCACAGTAGACGAACGTATGAAGAGTCACGTTCTTCTAATAGATTTTACATAAAACTGGATGACTATGATCACTGTCATGCAAAACACAACAAGCTTATAGGTTATTCTCGTAAGAGTTCGACCTTTTGTGGCAGTTCAGGTAAGTTTTGATTAAAAGAGTAACCATCACCACCACTCTTGTTAGATCGTAGGGTGTATGCGTGTCTTCAACAGGAATCCTCTTTCGTATCAGTGTATTTACGAGCAGGGCCGTACAGAGGTGATCTTGCATGCCTTCCCAATACATACTCAATTTTTGTTAATTATTCATGCCCTCTATGAATCCCCCTCCTCAAGAAAATTCCTTCCTGCCGTTTTTTTTTTTCTGCACAGTGTTAGAACATTTTGTAGGCAGGTTTAACGAAAATGATCTTTTCTGGAAAATGAATATTTAAATGTAACATGTTGAGCAAAAATATTGTATACAACAAATTAAATATATCTCTGCAGGAAGTAAGTCACAAATTGTACAGATTTTGTAAAATACTCTTTATGGCAGCAATGTATAATATAGAACATTTTATTTGCTTCACACACTGTCCTGGACCTTTCATGCCAAGCACTTGGTCAAGAAAGTGTCTGGCATATTGCATCAGTTTCGACGAAACTTGCCGTATCTTCCTTTCTCGGTGAGAAAGATGCTGATCCAAACTATGGTATTTCCTATTTTAGATTACGGCGCTGTAATTTACAGCGATATCTCTGAGAAATATAATAGCAAACTCCAACGTATTCAGAATGCCTGTGTTCGATTCGTCTTCAATATTAGTAAAGACTGTCACGTAACCTCTTACTACAAAGCCGCAGAGTGGTTGAAACTCAGGGATAGACGATCATACTCAGCTGCTTGTTTACTTCTGAGAATTTTAAAATCTAATGCTCCCTCATATTTGACTAAGTCCTTTGTCCAGATGAGTCAAGTGCACGACCGGGACAATAGGTTTACAGCTAACACCCTTCAGGTTCCACAGCATCGTACGGTAAAGTGCAGTAAGTCGTTCATTGTCACTGCCTCTCAATTATACAACGATCTTAAACTATATGAAATTCAGCAAAGTAGTGTTGGAACTCAGAAAAAATATCTTAAATACCGCTACCTTTCCACTTATTAAGCCATGTAAATGAATTTTCACCAAATTAATTAAATAGTACGAAATATCATAATCCCCTAGATACATTTTAGATGCTCAGTTTTACTCTTAATTCATCCTCGGCTTTAAAATTCTTAGGTTTCTGTTTCGTCTTCTGTTCCTTGTTAGTATAGTGTATGTTTATGAAATGTTAAAGTATTATTGTAACCTCCTAGATGTTTAGTTTTTAATCTTATTCTTATATCCTCAGTAGGAAAATGTATCTTACGCTTTTTATGTATTCTTTCATTAGATTTTGTATGTTAGGTGATACATTTAAGTTAAAGTGGCAGTTAGTTACAGCCAAAGGGACCTCTGGTCCTACTTGTAATTAACTTTAAATAAATATATTTCTATTCTATTCTACATAGAGTAGATAAAATTATTAATCTTCCTTTTTTCTTAATCCGTTTACCCGCGAGGGTTGGTTTTCCCTCGGACTCAGCGAGGGATCCCACCTCTACCGCCTCAATGGCAGTGTCGTGGAGCGCGAGACTTTGGGTCGGGGGAATACAACTGGGGAGGACCAGTACCTCGCCCAGGTGGCCTCACCTGCTATGTTGAACAGGGGCCTTGTGCGGGGGTGGGAATATTGGAAGAACTAGACAAAGAAGAGGGAAGGAAGCGACCGTGACCTTAAGTTAGGTATCATCCCCGGTATTTGCCTGGAAGATGAGTGGGAATCCACCTGAGGATGGCTGAGGAAGGAATCGAACCCCTCTCTACTCAGTTGACTTCCCGAAGCTGGTGGACCCCGTTTCAGCCCTCGTACCACTTTCAAATTTCGAGGCAGAGCCAGAAATCGAACCCGGACCTCCAGGGGTGGCAGCGAATCACGACCGTGACCTTAAGTTAGGTATCATCCCCGGTATTTGCCTGGAAGATGAGTGGGAATCCACCTGAGGATGGCTGAGGAAGGAATCGTACCCCTCTCTACTCAGTTGACTTCCCGAAGCTGGTGGACCCCGTTCCAGCCCTCGTACCACTTTCAAATTTCGAGGCAGAGCCAGAAATCGAACCCGGACCTCCAGGGGTGGCAGCGAATCACGACCGTGACCTTAAGTTAGGTATCATCCCCGGTATTTGCCTGGAAGATGAGTGGGAATCCACCTGAGGATGGCTGAGGAAGGAATCGAACCCCTCTCTACTCAGTTGACTTCCCGAAGCTGGTGGACCCCGTTCCAGCCCTCGTACCACTTTCAAATTTCGAGGCAGAGCCAGAAATCGAACCCGGACCTCCAGGGGTGGCAGCGAATCACACTAACCACTACACCACAGAGGCGGACTACATTGTTAATACTGAATAAAATAAAAAAGGGTTATAATTTAGAATTCAGGACATACGAGCTGAACTCGATGGCGGAGAACAAAAGGGATGCAATACAAAATCAATACTTTTTCAGAAGAGTTTAAAGTTTTAGCAGTTTACAAGATTGCCTCTCAAAAATACACTTGTTACCAATTTAAAAAAATGAAAACTGGTGTGTACATAGTTCTTACATCAGAGATGAGTTACAACTCAACATGTAACCGTTCGAATTAAGCAAAGCGACTAAGGTTACAATATTTAAAACCTTAAAAGTAATAATAATAATAATGTCCCACTAAGTACTTTTTCGGTTTTCGGAGACGCCGAGGTGCCGGAATTTTGTTCTGCAGGAGTTCTTTTACGTGCCAGTAAATCTACGGACACGAGGCTACGTATTTCAACACCTTCAAATACCACAGGTCTGAGCCAGGATCGAAGCTGGCATGTTGGGGTCAGACGGTAAGCTCCTCAACCGTCTGAGCGACTCAGCCCGGAAAACCGTAGAAGTGCTTCCGGGCATGAATACATTAGACTTTGTATTGTAACACTTTCAGAGGTTGTATAGGTCGAGATAAGCTATACATTGACGGTAAAATCTCCAAAATGCCCTTAAAACATATTGTAACTCTTTCATTCTCAGCCATCGAATTCACTGTAATATTTGGCTAAAAAGCTATAAATAGTTTTTTTCCTATTGGCTTTACGTCGCACCGACACAGATAGGTCTTATGGCGACGATGGGACAGGAAAGGGCTAGGACTGGGAAGGAAGCAGCCGTGGCCTTAATTAAGGTACAGCCCCAGCGTTTGCCTGGTGTGAAAATGGGAAACCACGGAAAACCATTTTCAAGGCTGCCTACAGTGGGGTTCGAACCCACCATCTCCCGAATACTGGATACTGGCCGCACTTAAGCGACTGCAGCTATCGAGTTCGGTGTTATGAGTGTTAGTGGTAAATATCTCTTCCCAGGAATTGTGTTTTAATTAAATTTTTACGTTTTATTTTCTGGCTTTGAGCGAAGCGAATTCATTGAAGTCAAGTTTCGATGCTTATGTCATATTATGGCTAAATATGGCAGTCTGCTTTCACACATACTCGACCTTACCTAGTAACAACTCTCGCAATATTTTTAATGAGCCACAGAAGCTTATTCTTGAAATGCCCCCTCTGTGCCCGTGGCGGGGGCAAATCTCGCCACCCTCTCGGTACGGACCTGTTCACGAGACCAGCCAGAAGATTCTAAAAAAGAAAATATACTTCATAAAATCGACAGTTCCTGCAAGTACTCCTGCAGCAAAAACAAAATTGGCGAGTAATAATAATATCGAGCAAGTGACCGGACGGTTTGAGTCAGGTAGCTATTAGCTTGCATTCGAGGGAATAGTGGGTTCGAACCTGACTGTCGGGAGCCCTGAAGATGCTTTTCCGTGGTTTCCCATTTTCACACCAGGCAAATGCTGGGGCTGTACCTTAATTAAGGCCACGGCTGCTTCCTTCCCAGTCCTAGCCCTTTCCTGTCCCATCGTCGCCATAAGACCTATCTGTGTCGGGGTGATGTATGTAATAATAATAATTTCATATGGCTATTGCTAGCATAGTGCAGCTCTTGTAAGGCAGACTTTCCGACGGAAAATGGGAAAGAGCAAATTGTAAAAATAAAATTAGTTAATTTTATGCTTTAATTCCCCTAAAAAATGTTCCATGATTTGTAGCATCGTATTCATGCCCTTTTCTATTTCTGCTACAATAGCGATGTCCGTTGCAAATCTTACACTGTATGATCGTTTTCCAGTTACTTCAATTCCTTTGTGTTCTATCTTTTTTTTCTCCTCCTACAGTTTGTTTTACGTCGCAGCGTCTTACGGCGACGTTGGCATAGGAACGGGCTAGGAGTGAGAAGGAAGCGGCCGTGGCCACCGACAGTGGAGTTCGAACCCACTATCTTCCGAATGTATCAGGGGCTACGTGGCCTAAACCGCACTGCCGGGCTGGATGGCTCAGACAGTTGAGGCGCTGGCCTTCTGATCCCAACTTGGCAGGTTCGATCCTGGCTCAGTCCAGTGGTATTTGAAGCTGCTCAAATACGTCAGCCTCGTGTCGGCAGATTTACTGGCACGTGAAAGAACTCTTGCGGGACAAAATTCCGGCACCTTGGCGTCTCCGAAAACCGTAAAAGTAGTTAGTGGGACGTAAATAAAATGACATTATTATTAATAATATTATTATAATCAAACTGCACTGTCACTTGTTCGGTGGTAGCAGAATATGCAACTATGGCAAATGTAAGGACATAAAATGCAGATTGGCGCAAGAAAAAAAATTGCTATTTTGCTTTACGTGGCACCGATACAGATAGGTCTTATGGCGACGATGGGATAGGAAAGGCATAGGAGTGGGAGGAAGCGGCCGTGGGCTTAATTAAGGCACAGCCCCAGCTTTTGCCTGGTGCGAAAATGGGAAACCTCCGAAAACCATTTTCAGAACTGCCGACAGTGGGGTTCGAACCCACGATCTCCCGGATCGAGCTCACAGCTACGCGACCGTAACCGCACGGCTAACTCGCCCGGTAGAAAATAATTTTGTTCACTTCGAAATTAGGAAGATGTTTTTTGAAGACTTTCGTCTGGAGTGTGGCATTGTATGGAAGTGAAACATGGACGATAACTAGCTCAGAAAGAAAGAGAATAGAAGCTTTAGAAATGTGTTGTTACAGAAGAATGCTGAAGGTGTGATAGCTAGATCGAATCACGAATGAAGAGATATTAAATCGAATTGGTGAGAGGAGATCGATTTTGATATATTTGACCAGAAGAAGAGATAGAATGGTAGGACACATCTTAACACACCACAACTTGTTGAGTTAGTTTTTGAGGATAGCGTAGGCGGTAAGAGCGTTTAGAGTAGACCAAGGTTTGAATATGACAAACAGATTAGAGTACATGTAGGATGTAGTAGTTACGCAGAGGTGGTGATGATTATTGTTTTAAGAGGAAGTACAACTTGGCAACCATTCTCTATATAACACTAATCAGTGAGAGAGAGAGAAAATCGAAGGGATCCGATACTTCGAAAAATGAAGATATCGGCCAAAGAAACAGAAGGGCCACGAAGGGTGAGAAAACGGAAGACTCCCTTGGCCTCCATACGTAACACCTTCGGTGTCGGAAAAGAAGAAGAGTTGACCAAGGGAGGTCAGATAAGATCGATGAAAGTCAGAGCCTGGTAGAAGTGGATGCAATGCCAGGACTCATGTTAGGGCCCCATGGTCGCCAAACCACGCTTCCAATAAAAGAGTTCCTCGGGCCCCTTTTAATTGCCTCTTAGATATGCAGGGGATACCGTGGGTCTTATTCTACCGCCCCACCCACTTGGGGAAGTTACATAGAAATAAAAAGCACAGGATAGTGTGGTAAGGATAGCTGCATCAAACCAGTCTTTGGACTGATGACCCGAACGACAACAACAAGGTGAACTTTCTTTTTACTTTTTATTACAGCGTGCATTTTGCAAGTCAGGGAATTTTTATACAATTTTCCTTGACGTCACACCGACACAGATAAGTCTTATGGCGACGATGTGAGAGGAAAGGCCTAGGAGTGGGAAGGAAATGGTCATGGCCTTAATTAAGGTACAGCCCCAGCATTTGCCTGATGTGAAAATGGAAAACCATCTTCAGGGCTGCCGACAGTGGGGTTCGAACTCACTATATCCCGGATGCAAGCTTACAGCTGCGCGTCCCTCGCCCATTTGGGAGAGAAATTCTTAGAACGCTTTAGAGAAGCTTTTGTTGAAGTGAATATGCCTGCCTTCTGGGAGTGGGTAGCGAAAAGACCATCCCGCTCTTAGCATTATGTATATTGTTCCTGTGTGGCCATTATATCCCTTAGGGATATTTAGTTGTCCCTTGTTTCATCTTGCTTGAGCCCTGAAGGGCTGTGTCGTCCGCTGTCTGTAATCGTGTTAGGCTTGCCTCCCGGATCATTTACCGCCAAAATAGACTCGTACATCGAGTAACAGGAACACAATTATCTCTAGAATGGATTGTTTCGTCCAGGTAAAACAAAACACACACGCATCTCCTCAAGGCCCCCTGCGGGCCTTAGCCAGAGCCCGCTTGCTAAACTAATCTGCATCCTGACTTCGTCTGCTTTCCATGTAACAAAAGAGAAATGAGATTATAATTGAATCATGAAGAGAACTGGAGTAACTTAATTTACTATGATATGGTCGAGGGATTTATCCATGTGAGTATACATACAAGATAAGAGAACGGGCGATGCGTAATAGTGTTATCATAACTAAAACCAACGTAGCGTATCTTTGTTGAAATAACCCTGCGGCGAAAATCTCCCAAAACAGAAACGAAAATACAATGTGCACACGCATACACACAGGGAGAGATAGAAACTCCATCGAATCGTAACTAACATTCTCGTTGAGCAGAATATCCGAATAGGATTCGTTCGTATATGAGATGCAGAAAGGCATACTAGCTTTAATCAACTTGTCTTTGACGTTATACATGGATATAATATGAACCAAAGAGGACGTATATGAACTACATATTAGGAAATCAAAGTAACGTGAAATTAACAACATCCCCGTCTGTCTCCGAGCTGCGCTCTGGTGAGTTTACTTTTGGTCGTAGTCCTTTGCTAGTTACATGTTTCGCCAACAGGTAGCGCGTAAAGCAACTTGATTGTACATTCGTGTCTTATTTACCTAACAAGCCGAGAGACAGTCTAACGGTTTGACTTAATACTATAAGCTGTTGTCAGTCATACTTCGCAGTGAAGACTGAACGGCTGTTTCCAAGGAAAGGGACAAATAATACTACAGATCGCATAATACACAAACATATAACTTTTATATGTTCTAATCAGGAAAAAAATAAATTAAAAAAAAATACCAGCGACTTAGCCGTGCAGCTGTAAGTTGTATTCGGGAGATAGTGGGTTCGAACTGTCGGCAGCTCTGGAGATGGTTTTCCGTTGTTTCACCATTTGCACACCAGGCGAATGCTGGGGCTGTACCTTAATTAAAGCCACGGTCGTTTCCATCCCACTCTTAACCCTTTCTTGTCCCATCGTCGCCATAAGACCTATCTGTGTCGGTGCGACGTAAAGCAAATATTAAAAAATAAAGAAAAATCGTTGTATCTGTTTAATTATTTACACTCATATAAAATTTTACAATCGGCAACCTATGAAAAACGCGCAAATGACCGCGAAAATATTATGTGATAAACTTACACTGTTTAGTGATATTAGCTTCAAAATTGCACCAGCACATCACTATGAGTCAATAGAAAGATTGCAACATCAGATTCACAATCACATTTTATTTTATTTCGGAGAGCCTCAAGAAAAGACGTTAAAAACGGTACCGAAGGACAAGAGACTTCGTCTTCAGTAAACAGACTCCGGGATAGGTTTAAAGCAATTGTTGAGGAATGTCAAATAAACAGCTTTATACCTTTAAAGGTGGTAAGGAATGGTAAAGACCCACCTTATTATAATAGAAAAATAAAAAGACTAAGAAGGAGGTGCAGATTGGAAAGAAATAGAGTTAGAAATGGCTGTGGAAGTACGGAGAAATTGAAGGAACTTACTACGAAATTGAATCTAGCAAAGAAGGCAGCTAAGGATAACATGATGGCAAGTATAATTGGTAGTCATACACATTTTAGTGAAAAATGGAAGGGTAGGGTAAACTTGGCAAATATGGGCACTAAGGTAATATGGGCAGATTTAAGAAATTTTTCACATTTCACGCAATGGTAGCGAGTAGAAGCATGCGCTCTGCTAGGTTGGTGATCGTGAAGTGTCATGCCTGCTCAGTATGTTAAAGGTTGTCTTCTACTGTGCTAACGGAAGCTGAAAAGAACATGTTTTGAGGTAAGTAGACCAGTCTACTCTTCCAAAATCGAGCCGTTATAATAACTCAGTTAATTTACTTAAGGCACTACACGCAAAATAAGGTTATTTTTCAAGAAATATTACTAGGGGTAGCTTGAAAGGTTAGTGTAGGGTATGTTGTAGCGAGAGGATACGCGCTTGGGAGTTAGTTCTTTCCCATTAATGCCAACTTCTGAAATGTGGCACTAAGGCAAAAATGGGCAGTAACATTGTAGGTAATATGGGCATCATCAAATTACATTGTATTTACGTGACGGACTCTGAGATAGACTTATTCTTTTTTATTTCTACGGCAATGTTTACGTTTTAATGTTAATCGATTAATATAGCATGTAGCTATTTCGCAAAAAAATCCTTTTTTTCCAGATTATGATGCATAATGGGAATGAACGAACGGGTATCCGCCAGAAATGAGATAAAGAGGATATGTCGCGTATTGTAATAACAGTAAGAAATGGCGATTGTAATCAGTTTCAAGCATCTAGAACTTAGGCTATAATGTGCCTAGACAAACTGAATCTGCTAAACAAGCCGGCCAGAATATTTAATGCCGACGAGTCAGGACTCCAAATGAACACGAGGGGTGGCCATGTTGTATGTGAAAAAGGAAAAAATTAGTCCAGTTCCAAAACTGAAGATGAC
The DNA here is from genome assembly GCF_040414725.1 of Anabrus simplex. NCBI lineage: Eukaryota > Metazoa > Arthropoda > Insecta > Orthoptera > Tettigoniidae > Anabrus > Anabrus simplex. Next base: position 81,371,273 of record NC_090277.1, on the reverse strand, counting down.
TAATAACCGGGGAAGACGTAAGTGTTCTGCAAGATAACTTGCAAGTGAAGAAAATCTGGCTTCAGCGCAGAAAAAGGCTAGGCCTATCGCAGGAGTCAGTAGAAGAGGTTTAGCCGCAAAGCGTAAAGCCATACGGAGCAACAAAGTTCCCTGTATTTGCCCTGTGTGTAAGGGGAATTATTATGATGAGAATGAAGGGCAGAAGTGGGCTAAGTATTGTGGTTCATGTGCTAAGTGGTTCCATGAGGAGTGTGTAGAGATGGAAGGTGATTCTTTCAATTGTGATGAGGGCAGTTAAAAAACTTCGTCAGTATTTATGACTCAGAGTGCTCTCATGTGACTGTTTCTGTTAGACCAATCCTTTTACTTTTCATATTACACAATTTTGGCCAGTTTTATGTTACATTTCTTAATTCAATTCAAGTGATTCCGAGTTGATAACTTAATAATGGTATTAGTTCTACTTCCTTGGTAGCATTTGTTCATGATCAGTGTTTGATTATAATATATAATTACCCTTATTTCATATATGTATCTTCAATACAACCACCTTGTTACAATACAAAATGAATATAACCATATCAGTGGCTCTAATTGTGATTTAATAACTTGTGCCCATATTACCAGAAAAAGTGCCCATATTACCTTAAGAGTTTGGCAAATATGGGCAGTTGCAGGGTTTGCTGCGAAGCTGCAGAGTACGTCAACCACTATGGGATAGAGGCTAGTTCAAGCTTTATTCGAATGGAAATGGTTGTAAGTTTTCAAGGATTTTTTACCAGGAAAATGGAAGTTGTTTTAGTGCTCCTTTTCTTCAGATATACCTTATGGTGCCCATATTTGCCAAGTTTACCCTATGTATAGGTATTTTAAGGCAGAAACAGATTCCATGAAGGACATTCCAGGAATAATTAATGAACAAGGGGAGTGTGTATGTGAGGATCTTCAAAAGACAGAAGTATTCAGTCAGCAGTATGTAAAGATTGTTGGTTACAAGGATAATGTCCAGTTAGAGGAAGAAACTAATGCTAAAGCATTATTTACATTTACATAGGCCCTATGATAACAATGACATTTACAATAAGATACAAAAGTTGAAAACTAGAAAAGCGGCTGGAATTGATAAGATTTTTGGGGATATATTAAAGATAACGGGTTGGGATATAGTACCATATCTGAAGTACTTATTTGGTTATTATTTGGTTGAATGAGCTGTACCAAATGAATGGAGAGTTGCTATAGTAGCCCCTGTGTATAAAGGAAAGGGTGATAGACATAAAGCTGAAAATTACAGGCCAGTAAGTTTGACATGCGTTGCATGTAAGTTTTGGGAAGGCATTCTTTCTGATTATATTATACTTGTTTGCGTAATTAATAACTGGTTCGATAGAAAGCAGTTCGGTTTCAGGAAAGGTTATTCCAGGTTATTCCACTGAAGCTCAACTTGTAGGATTCCAGCAAGATATAGCAGATATCTTGGATTCAGGACGTCAAATGGACTGTATCGCGATTGACCTATCTAAAGCATTTAATAGGGTGGATCATGGGAGACTACTGGCAAAAATGAGTGCAATTGAACTAGACAAAAGTGTGACTGAATGGGTTGCTATATTTCTAGAAAATAGATCTCAGAGAATTAGAGTAGGTGAAGCTTTATCTGACCCTGTAATAATTAAGAGGGGAATTCCTCAAGGCAATATTATTGGACCTTTATGTTTTCTTGTATATATTAATGATATGAGTAAAGGAGTGGAATCAGGGCTAAGGCTTTTTGCGGGTGATGTTATTCTGCATAGAGTAATAAATAAGTTACAAGATTGTGAGCAACTGCAACGTGACCTCGATAATGTTGTGAGATGGACAGTAGGCAATGGTATGGTGATAAACGGGGTTAAAAGTCAGGTTGTGAGTTTCACAAATAGGAAAAGTCCTCTCAGTTTTAATTACTGCGTTAATGGAGTGGAAGTTCCTTTTGGGGATCATTGTATCTGGGTGTTAATATAAGGAAAAATCTTCATTGGGGTAATCATATAAATGGGATTGTAAATAAAGGATACAGATCTCTACATGGTTATGAGGATGTTTAGGGGAGGTTGTAAGGATGTAAAGGAGAGGGCATATAAGTCTCTGGTAAGACCCCAGCTAGAGAATGGTTCCAGTGTGTGGGACCCTCACCAGGATTACTTGATTCAAGGACTGGAAAAAATCCAAAGAAAAGCAGCTCGATTTGTTCTGGGTGATTTCCGACAAAAGAGTAGCGTTACAAAAATGTTGCAAAGTTTGGGCTGGGAAGAAATGGAAGAAAGAAGACGAGCTGCTCGACTAAGTGGTAAGTTCCGAGCTGTCAGCGGAGAAATGGCGTGGAATGACATTAGTAGACGAATAAGTTTGAATGGCGTTTATAAAAGTAGGAATGATCACAATATGAAGATAAAGTTGGTATTCAAGAGGACAAATTGGGGCGAATATTCATTTATAGGAAGGGGAGTTAGGCACTGGATTAACTTACCGAGGGAGATGTTCAATAAATTTCCAACCTCATTGAAATCATTTAAGAAAAGGCTAGAAAAACAACAGATAGGAAATCTGCCACCTGAGCGACTGCCGTAAATGCAGATCACTGATGATTGTGTGTTAGTTACAGATATTTTTTTCATCTGATGCTATATACTTACTTAATGGAGTTGTCACTATGGGGGAAAGGCTTTGTAACATCAAAACTTGATGCGAAGAGGTGGCTGCCAGGAAACACCTGAATCTGAAAGCTAGATGACACATAGGAAAGCAGTTCATAGATTGAAGACCAGATGGCAGCAACAAGCATTGGATGTTGTTGCTGCTGTCTTATCAGTACACACTACACATGTGCAATACGAACGGTGACTCTATTGTGCCGCGAAGAATCGATTCAGTCTGAATCGAATATCCTATCGCTACCATATAGGGCAGGCGTACTCCAGTAGCGGTCGTACTGGTGAATTGTACAGTAAGAGTTTGTTTTCTGGTGATAGGCTGTTTTCAGCTTTCGATAGTCGCGTCTCCGTAGCGTAACGGTTAGTGTTGTTAGCTGACGTCCTCGGGGACCCTGGTTCGATTCCCGGTACTGTGAGAAATTTAAGACTGGCAGGAGGGCTGGTGTGTGGTTGAAACGGTACATGCATTTCACCTCCATTGGGGATGTGCCTGAACAGAGCTGCACCACCTCGGGATGAGGACACGAGTTTACTTTTAGCTTTCAATAAGGGGAATAATTTAGAGACCCTACTGTGGGCCATGGCAGCAGTTTGTGAAATATAGTGCCAAAACATCAGCCCTCGGTCTAGGGCGACGCCTCGCTAACGCCCAAATTCTCACGCATGCAAACTGAGGCGCAGAGGTTCTCTGCACCTTGCATTGGTCCCACTAGGCTCGGCTTGGACCAGTGCTTTGTCTCGGGGCGACTCGGCTAAGCTCGGCTCAACTCTACTCGGGTGGTGGAACGCTGTGGAGCAAGTGAGGAAGGGGGTGACATGCGGAGCGAGCGAGACAGGCGTAGGGAAAGAGAGAGACAGCGCTATTGCTGTAAATCGAGGAGTGGTGGTCTGCACTCCTATCAACCTTGCGAAGTCGTCTTTTGCACCTTGCGCCGCGCAATGCACTGGTGCATGCACCCTGAGAGGCTCTGGTCTAGGGTGACGCCTAGGTACTTCGCACTCGAGGACCATCTGATTACTTCTCCAAAGAAGTTCAGACCGCCTTCGAGCCGGTCCATGTGCGTAGTGAATAAAGTGGCATGGCACTTATTTATATTAATTTTGATTCTCCACTTTTCGAGCCAGGGCTCGAGGCGCTGTTCACGCCTCTTATATACCCTGCCAGGCCTGGTAGCAACACTAATGCACTCTGCTGGCCGTTATACCTGTCACAGAGAACTGCAACTATATAGCTCATTCCACGTTAAGAAAACATTATTGCTCTTACAGACCTACGAGGAGTGAACACACTCCCCTCTGAGAAACCCATAATTCCTCGTGATTAAGTGATATTATACTGTACTTTGTGATGTATTACGAAAGGTAGATAAAAAGGATGAGGCATTTTTGTCCGCGAGTTATTAAAATAACTATATAACGTTTTCTTTTTCATAAATATATTTGTAGGGAGGATGCACAATGGCAAGAAGAGCCATCGCTTCGTTACCTTCCTTCATTTTCCTTCTCCTGCGTTGCTCTGGTACAAGCCTCGTGTAGTCCCTCACTCTGTAAACCGCCGGCAGCTCACTACTGTAGTGACGTCGGCTACAGTATTTATTTGTTGCGTGTGTTTTCTAGCCTTTATTGCCTGGAAAAATGTGTTAAATGCAAGTAAATGCACCCCTCACCCCTCGAGCCTATATGACTTGTTTGTCTATTTTCTCCCCGAATTTGCCTTATACTTCAATTCTGAGGTTTTGTTTGTGCCGTATTTTACCTATGATTCTGTACAAACAAAAATTAGCCCCTGTAAAACACCCCGTCTGCTTTAGTTCATAGAATTAATTTGTAGCTTAGTTTCTTCCGTTTTTTGTCTTGAATTTAAATACTGAATTTCACAAATTTAGGCTATGTGCCGTCGTTTTCCCCTGATGGCGTTGAGCAGAGCTGCTCGATATGGCAACCCTGTTGACATAAGAGCGATACTGTTTTCTTAACATGGAATGAGCTATAATCATTCACATACCCGCCGATGGTGTGTATGTGTACGAAGTTGCATTGACATGCACCCATTACTAGGTGCTTCATTTTTTTTGTAGGGCAGTGTACAGTACATACATTCATATATAGATACATAGATACGACCGATATTAGGAACATTTACAATAAGAAAATAACATTAGTATGTTCGTATCAAATTCATTTAATGAGAAGAACATGCATTACTACAAGAATTTGTACTACTAATTAGCATCTGTATTTCACTCGTATTTCTCAGACAGTAGTGATTATCTTGTGTCGTCAAAGATGACTGGCAGTAATAGGATGGAATGCAAACTTACTGCAGCGAGTAACAAGTGTCCTCCAGCCCGCTCGACGAGTCTGCTGTGAGATTATCGTAAACGTTAGGGTTAAGGCGTATTGGAACCCCTACAAATTATGTTACTCTCGCTGCATTTCGGAAGAGCGGGCTAGTAGCCAAAGGAGTTTGTGTTCTAACCTATTACTGCCTAAACATCCGAGGTGAAGTGATAGCAAAGATCAAAGACGTACCTTTGTTCATGATGGAATTTAGACATTTGGCGGCAAATTTAATTTATCCGAAGTTGACTTTGAAAACCTTTAAATATCTACAATAAAATAACGCGGATTGTTCGTGGAGTAGCGAGATATGGCAGCTTTGACTCTCAGGAATATGGTCACCTTCGTACTTACATTGATCGTATTCGGTGCACGCTGCTGTAAAGACGCCTATCAGTCGCTTTGCTACTTGCGGCTCGCCAGCCTCTCCTCTTTAAACTGCCCGTAATTAAGATTATTGATTTGCTCCGAAGTAGAAGTGTTGAGTGTATCACTGCTGCGCCATGTGAGGCAGCTCTAACTCATCGTCGTCGTCGTCATCATTATCATCATCATCATCATCATAATGAGAACTGGGATTTCTGAAAGCTTTGATGTAAATAGGTCGTACAGATAGAGCTGGGGGTTATCCGAAAATTTGTGTTTGGAAATAGTGTCATGTAAAATAACGTTTGACGGAAGTGTAACTTTTCACCGAGCTCTATAGATGCAATCGCTTAAGTGCGGCCAGTGTACAGTATTCGGCAGATAGTGAGTTCGAACCCCACTGTCGGCAGCCTTGAAGATGGTTTTCCGTGGTTTCCTCTTTTCACACCAGGCAAATGCTAGGGCTGTACCTTAATTAAGGCCACGGCCACTTCTTTCCCACTCCTAGCCCCTTCCTATCCCATCTTCGCCATAAGGTATATCTGTGTCGGTGCGACGTAAACAAATTGTTAAAAAAAGAAGTGTAGCCTAGCATGGCCTGACAATGTTACTCAGCAACCGTGCACGCTGTGATGTAAAGTATGGATGGGTGGCCAGGGAATGTTACCTAGCGACCGTGCGGGCAGTGATGTAAGGTATGAATGGATGGTCAGACAACGTTACCTAGCAACCGTGCAGGCTATGTCTTATGGCTGTCGGTCATCTGAAATTAGTAACCGGTGAAGGCCATGGCCGGGAGACATACAAAACATATTTATGATCATTTAATTCTCCCAAAGGAAATTTTGACACCATTCTTTTCATTAGCTACCTTTAGACTGACATTTTCTCATATGTTTACGAATTAGAATATTTGGAGTCATTAGAAACATTCGAGGTACAGTGCATATATTTACACATTTTGACATTTTTATTTTAAATAAAAACCAAAACCAAACTCCATGGTGCAACAACCTGAAGGCCTGCAGATTACGAGGTGTCGTGTGGTTAGCACGACGAATCCTCTCGACTGTTAAACTTGGCTTCCTAGACCAGGGCCGGTATCTCACCATCAGATAGCTCCTAAATTGTAATCACGTAGGCCGAGTGGACCTTGAAATAGCTCTCAGAACCTGGCAAAATTTCCTGACCTGGCTGGGAATCGCACCCGCGGTCTCCGGGTAAGGGGCAGCCACGCTACCTCTACGCCGCGGCGCTGGTCGACTTACAACTCATCGTAGTGAAAGTGGCTGGGTCGTTGTTTAATCCGGGGGCGAAGTATCATGCATGAAGGAGAGAAACTCTTGACCATGTGACCATGTGCTGGCTTCTGATTGATGTTCAATTCACCACAAAGTATGATAGGTAATAAATGGCACCCGTTCTTATAGCAACGTATACATGACGCTACTGACCTAGTATACAATGATGACGAACACTGGTTGCCATGGTTACAATGGTGCCAGGAAGTAGTGGTGGTGGTGGTTATTGTTTCAAGTGGTGGTGCAACTGGGCAACCATCCTCTATTAACACTAATCTATGGGAACAACACTGAAAGGGTCCGACATTTCGAAAATTGGAGGTATCGGCTAAAGAATGATAAGGGCTACGAAGGGCGTGAAAATTAAAGATTCCGTAGGCTTCTACACGTGATATCGTCGAGATTGGAAAAGAACTATAGTTGACCAAGTGAGGTCGGATAGGATACACAGGCATGGTCCATCGAGAGCGAAATGCCTTAGGAGCCAGTTTGCTCCCCGCTCTCGAGGAACGAGAGCAGCCTAGCGAGCAAGTAGGGGAAGTGCATGACGTAGTATATACTGAAGGCCAGTGATGCAAGTACAGTACGGCCGCGGTATGCAACCCGCCTGACTGCTGCTCTCTTGTCACATGACAAACAGCCGTCCCGAGCGGAGCAAGTAACACCGGCTCCCTAGAGCAACTACGCGATGACGTCTGGGATAGATGAAAGTGAGGAGCCTGGTACAAGTGAACAGTCTATCCTTGTTCCCTTTCCTCCACTCACTTTCGCCACATGTCTAACAATGGAATCCCCATGACCAGAGCCTCAATCCTACTCACCTCAAAGTGGAAGCAATGCCAGGACTCGGCTAAGGACCCCGTGGTCGCCAACCCACTTCCAAGTTAAAAGCCCCTTTTAGTCGCCACTTACGTCAGACAGGGAATACCGTGGGTGTTATTCTACATCTCCTACCCACAGGTGGTTGCTGTCGAGAAATTAATGCCTCTAATTCCAGATAGACCTCCAGGACAAAAACAACTGCTTTTCCCAGCTCTAGAAAGAAATCAGATTTAGCAACAATGGTGGGAAGTAACCCTCAATCTGGCAACGTTGCTAATCTGGTAATGAGAGCCGTTGCCAACGAGGCAGAGATGAATCGCTACAGTTCTTTCTTTCTTAATCTGTTTGCCCTCCAGGGTTGCTTTTTCTCTCGGATTCAGCGAGGGATCCCACCCCTACCGCCTCAAGGGCAGTGTCCCGGAACGTGAGACATCGGGTCGGGGGATACAACTGGGGAGGATGACCAGTACCTCGCCCAGGCGGCCTCACCTGCTATGCTGAACAGGGGGCTTGGTGGGGGATTGGAAGATTTTAAGGGATTGGCAAGGAAGAGGGAAGGAAGCGGCCGTGTCCTTAAGTTAGGTAGTATCCCGGCATTTGCCTGGAGGAGAAGTGGGAAAACACGGAAAACCACTTCGAAAATGGCTGAGGTGGGAATCGAACCCACCTCTGCTCAGTTGACCTCCCGAGGCTAAGTGGACCCCGTTCCAGCCCTCGGACCACTTTTCAAAATTCGTGGCAGAGCCGGGAATCGAACCCGGACCTCCAGGGTGGCAGCTAATCACGCTAACCAATTCACCGCAGATCGCTACAGTTCACAAGAGAAAAGTTAACTTCAACATAATCAATTTCCGACGAGAACTTGTACTGAAATGTTTTCACTCCTCCCCTGAAGGGGGAGGCGGGCCCCTTAGACAGTGACGCGGTCTCCCAGGCCAGGAGATTTGGTACGGTGAAGGAGATGCTGGGAGAAGGTGAGGGGGTTGGCGGCAGTGGCTTATACTAGGAGCTCGCCTTACCGTAGGAGAATGGAAAACCACGGAAAACCATTCTCAGGACAGCTGACGGTGGGGACCATCCTCTCTCCGTCTCCCGAGTGCGGAGCTGTCGGACTAGCCGAAGCTCACTCTGCAACCGCCGACCTAGGACGAGAATGGCTATGCATTACCATGAACGCAGTAAACAACATTAAACTCTGGTATCAAGCAACATCTACGAATCGAACTAGGCATACATTTGTATGCGAAAATTATGTATAAATTTATTAGTAAAAAGATACAATTCTTTTTCAAGGATTCCCATTTATATTTTGCGAAATTTTCTAACAACAAAGCGGCAGAATTTTACCGCTACATTAACGCGGGAAACTTAACCTAACAGCCCCGGTAAACAATTTGGTGTGGGTGAGTAAAAATCTAGACTTACATTTATTATAAAAGACCTGCTCACTCCCTTGCTGTAAAATACAGTCTCGTCCGCCTAACAGTTCTCTCACCTGCCGTATGTCACGATAGTGAAAGAAAAAGCCGCAGTCCATCCCTTCTTTCATAGCTACAGTAGGTATGAAATAAAGATCGAAGAAGACTTAAATATAAGCCTATTAAGAGTTTTGTCTCTACATTGCTCAGAACTTAAAAAGAATGACATTTCTGTAGTGTCAACAGAAAGAAGGAAATGCACTTCGTAATTTTCCCTCATGTTTGTCTGTCTGTATGTGTGTACAGACATCACGAGAAAATGGCTGAAGAGAATTTAATGAGAATAGGTATGTAAAGTCAGGGAATGAGGCACTACAATGTAGGCTATAAATAATTTTTATTCACGCTGAGTGAAATGGTAGTTTACGGAAATGCCTAAAATTTAATACTCAAACATTTGTTACTTGTAGTCCTATAGATAAATGCTAAAGTTATACAGAATTAAATTTCCGATCATTTATGTCTTAGACCTACATTTTTACCTTCTTCTTTTCTTCATGGGGCCTCTAAATATTAGTTCCTAATTAGCGTCGACCTCTAAAATCTATTGCTACCATGTTTTTCCTTCATTCCCACCTAGATATACCTGCTCGCTTCACAAAGCTGCAGGTTGTTCTTATTGGGTCTTCTTAGATTTTTTCTCTCTCTTCACCTGGTAGTCCTAGAGTGGAGAGTCTGATTCTACCCAGCGCCTCACATTCGAAAAGTATGTGTTCAGCTGATTCCTCTGCTTCATTGCATTTCCTACATATATCGTCTCTTATTACTCCAATTCTATGGCCCGCCTGGTGGCCATGATCGTTAAGCCGCTGAAGTCTAAAACGGTCTAACACCGAGGTTAGCCGGTTCGAGTCCCGTTGGTCGAAAAAATTTTCACCATCAGAATGTTGGCCGGCAGGGTAGGGGAGGTGGTGGTATACAATTTCTAATCACTAGATTGCGTGCCAAAAGCCTGGATTAAATTCCAAACCTCTCCGCAGTGCTCATATGGAGTGAGGGCATATGACGCTGTTGATGGTGATTCGTCCGTCGGATGGGGACGTTAAGCCTTGAGCAGACCCCTTGGTGCTATTCGACAGGAGTAGGCTATGTGCCGGCACCGGGTTTCACCCTCTCCCTACTATCATATATCACGTCATTCATTTCATCTCTCATTAACTCCTCTGATGAGGTTGACGTCAGGAAGGGCATCCGGTCATAAAAAACCGCCACGACAAATTCATCTCACCTCATACCCGACCCCGTAGGGAAACGGGACAAGGGCTGGACAATTACTCCAATTCTATGTAGGTGTTTGTTCAGATGGCCGTGTTCTGTCAACAGTCCTACTACCCATCTTATATTTTCTCTGCTGATTTTCAACAGTTCTTTAGTATACTTCTTGTTTGGTCCTTTTATCGATTCCTTTGCCAGCCTGCATCCTGGAGTATTTTTCCAGTTCTCCACTTGTTGCTTTTGTACCCATTTTCCTATGTAGTGTCGGGCTTGTCCATAGGAAATCCCGCATACAGGTTCTGGGCCCCTTTCCTTGCCAGTTTATCTGTCTTGTCATTTCCTTCTATACCTGCATGCTCTACATTTTTACCGTACTGGGTATTATAACAGATATATTCATGAATTTCGATTTTTGTTACTAAGTCCATATCAACGGCGGGCCACTAGAAAATGGGAGAACAGAATTTAATGAAAATCTGTCTGTACAGTCTGGAATTAAGGTAGTAGAGTTTAGGCTATAAATACTTTTATTCACGCTGGTTGAAATAGTAGTTTAAGGGAAGTAATTTAACTTTTAAATGCCTATGTTATTGTTCCTGTCGAAAAATATTGCGAAACAGAAGTTATAGAGAATGCAAGTTCCAATGATTTGTCTTATACATTTTTACCGTACCGATTATGATAATAGAATTCATGAATTTAGACTTATCTTGCCGAGCATTGCTAACATGGAAACATTGTTTAATGATTTTTGTAATTTATTAAGTTGTAAAACCGTGAGATCGTCGGTCCGTATCGACAAGGAAAATTGTAAAGATAGTTATAAAAAATGAGAAGAATCGTAAAAAACCGGGCGAGTTGGCCGTGCGCGTAGAGGCGCGCGGCTGTGAGCTTGCATCCGGGAGATAGTAGGTTCGAATCCCACTATCGGCAGCCCTGAAAATGGTTTTCCGTGGTTTCCCATTTTCACACCAGGCAAATGCTGGGGCTGTACCTTAATTAAGGCCACGGCCGCTTCCTTCCAACTCCTAGGCCTTTCCTATCCCATCGTCGCCATAAGACCTATCTGTGTCGGCGCGACGTAAAGCCCCTAGCAAAAAAAAAAAAGAATCGTAAAGGAAGCGTTCAAAAGGAAGGGTAGATTATTATGCGGCAAATTCGATAACGTTTTGAGATAAAGGCAAAGTATGTGCTTTGTTTGGAGTGTGGTATTATGTGTGGCAGAGATGTGCACATTGAGAAGAGAAGATGAAAAAAAGGGATAGAAGCGTTTGAGATATGTGGAGGAGAAAGAAGAGAATAAGCTGGATGGAGGGAGTGGGAAATGAAAAAGTATTGGAAAGTTCTGGTAAGAAGAGAGGGCTGCTGTAAGATATATGTGAAAGGAAGAAGTGGATGGGATACTTGTTGAGACAGGAGTGTTTTTAATAGCAATATAAATGGTTCGTTATTGGAGATTATAAATTTTCCAGCTTACTCATTCTTGGTTTCACTTATTTTCACAAAAGGAGTACATTTATTGTTCCACCTATTCAATACAATCAGTACCACGTTATGTGGTCAATTAGACATAGAAAATCTAAATATTATGGGGACATGTTTCGCCCTTATTATTGGGCATCATCAGCCGTATTAATTTAATCGTAAAACAAACATTGTTAAAAGGACAATGACATTTATAATTTGTAAAAATTGAACTGTGATTTGTTATGATATAAACTTTATAAAATAGTGGTTATAAAATATGATATTGGGACATGACATGTACAACACATGCTAAAATTATTGAAAACTAATTTAAAATCTTGTCTAAAAGAAAGTTTGTGTCAATATAAAGTTCTAAAAACGGCACGTGTCTGGTACTGAAGTGGATCCTCTTCGTTATAAAAGTCAGCTGCTGGGGCAGTTGTCAACGTAAGTTTTCAATAGACTAAAATGGTTGAAAACTTGAGGGTGAATCTTGTTTATTTTCCGACATTAAAAGATTGGCTAAGAGAAAAGGTAAATGATGTGATGTTATCCTCATTAAGTTGATTGGTCTAAAATATTATCTGATATAACCGTTGCAAACAGACGTTGGTTGAAGCTGCTTTGAGACGAGATTTTTCGAGTATTTGACAGGTTATGTTTGATTTTCACGTGAAACTGTAGTCCTTCTAGAAGACATGGAACATCGATGAATAGAATGTGGTTATATCATGATATAATATATTGACAAGGAGGGGGATAAACTGATGCCTTGCCTCACTCCTTTATGGATTGCTGCTTCTTTTTCAAAGCCCTCGATTCTTATACTTGCAGACTGATTTTTATACAGATTGTAGATAATTCTCCGTTCTCAGTATCTACTCCCAATCATCTTCAGAATCTCAAATAGCTTGGTCCAATCAACATTATCGAATGCTTTTTCTGGATCTACGAACGCCATGTACGTGGGTTTGTCCTTCTTAATTCGATCCTCTAAGAGCAGACGTAAACTTATGATTGTTTTATGTGTTCCAACATTTTTTCTGAACCCAAATTGATCTTCTTGCAACTCAGCTTCAACTTGTCTTTCCATTCTTCTGTGAATAATACTTGTTAAAATTTTGAAGGAGTGAGATAGTAAACTAATGGTGCGGTAGTTTTCTCACTTGTTAGCACCAGCCTTCTTGGGAAAAGGTATAACAACATTCTGCCAAAAATCGGATGGGACTTCTCCTGTCTCATACATCTTACACGCTAGATGGAATAACCTTGCATATTGGTTTCCCCTAAGGCAGTCAGTAAATCCTGCTGCATGGCTAAATGGCCAGAGGGCTTGGCTTTGTTCTAAACGGTCCCGGGTTCGATTCTCGTTCGGGACGGGCATTTCAACTTTCAGCGGTTAAATCCGATGGTTCGGAGGGTGGGTGTGCGTGCCGCCTTCAGCATTAGAATTCATCATAGGTCTGGCTCCATTCTTACACATGCGCAGGTCACCTACGGGTGTCAACTCTGAAGACCTGAATCAGGCCTCTCCGGAGGCCACACGCCATTAATTATCGATCTTACGAAAACGTTTGGCTCAGTAGACCGCCCAGCACTCTGGAAACTATTATTGCTCTACGATTGGCCGTCAAAATTCATCTCGGCAAGCGAGTTGGCCATGCGGTTAGAGTCATGCAGCCGTGAGCTTGCATTGGAGAGATCGTGGGTGCGAACCCCACTGTCTGCAGCCCTGAAGATTGGTTTCTGTGGTTTCCCATTTTGACATCAGGTCTACCTCCTTCCTACTCCTAGCCCATTCCTATCGCATCGTCGCCATAAGAACTATCTGTGTCGGTTGGATGTAAAGCAATTTGTAGGCCTAAACATAATTCATCTCAGTTTTAAGATGACTAGATGAAAACATGACGGCCACATGGTCTAGTGGTAGACCCTCGGGTTCGATTTCTGGTCAGATCAGAGATTTTTACCTGGACCTGAGGGTTGGTTCGAAGTCCAGTCAGCCTTCGTAATTACAATTGAGGAGCTATCTGACGGTGAGATATCGGCCCCCAGTGCAGGAAACCAACAGTATCGGCCGTGATAATTCGTCGCACTGACCATGCTTCACCTAGTAATTTGTAGGCCTTCTGACTGAGCTGCAGCCGCTCAGGAGTGTAGCGGCATTGGGTTTATTTTTTGCATGAGAACATGACAGATGCAGTGATTTCAAATGGAAAAAAATGAATTTGTGGGGTAAGACGCCTAATGTTTATGCAAACCTCATAGCAGAACTGCTTTGTGGCTGGAGTATAGCCTACTCGTTACTGGCCTCGGTAAGTTTTCATTATAACCTATTAAAACGACGACGATGATGATGAAGCTTGTTGTTTAAAGGGGTCTAAAATCTAGGTCATTGACTATTAACTGCCTACAAATCCGGGTTCTAGTTATTACACTAACACTCTTCTGTATGTGCATTTCTGCCATCATACCTCGGCTCTATGAGAAACTTCCGCTTCGTGTTTCTATTACTTATTGTTGAACTTCAGTTTGCGGACGATGGTATCATTGCTGTGCAGTCTCCAGTGGTACTTTCAGTGTGTTCTTGAGGGTTTCTCTTCTGTAAAAAACTCGGTTTTAAAATAAATACCCATAAGACCGAGGTGTTAAACCAACCTGACCCAGGAATCAAGCAAAAAAGCAGTAAACACATGTATTAATGGGGAAAACTCCTCATTGGTTGTCAACTCGAAAAAGACCTGCCTTAAGCCTCTTCGAAGGCCGTACGCCATTATTATTATTATTATTATTATTATTATTATTATTATTATTATTATTATTATTATTATTATTATTATTATATCGCATACTGTATTTTGCAACTTAGTATGAAATCTTGTTATCCGACTCTTTGGCTAAATGATCAATGTAGAGGACTTCGGTTCAGAGGGTCCCAAGTACGATTCCCGGCAGGATCGGATAACTTAATCGCGTATGATTAAGGACTCTCCTCTACATATTCGGACAACACACGATAGAAACACTCAATAGTGAGTACATCCGTCCATATAGGGTTGGCGTCAGGAAGGGCATCTGCTCGTAAAACAGGGGGAAAATCCATAAGTGCATCCGCGATCCCACAGCTTTAGGAGAAGAAGAAGAAGTATAAAATATTTGTTATTTAAATATCAGACTGCATGCTATTAATATAATATTTTATCTAGTTTCTATTTTTTTGCCTTTGTTAGGAAATGTACAGATTAAATAGGCCTACAAGCTGCATTAAAACAAGCACGTTAACTATCGTCCGTGGTTGTTGGTTTATTTGTTTTTCCCATTTCTTTGCGCACTCTTGCTGGTCAGTAATGAAAACACAAATTTTTCGCCATTAAATTCACGCATTCTGCACTTCACTCGTTTGTTCTCTCTCTCTCTGCACTTACGTGCTAACAGGCAGTCAATAGAGATAACGTCTGTGTAGTTTTCTCTGGTTGAATTCTTCCTAGTAGAATGGATTCCGTGCCAATTGGTTTTATTGAAATAGAGATAGATAGATAGATAGATAGATAGATAGATAGACAGATAGATAGATAGATAGATAGATAGATTAGATAGATTAGATTAGATAGATAGATAGTAACAGACACAAAAGCGGTTTATCGTGGCCGATGTCCCTCATAAATATTAAATGAACAGTTAACATTAAATAATCCATTGCAAGTAATGTTAGAATACAGACCTGGAATTTTAAAGAGTACTATAGACAATTTTAGTATACTCCTCTAATTAGTTGCTGAAAAAAGTTGGAAAGGTTTAAGCAAACTTTGAAATGCTCATAGCTCGAAACAGTTTTTTTTTTTTACATTGACCCTTTCAGAATCAAGCCACAGAACCTTTCTTCCAGTTTTCTGTGTTGTAGAAGGTTGTAGTTTGCTGGAAACCTGACTTCGATAGAAAACGTGGCATGGAAAATTCTAGAACCAGAGGACTCTGTTTGTAAAAACTAGATATAAAGGCAGTCGCTTAAGTGCGGCCAGTATCCATTACTCGGGAGATAGTGGGTTCGAATCCCATTGTCAGGAACCCTGAAGATGGTTTTCTGTAGTTTCACACCAGGCAAATGCTGGCTGGGGCTGTACCTTAATTAAGGCCGCTTCCTTCCCACTTGTAGCTCTTTCCTTTGCCATCGTCTCCATAAGATCTATCTGTGTCGGTGTGACGTAAAAAGAAAAAAAAAATACTGAGAAAAGAATAGGGGGGAGAACAACAGTAAACAAAATACTCTACACACCTCGAACCCAAGACGCTAGCGTGAAAATTACGGACGCCGATCACTTGCCCAGCGGTGCTGCAGTTACTCACACGCAAGTCCAAGTCCCCTCTGTGGGTGCCTCTGCCTGTCGTGAAAGGCGACTAAATTGGGCGCCCAGGGGCATTTAACGTATGAGCGTGAGTTGTGGCGATCACTGGGCTCTTAGCTGAGTCCTGGCGTTGCTTTTGTGCGAGGCTCCTCTCTTTCGTCTATCCTATCCGATCTCCCCATGTGAACGCTTGTTCTTTTCCGGTTCCGACGCTTTTAGAGCATTCGAGGTCTACAGAGTATTTCATTTTCTCGCCCTTCGTGGCCCTTGTCTTTCTTTGGCCGATATCTTCATTTTTCGAAGTGTCGGATCCCTTCCATTTTTTTCTCTCTGATTAGTGTTATGTGGAGGATGGTTACCTAGTTGTACTTCCTCTTAAAATAATAATCACCACCACCATCACACGCAAGTTACCAACAAGTATGCTAACTGTTAAATTTAAGGACCATTTTCTCATGAAATAAGAGCTAATGGCACAAATACTTTGATAAAGATCAAAATCCCACATATTTGGTCCCCACTTGCGAGCTATTAGTGTACATAAATCCTCTCTGTACTCTAACAATCAGGGTGGACAAATGAACAGTCGCTGTTGTGAGTGTCAGGAGAGAAGTCAGTTGTAATGGTGATTGCTGCGATCGTATGAAACAGTCTCACGGGACCGCGGACTGCAGCCAGCAATTCACAGCCCCCTGTCACTTGTATGGAGATACGGTTACCATGACAACGATGCTGGGGAACAGCTCCTGCATTCACTCGTCTACCTAACGCTATTTTCTCATGTAGAGAGGGCCATGACTTTCCATAGCGATATTAATATTTAACATTTTTTATACAGTCATGATGTGAATATTAAAGGTGTACTGTAACTAGCAATGAGACCGATGAAAAAAAAAAGCTGAAGGGAAGTCTACGATTACACAATGTATTTTTTAATAAACGTTTTCGCATTCGTAATTTTACTCGCAACACGGGAAAGCATACAATCATGGGTATGCTTTTGGGCTTAGGAGACGAGAGAGCGAGTGCAGATTTCTTGCTGGTTCCCCTCTTAGTAGCCTCTTACGACAAGCAATCCTTTAAATCCGCCCATAGAGGAGATAAAAGAGTTTCGATAAATCGAAAGAAAACAGAGTGTATCTACAAAATTATGGTAAGATACATGAATTGTGATAAATGAGATACATGCTAAAAAAATCTATGGCAAAACAGCCCCGAAGGGCCATGGCCTACCAAGCGACCGCTGCTCAGCCCGAAGGCCTGCAGATTACGAGGTGTCGTGTGGTCAGCACGACGGATCATCTCGGCTGTTATTATTGGGTTTCTACACCGGAGCCGCTATCTCACCATCGGATAGGTCCTCAATTATAATCATGGGAATCGACCATGGAGCCTCCGGGTAAGAAACAGGTACACTACCCCTACAGCGCGGGGCCGGTGAAATACATGCTAGACCTCGTAAATATAATACTGATTTTATTACTGTATTATTATTATTATTATTATTATTATTATTATTATTATTATTATTATTATTATTATTATTATTATTATTATTATTATTAGCCAGCCCTATGGTGTAGAGGTAGCGTGCCGGTCCCTTATTCCAAGGCTCTAGGTTCGTTTTATAGACAACTCAGGAATTTTATTGTGGACTGGGTTCCCTCGATACGAGACTTTCTCAAGATCTCAGTCACAGAATAACGCCCACGGTATTCCCTTCCTATCGTAAGAGTAGACTAAAAGGGGCCCTGAGTCTCTCAACTTTGGAGCATGGGTTGGCAGCCCCGGGGCCCTTAGCTGAGTCCTGGCATTGCTTCCACTTACTTGTTCCAGTCATCTATCCTATCCGACCTCCGTTGGTCAAATTTTGTTCTTTTCCGACCCCGACGGGCCTAGGTAGTTTGTTGTTTTCACGCCCTTAGTGGCTCTTCTCTTTGTTTGGTCGAGATATTCATTTTTTGAAGTGTCCCCCCCCCCCCCTTCCATTTCCTCGCCTCCGATTAGTGTTGATAGAGGATGGTTGCACTTCCTCCTAAAACATCCACCACCACCACAGTTACAGGGTGAAAGCGCACAGTGAGAAGATGACGCTACTGACCTCGTATACATAGACGAACAGTGGTTGCCATAGTTACAATTGTGTCGAGAAGTTAATGATGTTAATTCCGGATAGACCTCAGCACGAAACCACATCCCTGTTTACGTTTACTCTTGTTCATTATTGTTATTACAGTAAATAAAGAAAATTCCTGTTGAAAACGATTAACACAACCCCCAAAATAGTTTCTTATTTAATACCATTTTAAAGCTAGAAATATGCCTACAGCTAATCCTTTGTTAGTTTTGTAAAATTGCAGAAAACACATCTTAATAACCACTTCAGCTTCCCAACACATTCTAAGATAGGCCTATATCTTCACCTTTTAGTTACTGTGATCTGATAACATAATTATGATAATATCTATCCCTACATACCTCATCATTTTAGACCGTTATGCCTTTCAGCGGTCAGTCTGCAAGCCTCTGTGGATTTACTAAAAGTCGCCGCGATCCTCTAGTGCTGTGGCCTCATTTACTTTTATACCCCTTATGTTTAAATCGTTAGAAACTGAGTTTAACCATCGTCGTCTTGGCTACCTCTACTTATCTTACCCTCCACAAAAAGTCAATTCCACGAACCTACTACGCTGGCGTAGCAGGGGGAGAGATGATACTCCCACGTGGCGCGTCCCAGGTGGCGGATAGGGATTCCTAACCGGCTTGCCGGCAAACTTGAGGGAAATAAAGTACCTCTAGCGGACCAAACGCACAACCTCCTGTGGGTGGGGGACGCAGACGAAGAATACACCCACAGTATCCCCTGCTTGTCGTAAGAGGCGACTAAAAGGGGCGACCAAGGGATGATTGTCTTACAACCATGAAACTACTTGTGATTAGTACCACCACGCGGGGAACATCATGGGTCGCTTTTACTTGCGCGTAGTACCACTATATTAGGTACCAGATCGTTTTGTGATTAGTAGCACACAGGAGCACCGTGCGGTCGGCTTTTGCAGTAACTGTGATTAGTACCACCATATGAGCAAGACCATGGGATAGTGCAGGTCCCAATGGCTAGTACTCTTATGTGATGAACACCATAGGTTTACGTTGTCTGTAAATGGCGCCGCAATGTGAGAAACACCATAGGTCTGTATTATATGTCGAATTTCATAACCTGTGAGTATTACCGTAATGTGTGGAATACCGCGAGTCTCTGCTACTTTTGATTAGTACAGCAACATGACAAATACCATGGTTCTACTTTCCTAGCTTTAAGTACCGTTATGAGGCGCCGATAACTTGGATTTTGGACCCCCTTTAGGCTGCAAGCATCATCGTTTCAGTGTTATGCTATAGCAACAGTCCCTTGCTCAGTAATACTATTGTTTTACGTCAGTTTCTCTGAATGTGTGGCACTGCGGGTCGCATCCATCCATTCATTCTTCGTCCTCACGTTGTGAATTCTGGTCAGTGGATGATTTTTGGCTTTTAATTCGTCATTCCATTTCGTGTAATTTCGTACCATTAGGGGCCGATCGCCTCGATGTTAGGCCCTTTTAAATAACAAGCATCATCATCATCAAAGGGTCAATTTTTCTCCTAAGTAACCTATTTTCCTCCATTCGCCTCACATGACCCCAACAACGAAGCCGGTTTATGCGTACAGCTTCATCCATCGAGTTCATTCCTAACTTAGCCTTTATCTCCTCATTCCGAGCACCCTCCTGCCATTATTCTCATCCGTTTGTACCAGCCATCATTCTCGCTACTTTCATGTCTGTTACTTCTAACCTATGAATGATATACCCTGAGTCCACCCAGCTTTCGCTCCCATAAAGCAAAGTAGTTCTGAAAACAGACCGATGTAAAGATAGTTTCGTCCGGGAGCTGACTTCCTTCTTACAGAATACTGTTGATTGCAACTGCGAGCTCACTGCATTAGCTTTACTGCACCTTGATTCAATCTCACTTAATTTATTACCATCCTGGGAGAACACACAACCTAAGTACTTAAAATTATCGACCTGTTCTAGCTTTGTATCACCAATCTGACATTCAGTTCTGTTGAATTTCTTACCTACTGACATCAATTTAGTCTTCGAGAGGCTAATTTTCATACCAATGTCATTGCATCTATTTTCAAGTTCCAAGATATTAGACTGCAGGCTTTCGGCACAGTCTGCCATTAAGACCAAGTCGTCAGCATTGGCCAAATTGCTTACTACATTTCCACCTAACTGAATCCCTCCCTGCCATTTTATACCTTTCAGCAGATGATCCATGTAAACTACGAACAACAAAGGTGAAAGATTACAGCCTTGTCTAACCCCTGTAAGTACCCTGAACCATGAACTCATTCTACCATCAATTCTTACTGCAGCCCAATTGTCAACATAAATGCCTTTGATTGCTTTTAATAATCTACCTTTAATTCCATAGTCCCCCAGTATGGCGAACATCTTTTCCCACGGTACCGTGTCATATAGGCCTACTTTCTCTAGATCTACGAAACATAAACACAACTGCCTATTCCTCTCGTAGCATTTTTCAATTACCTGGCGCATACTGAAAATCTGATCCTGACAGCCTCTCTGTGGTCTGAAACTACACTGCTCACACCCTCCCTTCCAAGATGCCGGTGCATACTTTTCCTGGTATACTAATCAATGAGATACCTCGATAGTTATTGCAATCCTTCCAGTTCCCTTGCTTATAGATAGGTGCAATTACTGCTTTTGTCCAATCTGAAGGTACCTTACCAACACTCCATGCTAATCTTACTACTGTATGAAGCTATTTCATCCCTGACTTCCCACTATACTTCACCATTTCAGGTTTAGTGTCATCTATTCCTGCTACTTTATGACGATGGAGTTTATTTACCATCCTTTCCACTTCCTCAAGCGTAATTTCACCAACATCACTTTCTTCCTCCCAATGAGCTTAGTTGTTCGCGGCACCATCATGAGGATTTCCTTTTACGTTGATAAGACTTTCAAAATATTCCCTCCACCTGTCCAGTGATTCCCTAGGATCTATTATGAGTACCTGAATTACCCAAAACACTGTTCATTTCCTTTTTCCCTCCCTTCTTAGGATTCTTTATTACTGTCTAGAAAGGTTTCCCTGCTGCTTGACCTAGCCTTTCCAGGTTATTACCAAAATCTTCTCACGACTTCTGTTTGGATTCAACAACTACTTGTTTCGCTCTGTTTCTTTCATCTACGTATAATTCCCTGTCTGCATCAGCCCTTGTTTGGAACCATTTCTGATAAGCCTTCTTTTCATGTTTACAAGCTGCTCTCAGTTCATCGTTCCACCTAGATGTTCATCTTTTCTCATCTTTACACACAGTTGTTCCTATGCATTCCCTTGCTGTTTCTATTACAGCATCCTTGTATGCCACCCATTCTCTTTCTTTATCCTGAACCTGTTTACTGTCCACTGTTCGGAACTTCTCACTAATCATATCCATGCACTTCTGTCTAATTCCCTCGTCCTGGAGATTTTCTACCGTTATTCGTTTGCAGACAGATTTCACTTTCTCTATCCTAGGCCTAGAGATACTTAGTTCACTACAGATCAGATAGTGGTCTGTATCATCGAAAAATCCCCGAAAAACTCGTACATTCCTAACTGTTGTCCTGAATTCGAGGTCGGTTAAGATATAGTCTATTATGGATCTGGTACCCTTACCCTCCCATGTGTAGCAGTGAATAGCTACACTGCTAAACCCATACTAGCACAGAAGTCCAGCAGTCGCTTCCCATTCTTATTAGTTTCCATATCTTCCCCACATTTACCAATCGCCCTTTCGTATCCTTCAGTTCTATTTCCAACTCTCGCATTGAAATCGCCAATTAGCACTATTCTGTCCTTGCTGTTCACCCTGACCATGATGTCACTCATTGCTTCATAAATCTTGTCAACTTCATCCTCATCTGCACCCTCACATGGTGAATACTCGGAGACAATTCTAGTCCTAATTCCTCCAACTGACAAATCTACCCACATCATTCGCACATTTACGTGCCTAACAGAAACTATGTTACGTGCAATGGTATTCCTGATGAACAGCCCTACCCCATACTCTGCCCTTCCCTTTCTAACACCCGTCAAGTATACTTTATAATCCCCCATCTCTTCCTCGTTATCTCCCCTTAACCGAAAATCATTTACATCCATATGCATTCTCTTTACTGACTCAGCCAGTTTTTCTTTCTTTCTTTCTCTTATAAGCGCCATTAATATTGATAGCTCCACATCGAATTCCATTTCGTTCTTCTTCTTCCTCTTCTTCTTAAGATGTTGTCTCCAAACGGAGCTAGACGATCCACGCGGCCAGCTCCGATCTTGACGTTGCAGCCAAGGCACGTGGATTTATTGGAATATCTCTCAGGATCTTTAATGCAGTGGTTTCCCGTTGCCTTCTGCATCCTAATGCCGTTGACCAAACTGGTTCCTCCGCCTTTGGGAACAATTTCTTATCCCCAGGACAATAGAGTGCCCTTACTCATACCCGCTCATCCACTCCCAAAGAGACTGTTGGCACTTGGTATAGGGGATCTCCTTATACCGGGAGATAATCGGTCCCTTCATTCGTTAGCCGCCTGCAGTCGTTGCCCCTTCTCTACCGCGGGGAGGTGAATGTCAGGATTTCACCGTCATTTAAACAAGGACCAAATGGCATTTCCTTGTTTCTCTGGTTCTTTAGAGAGGTCATTTCGTTTGCCAAGTTGTTTCCAAGGAGTCCCTCGCCTGTCAAATGGGAATGGGGCTCCGTTTCTCCCATAGGTCCGAGGCTTGCTTAAAATGTTCTGAGCTTGGTAAATTCATGAAGCAGGATGCTACCCTACTTACACATAGTCCAAGTGAGGATCTCTCCCCTAACGGATTAGGGACTACCGGTGGATTGTATAGTCCTAGCCGCCTGAGCACAAGGAGGGCCATGACTCATAATATGTCCGAGCTGCCCACTCCCATTCCGTAGCAACTGGTATCCCGACTCTCAGGACCACTTACTAGGCCACTCAGCCGTTGCCCATGGCACACGAACTAGGACGCGACTACAGTAACCCACACCATGAACCATAAATATCTATTAATAATGGGATAAATAAGTGAATTTTAATTTAGAGTATTTGAGAATTCCTCGGTGGTACAGACCACTATCTGGTCAGCAATGGACTATACTAGAATAATAATAATAATAATAATAATAATAATAATAATAATAATAATAATAATAATAATAATAATAATAATAAGGATGAGTCCTATCTAGGATGATTTCTAATGCTTAAGACCAATACACACACCCAGCCCTCGAGCCATCGGAATTAACCAGTGAAGGTTAAAACCCCTGACCCTGTCGGGAATCGAATGCGGGATCCCTGGACCAAAGGCCAGCACGCTAACCATTTAGCCATTGGAGCCAGACGGCAATGAACTAACGAAGAACATTTCCTACTCTTTCCCGTACAACTCCGTACTTTATCGGCCACTTCTCTGGCACATTTGTTGTGCGGGTATCTGCGAACGAGGGGCTTGGCCAGCTATGATCTTGTGACCTTGTGTCGCGTCGATAGAAATACAGAATTTCAAACGATGCATTTTTCTTTCGTCCATACAAATGTGTATGATGAAATTGCACAGCTTTTTTCTCTATCACTTCAAGTCTCTATCGTATGAAAATATGGCGTAGGCCTAATATGAATTGTACAGACAGGCTTGACGCTTCTGACTGGTGTGATAATCCTATACCGTTAATCTTTTTTCTTTGTGGAAGGAATTTATCACTGTCAGGAGGACGACTGAATCCGTAGTTCTTTCATTCACTCTTCATGGCGTAACTAAAGGTTTTGTTTTAATCATTTCCTAAAATGACCGAAATATCCTTTTGCGAAATGCAATATCTATATCGCGGTCTCGAAAGCCGAGAATAACGGCCGAGAGTGTGCGTCGTGCTGACCACACGACCCCTCGTAATCTGCAGGCCTACTGGCTGAGCAGCGGTCGCTGGGCAGGCCAAGGCCCTTTCAAGGGCGTTCAGTGCCGTGGGGTTTGGTAACATCTCTATCGCTTGAAGATATATGAGAGGGCACCTTATTGATTGGTGTCTTCATACCTAATAATTTAATTCTGATTTGTGATAGTGAAAATTTGTACTTTTATCAAATTGAGGCATTAATTGGGGCGTAACGCGTATAATATAAACTTATATTCTGTTATTATCAAAATGATTACATTTTGTTACGCCACTCGTATTCAATACGCAGAAGATGCTTTTACGTTAGATCCCTCCATGACAGTACAAAGACCGCAGGTTAAATGAAATAGTATGACGCCTGATTGTACAGGCAAACCTCCACGCGTTTCTGTGAGGCAGTGTTGTATACTACAACAGAATATGAAAGATCCGGTCGAATGTGTCCTTGCAGTGTGAATCAATCGGCCCGGCCGGGTATCGAATACGCGCCCTATAAACCAAAATGCACTACACTAACCATTCAACCATGGTGTCAGATAGTGGAAATAATAATAATAATAATAATAATAATAATAATAATAATAATAATAATAATAATAATAATAATAATAATAATAATACAGCCTTACCCACTGTGTGTAAGCATAAAGCTTGGACTCTCGAGTTGTGAGAGTTAAATGGCACCCACATAGGCCTACTTGTGCCAGACTCCCCACTTTTATCTATCCTATCCGACCTCCCTTGGTCAACTCTTATTCTTTTCCGACCCCAACGATAGTAGGTTTCCGAGGCCTAGGGAGTCTTTCATTTTCACGGCGTAGGTTGCCCTTGTCTTTCCTTTGCCGATACCTTCATTTTTCGAAGTGTCTGATCCCTTCCCTTTTACCCCCTCATTAGCGTTAATAGAGGATGGTTGCGCAGTTGTACTTCCTCTTAAATCAGTAATCACCACCACCGATCTGTGGATGAGTATTTATTTTGGAAGATATACTAAACCGAAATGTGTTACCACAAGTCTTTTGCATTTTACGACGCGGAATATTTTTAATATCCCCTAACTGAGAGATAGGAGCTTTGACTGTACGTGGTCTGTAACAAGTAGAGGAATGCTCGTCTTCGGACGCCGTGTTCCGGTCTCCGCCATGGACGTGCTGAGTGCACATGCGCGACAGGGTAACAGACTCCGCCCAGTGTCATTGTTGTCATTGTGTCCCCTCTACAGAGCGGTTGGTCCTTCACTTTGACAATAACACGATCCCAGGAGATAGCAGCAGTGTCCTGCTCCCCTCTCTCCCCGTCCACTTGTCATCCAGCTCAACCTCGGAGCCACATAACTTGAGCGCACTGCTTGTTGTTACTGAGATTGATGCTTTCACACCCCGTAGTTGTAGACATAACAAGCCAAACAAGGTGAAATTCTTTACATTTCGCAGAGAATTTTGAACCGCGTCTTAAAAAGAAAATCTCGCTCTTTTCACGAACAAGACTTCAGTCCTGGATTTTGGAATATGCTGGGCTGAATGGCTCAGTCGGTTGAGGCGCTGGCCTTCTGACCCCAACTTGGCAGATTCGATCCTGATTCAGTCCGATGATATTTGAATGTGCTCATATACGTGAGCCTCGCGTGGAAAGATTTACCTGCACGTAAAATAACTCTTGTGGGACTAAATTCCGGCACCTGGCGTCTCCAAAAACCGCAAGAGTAGTTAGCGTGACGTAACATACATACATACATACATACATTATCATTATAGACTGTTATGCCTTTCAGCGTTCAGTCTGCAAGCCTCTGAGAATTTACTAAACGTCGCCACAATCCTCGATTTGCAACTAGTGTTGTGGCCTCATTTAGTTCTATACCTCTTATCTTTAAATCGTTAGAAACAGAGTCTAACAATCGTCGTCTTGGTCTTCCTCTACTTCTCTTACCCTCCATAACAGAGTCCATTATTCTCCTAGGTAACCTATCCTCCATTCGCCTCACATGACCCCACCACCGAAGCCGGTTTATGCGTACAGCTTCATCCATCGAGTTCATTCCTAAATTAGCCTTTATCTCCTCATTTCGAGGACCCTCCTGCCATTGTTCCCACCTGTTTGTACCAGCAATCATTCTTGCTACTTTCATGTCTGTTACTTCTAACTTATGAATAAGATATCCTGAGTCCACCCAGCTTTCGCTCCCGTAAACCAAAGTTGGTCTGAAAACAGACCGATGTAAAGATAGTTTCGTCTGGGAGCTGACTTCCTTCTTACAGAATACTGCTGATCGCAACTGCGAGCTCACTGCATTAGCTTTACTACACCTTGATTCAATCTCACTTACTATATTACCATCCTGGGAAAACACACAACCTAAATACTTGAAATTATCGACTTGTTCTAGCATTGTATCACCAATCTGACATTCAATTCTGTTGAATTTCTTACCTACTGACATCAATTTAGTCTTCGAGAGGCTAATTTTCATACCAATGTCATTGCATCTATTTTCAAGTTCCAAGATATTAGACTGCAGGCTTTCGGCACAGTCTGCCATTAAGACCAAGTCGTCAGCATTGGCCAAATTGCTTACTACATTTCCACCTAACTGAATCCCTCCCTGCCATTTTATACCTTTCAGCAGATGATCCATGTAAACTACGAACAACAAAGGTGAAAGATTACAGCCTTGTCTAACCCCTATAAGTACCCTGAACCAAAAGCTCATTCTACCATCAATTCTCACCGAAGCCCAATTGTCAACATAAATGCCTTTGATTAATTTTAATAATCTACCTTTAATTCCATAGTCCCCCAGTATGGCGAACATCTTTTCCCTCGGTACCCTGTCATATGCTTTCTCTAGATCTACGAAACATAAACACAACTGCCTATTCCTCTCGTAGCATTTTTCAATTACCTGGCGCATACTGAAAATCTGATCCTGACAGCGTCTCTGTGGTCTGAAACCACACTGGTTTTCATCCAACTTCCTCTCAACGACTGATCGCACCCTCCCTTCCAAGATGCCAGTGAATACTTTGCCTGGTATACTAATAAATGAGATACCTCGATAGTTGTTGCAATCATGTTTCCTGGCTTGTAGATAGGTGCAATTACTGCTTTTGTCCAATCTGAAGGTACCTTACCAACATTCCACGCTAATTTTACTACTCTATGAAGCCATTTCATCCCTGCCTTCCCACTATACTTCACCATTTCAGGTCTAATTTCATCTATTCCTGCTGCCTTATGACAATGGAGTTTTTTTAACTATCCTTTCCACTTCCTCAAGCATAATTTCACCAACATCATTTTCCTCCTCCCCACTTGCTTGGCTGTTTGCAACACCACCATGATGATTTCCTTTTACATTGAGAAGATGTTTAAAATATTCCCTCCACATCTCCAGTGATTCCCTGGGGTCTATTATGAATTCACCTGAATTACTCAAAACACTGTTCATTTCCTTTTTCCCTCCCTTCCTAAGATTTTTTTATTACTGTCCAGAAAGGTTTCCCTGCTGCTTGACCTAGCCTTTCCAGGTTATTACCAAAATCTTCCCATGACTTCTTTTTGGATTCAACAACTATTTGTTTCGCTCTGTTTCTTTCATCTACGTACCAATCCCTGTCTGCCTCGGCCCTTGTTTGGAGCCATTTCTGATAAGCCTTCTTTTTACGTCTACAGGCTGTTCTCACTTCATCATTCCACCAAGATGTTCGCCTTTTCCCATCTTTACACACAGTTGTTCCTAGGCATTCCCTTGCTGTTTCTATTACAGCATCCCTGTATGCCACCCATTCACTTTCTATATCCTGAACCTGCTTACTGTCTACTGTTCGAAACTTCTCACTAATCATATCCATGAACTTCTGTCTAATTTCCTCGTCCTGGAGATTTTCTACCGTTATTCGTTTGCAGACAGATTTCACTTTCTCTACCCTAGGCCTAGAGATACTTAGTTCACACAGATCAGATAGTGGTCTGTATCATCGAAAAATCCCCGAAAAACTCTTACATTCCTAACAGATTTCCTGAATTCAAAGTCTGTTAAGATATAGTCTATTATGGATCTGGTACCCCTAGCCTCCCATGTGTAGCGGTGAATAGCCTTATGCTTGAAGAATGTATTCGTAACAGCTAAACCCATACTAGCACAGAAGTCCAGCAAACGCTTCCCATTCCCATTAGCTTCCATATCTTCCCCACATTTACCAGTCGCCCTTTTGTATCCTTCAGTTCTATTCCCAACTCTCGCATTGAAATCGCCCATTAACACTATTCTATCCTTGCTGTTGACCCTGACCACGATGTCACTCAATGCTTCATAAAACTTGTCAACTTCATCCTCATCTGCACCCTCACATGGTGAATACACGGACACAATTCTTGTCTTAATTCCTCTTACTGACAAATCTACCCACATCCTTCGCTCATTTACGTGCCTAACAGAAACTATGTTGCGTGCAATGGTATTCCTGATAAAGAGCCCTACCCCAGACTCTGCCCTTCCCTTTCTAACACCCGTCAAGTACACCTTATAATCTCCTATCTCTTCCTCCTTATCTCCCCTTACCCGAATATCACTTACTCCTAGCACATCCAGATGCATCCTCTTTGCTGACTCAGCCAGTTCTACCTTCTTTCTTCCATAAGCCCCATTAATATTGATGGCTCCCCATCGAATTCCATTTCGTTCGCCAAGTTGTTTCCAAGGAATCCCTCGCCTGTTAAATGGGAGTGGGACTCCATTACTACCATAGGTCCGAGGCTTGCTTAAGGTGTTCTGAGCTCGGTAAATTCATGAAGCAGGATGCTGCCCTACTTGCACATAGTCCAAGTGAGGATCTCTCCTCTAACGGGTTATGGACCACCGGTGAATTGTATAGTCCTAGCCGCCTGAGCACAAGGAGGGCCACGACTCAGAATATGTCCGAGATGCCCACTCCCATTGCGTAGCAACTGGTATCCCGACTCTCAGGACCACTTACTAGGCCACTCAGCCGTTGCCCATGGTTCACGAACTAGGACGTGTCTACAGTAACCCACAAACATGAACCATGCGGGACGTAAAATATTATTATTATTATTATTATTATTTTTAATAATTTTGGAATGCTTTACCGCTGGTACTCTCATCCGCCTCTGTAGTGTAGTGGTTGGTGCGATTAGCTGGCACCCCCGGAGGCCCTGGGTTCGATTCCCGGCTCTGCCACAAAATTTGAAAAGTAATACGAAGGCTGGAACGTGGTGCACTCAGTTTCGGGAAGTCAACTGAGTAGAGTAGGATTCGATTCCCACTTCAGCCATCTCCCCCTGTGGGTGGGGGCGGTAGAATAATACCCACGGTCACGCCTTTCATGGCCCTTGCCTTTCTTTGGCCGATACCTTCATTTTTCGATCCCTTCCATATTTTCTCTCTGATTAGTGTTATACTTGTAGGCCTACTTCATCTTAAAACAGTAGTCACCACCACCTCAGCCATCCTTGAAGTAGTTTTGCGTGGTTTCCCACTTTTCTCCAGGCAAATGTCGGGATTGTATCTAACTTGAGACCACGGCCGCTTCCTACCCTCTTCATTATCTATCCCTTCCAATCTTCCCATCCCCAACAAGGTTCCTTTTCAGCATAGCAGGTGAGGCCGCCTGCGTGAGGTACTGGTCCTCTCACTAGTTGTATTTCTCCCGACCCAATATCTCACGCTCCAGGACACTGCCCTTGCGGCGGTAGTGGTGGAGTCGCTCGCTCGCTGAGTCCGAAGGAAGACCAACCCTTAAGGGTAAACGGATTAAGGAAGGAAGAAAGAAAGAAAGAAAGAAGGAAAGAAAGAAATCACATGGTACTGTTATTCGTCACTGGATGGATCACTGTGCACTAGCGTTCCGAATTCCAACTGAATGTTTGTTCTTCCATGGGATATGCGTGCGATGTAAACAGCAAGGTCATGAAACGAATAAGAGACTAATATGATAAAAGAAATAATAAATTAAAAAATAAAATAAAGTGCAACGAAAAACTGACAGAATAGAAGAATAGAATGGAGATGGAAAAGCAAGTAACAGCAAATACGAGAAAAAATAAATGTGAGTCAGGCACTGGGTTGGGGGTGCGGGACGGAAAAATGGACACAATACGAGGTTGAAGACAATTATGCAGTAACAGGTTAAGAAAGTGTGGCATGTAGCCTAAGGTAGACCTTCATTATTGGAGAAGTCTTGCTCTTGAACACAGTGGCGGCTGGTGCGAAAAATCAGTTGTGTGCTGTAACCGATATCCGCCCTCTAAAAATGAAATATCTTTAGAAACATGCGCTTTTCAAGTGGCTCTCCACTGAGTTTTCCATACTGAACAAACACGCAAAACACCCCAACACATAGAGACATAAACATAGACATAAACACATAATAAGATCTGCAATGACAGACCATTGACGAACTCAGAAACACTTGGTGTGAGAGCGCAAAAATAGAACTTATCAATGCTACCAAAATCATTGAAATAAAACCAGCAACGTCGTCATTATAGTGAAATTTATGAACTAGACATTTTGTAAATAAAGGAAATCCTCATTTTGCCAGCATAGGAAACGTTCAGTTTTTAAAGTTGATCGGTTTATAAATGTTGCTATGGCATGGGCAAGTTGGGAGCAGCTGACGGCTTCCTCTACAGTATTTTGTGTTCCCGTTTGCTTTGAGTGATCCCCTCTTAAATACTACCGCTGAGTCACGGTCTCATTTCGGTCGAAATGCAAGTGTGACCAGCGCTGCCTCTCTGTTGTCGAGAGAAGACTCGCTGTGAAGTGATGTCTTGGCGGTCTTGGCTGTTGATTCCACAGCACATCGGAAATGTTGGGCACGCATGCGCAAAAGGCAGAGTTCCTGCTTTCTGGCCAAATGCTTAGAAATTCTCGCTGGGCTGTGATCTGCACAGCACCCGGTGTGGAGTGCAGGACTAGTTACCTGATTGTGAGGGGAGTTGAATGATTTCCTGTTCTTTTGCTGACGTCTTTTTCAATTCACTGTATTTGATTGTGGATAATATTACTTAAAGTAATTTACTTTGAAATAGAAAAACGTGCCGTAGTGTTGATGAGGTGGAAGTTCCCTTCAGTGATCAATGTAAGTACCTAGGAGTTAATATAAGGAAACATCTTCATTGAGGGAATCACATAAATATGATTGTAAATAAAGGGTAAAGATTTCTGCACATGGGTATGAGGGTATTTAGGGGTTGTAGTAAGGATGTAAAGGAGAGGGCATATTGTGGCAAGACCCCAAATAGAGTAGGCCTATGGTTCCAGTCTATGGGACCCTCACCAGGATTACTCGATTCAATAACTGGAAAAAATCCTAAGAAAAGCAGCTTGATTTGTTCTGGGTGATTTCCGACAAAAGAGTAGTGTTACAAAAATGTTGCAAAGTTTGGGCTGGGAAGACCTGGGAGAAAGAAGACGAGCTGCTCGACTAAGTGGTATATTTCGAGCTGTCAGCGGAGAGAGTTTGAGTGGTATCTTTAGAAGTAGGAAAGATCACAATATGAAGATAAAGCTGGAATTCAAGAGGACAAATTGGGGCAAATATTTGTTTATAGGAAGGGGAGTTAGGGATTGGAATAACTTACCAAGGGAGATGTTCAATAAATTTCCAATTCCTTTGCAATCATTTAAGAAAAGGCTACAAACAACAGATAGGGAATCTGCCACCTGGGCGACTGCTCTAAGTGCAGATCGGAATTGATTGATTGAATGACTGATTGATTTATTGATTGTTCAGCACATACAGTACGGCCGCCCCTGCGTGAACAGACGAGATATTTTCTTCTGAAGATGTGGAGCTCATTATATTGTCGATATTTTCTGTAATTTGTATAGGAAATTTTATCACTTGTTTACTTCGGCTCTAATTAAGAAAACATTCACTATTTTCCCTCTTATCTCCACAGGCTTACATGGTTGGTGGGCAGCATTGGCATCCTGTTATGTGCGAGTGTCCATTCTTGATATACGTCGCCGCAGAAGTTCGATCCTGACTCAGTCCGGTGGTATTTGAACGTGCTCAAATACGCCAGTCTAGTGTTCGTAGATATACTGGCACGTAAAAGAACTCCTGCGGGACTAAATTCCGGCACCTTAGCGTCTCCGAAATTTGTAAAAGTAGTCAGTGGGACGTAAAGCAAGTAGCATTATTATTTGATGTCCGTCATAAATTGTTTTCTTGGTCTTCCACTTCTCTTTTTGGCCTCCATCCTTCCCTCCTTCAGATTGGTGCATCGGATGACCTATGAACCTATTCCATCTTAACCTTCTTACCAACTGGTATTCAGCACTTCTTCATTCCTTACCCTACTGGCCGCGAGCAGCGCCAGCGCTACATTTCAAATACCAGGATTTTCATTTTTATCCCTGTCCTTGAGAATCCAGCTTTCTAATTGCATGCAGATATTTTTATGAATTTCATGCTTACGTCTATACTATTTTCTTATAGAAGGCTTCCTTGGGTCGTACTATTTGTACTCTTCTACTTCTTATCTTTTTCTCCGAAATAGATCAATATATTTTCGAAATTGTAAAAAAAAAAAAGAAACACTTTTCCCTTTCCGAAAAACAAATGATCATAAATATCACTCGGCCATGACCATTCAGCACCAGCTACTAATGTCAGATGACCACCATCCATAAGACAAAGCCTGCACGCTTGGGAGGTAATGTTGCCTGGCCATCCAACCATACTTTACATCACAGCCTGCACGGTTGTTATATAACATTGTCTGGCCATCCAACCATACCTTATATCACAGCCTGCACGGATGCTATATAACATTGTCTGGCCATCCAACCATACCTTATATCACAGCCTGCACGGTTGATATATAACATTGTCTGGCAATCCAACCATACCTTACATCGCAACCTGCACGGTTGCTATATAACATTGTCTGGCCATCCAACCATACCTTACATCACAGCCTGCACGGTTGCTAGGTAATGTTGCCTGGCCATCCATTCATACCTTGCATCACAGCCTGCACGGTTGATATATAACATTGTCTGGCCATCCAACCATACCTTACATCACAGCCTGCACGGTTGCTATAAAACATTGTCTGGCCATCCAACCATACCTTACATCACAGCCTGCACGTTTGCTAGGTAATGTTGCCTGGCCATCCAACCATACCTTACATCACAGCCTGCACGGTTTCCACATTTAAACGTCCATCACATATTTTGTCGCGTCTTGTTTCACAAATTTTAGGATGACATCCCCCCCTCCCCCAACCATAAGTCATTTATGTCAAAAGAAAGAAAAACGGTTCATTTTCTAAATGTCCCGGGTACAACAATTTCGAAATTTGAAACTAAATTAGTATATATAAGTCAAAGGGATAAACTTTAGAATTATTTTTTGTTTCAGTGCATTAGTTAAATTTAAAAAACTTTTTATTCATATGTGGCATTGTACAATAAAAATTCCATTTTTTCATTCTTTAACGAGAACTATTTCTGAAAGCTATAGCGTGTTCAAAATACCATTGCACTAGGCCATGCCAGGAACTACTGCTTGTTTATGTGCGGCGCTTTGTCATCTGGCACCGTCGCGCTCTAAATTCATGTCATTCGCTCTAACGTCAACACACGTTCCTTTTGTTTTGTTTTTCTAGTTCCGGCTTTTTGCCTGAATGGTCTGCGCAGTCGCTTTCGGTTTATGAGTCCCCAGGTTCGATTCCCGTAGGAGCATGATTCTTATTTTCATGGGTTTCGGTTAATTCCTCAAGCAACGAGGCTTGATGTTTGTTCTGAGCTGTCAGTGGAGAGAAGTCGTGGATTGAACTTTAGTAGTGGAATAAGCCTGAGTGGGGTTTATGAAGGTTAGATCATTTTATGAAGTTGGAATTCAAGTGGTCAAATTGAGCCAATGTATCAAAATGTTTCAAAAATTAAGCTCCCATAAGGAAACCATAATTTAATTTCACCGACTGGGCTTACAGAGCTTAAATGTTCTTAAAAATCCACAGCTACTCAATGTTGAAAACATCCTAGAAATATAATATAATGAGGTATGAGAACATATTCCTTATTTATTCGTAAGTATTACAATCCTTTCCTTAATCTTCCTTATCAGGTCGATTAGATCACGGTCGACTTGATGCGTCGCTCTAGCTAAGGAGCGCAGCGAGGGATCCAGTCGGCCGTGATTAGATTAACAATTTGCCTTTTTCTAACACTAGGATCGCTAAAGTGAGTCAATGTCTTGTTTCGCTTAAGCACCACTACGACCGCTAAAGTGAGTCAGTGTCTTGTTTCACTTAAGCACCACTACGAGCGCTAAAGTGAGTCAATG
Source organism: Anabrus simplex (assembly GCF_040414725.1). NCBI lineage: Eukaryota > Metazoa > Arthropoda > Insecta > Orthoptera > Tettigoniidae > Anabrus > Anabrus simplex. Next base: position 81,336,888 of record NC_090277.1, on the reverse strand, counting down.
TCTCGTTTCGCTTAAGCACCTCTACGAGCGCTAATGTGAGTCAATGCAGAGCCCTTATAACTTCATTAGGTGTGTATATTTTTCAAGAAATAAAAAAAGCCGAAGAATATTGAACCAAGGAACACATTACTTAAAGAGTTATGCAAATAAGTTAATTTGGTTAGGATTTGAATAAAAAAGAAAACGAGTATTGGTATTAGGCTGTTTTTTCAGAATTGCATTTAGGCCGGAAGTGAAAATGAAAATCCACAGCCTGTTTCTAGTCATTTTACCGGGCCAGGAATGGAATGAATAAAGCCCCCATCTAGCGGCGAGGCTGTCGCACTCCTGTGGGGCAATTATTAATGACTGACAGATGAAATGAAAGTCCGCCTCTGTGGTGTAGTGGTTAGCGTGATTAGCTGCCACCCCCGGAGGTCCGGGTTCGATTCCCGGCTCTGCCACGAAATTTGAAAAGTGGTACGAGGGCTGGAACGGGGTCCACTCAGCCTCGGGAGGTCAACTGAGTAGAGGTGGGTTCGATTCCCACCTCAGCCATCCTGGAATTGGTTTTCCGTGGTTTCCCACTTCTCCTCCAGGCAAATGCCGGGATGGTACCTAACTTAAGGCCACGGCCGCTTCCTTCCCTCTTCCTTGCCTGTCCCATCCAATCTTCCCATCCCTCCACAAGGCCCCTGTTGAACATAGCAGGTGAGGCCGCGAGGTACTGGTCATTCTCCCCAGTTGTATCCTCGGACCCAAAATCTGAAGCTCCAGGACACTGCCCTTCAGGCGGTAGATGTGGGATCCCTCGCTGAGTCCGAGGGAAAAACCGACCCTGGAGGTAAATCGATTAAGAAGATGAAATGAAATATATATTGGAGAATGTTGCTGGAATGAAGGATGATAGGGAAAACCGGAGTACCCGGAGGAAAACTTGCAACTCCGCTTTGTCCAACACAAATCTCACATGGAGGGACCGGAATTTGAACCATGGAACCCAGAGGTGAGAGACCGGTGCGTTGCCACCTGAGCCTCAGAGGGGATGTTTGAAACTGGTTTTTTTTTTTTTTGATAGAGCTATCCAGGACTGACAGTTCGAATCCTTTCCGGGTCCTTTATCCCTTCAGCTTTCAGCACAATTGAGGAAATTGCTTTATTGTACTTTTTTGTAGTGTTGGGATCCCTGCTTTGTCTGCTAAGAGATGTTTTCAACATTAAAGTATAGTTAATGGGACGAAAAATAGGGCAGTTAATTTGTCGTAACATTTAAAGAAACGGTATCATATATATTATTTCAGTAGTATAGGTCCCTTTTGCGGCGCTTACAAGTAACCGATCGTGACAAATGAGCATTCAAAAGAAAGAGATTAGACATTAGTAGGGACGAATTGCACTCTCACTTCATAAATATCGATAATTTCCTTAAAAATGTGAGTTTAAACAAATTGTACGAAGTGTGCGATTTGCAAATACTGTAGGAAAAAAATACGCGCCATAAATTGTACGAAGTGTGCGATTTGCAAATTCTGTAGGAAAAAATTAGGCGCCATCATTGCTGTCCACTTCAGATTTTGGCTGCTGGGAGGCCTGTTTTATGTTCATTATAACATGCTGTATTTATCAGTTAAAAAAGAATGATAGTACAACCAAAAATTACTTTCTGAACATTCGTCGGTATAATAATGCACTTGGCGTTTGCTTCCGTTCAAGTGGATACCATAAATGTTTAAAAAAAAATCAAAGATTACATTAAGTGGTAAGGAAGACTGTCTAATATTGTACTGATATGTGTATTCCTTAGTTTACCAGGTGGCTACTCCACCATATACTTTATGAACATGCGAGATTTCTCGCCTCTAGTAATGTTTTATTTTGCTAGGGCGTGCCAATGATAAAAATTCCCACGTATTACAAGCATTTTAATGATTTCTCTTTTTCTCACGATTCCACAACCAAGTCCATGGTTCGTGTGAAATTTCCTTTAACCTGGCAACACTGAATGAGGGAGAGTTCCGTGCTCTCAAGTTAGGTGGCGCGGAGTGTGCTATTTAATTTGTCTGTCAGGCTGACAACAATGTCGGATTACAGCGCCGCAGTAATTGTAACTGTCGACATCAGCTTTGTGTGGGTACAGTCATGGCCCCCTGGCATCTTGTCAACTAGCGCCCGCTCGCACGTCACAACAGGTCGTACGTACAAATGTGCTGAAAGCGAGCATTTCCCATCTGAAAACTGATTGCAGTGTTCCAACAGGATGCAGATAACGGAGTACCAGAAAAAAGTAATTGGGCTGATTTATTATTTTATACAGTTACCTGAGAAATATTTGCCTCCGTGGCTCAGGCGACAGCGTGCCGGCGTCTCACCGCTGGATACCGTAGTTCAAATCCCGGTTACTCCATGTGAGATTTATGCTGGACAAAGCGGAGGCGGGAGAGGTTTTCCTCCGGGTACTCCTGTTTTCCCTGTTATCTTTCATTCCAGCAACACTCTCCACTATCATTTCATTTCATCTTTCAGTCATTAATCATTGCCCCAGAGGAGTGCGACAGGCTTCGGCAGCCGACACAATAGGGAACATGCATGATCCGGGGTTTTAATTTAAAATATGCTAATCTGATTCAAAATTTCATGCAGAATTCAAAAATGTGATCAGAATGTACAAATAATAACTCCAAACGTAATAAAAATCTACGAAGATGTCACGTCACGCAAGCACGCGATCTCATTGGTCTGACGTCATCGTACAGGTTGACTGAATTAGCAGACGAAGTAACACATAGTGTGCTGTGAGAAGCAGGATACACTTCGCGTATTTCTACTTTACGTTAGTGTCTAGTATGGTTAAATTCGAGGTCTATACATTGGATAATAATCTGAGTGGTATATTTTAGACTTAAAATGAATCCTGCGCAGACAGTGAGGCAGAAAACTTATAAGTGGTGTAGAGTTCCGATGTGCAATAGCACATCGCATACCATACCAAACAAATTGTTTATAAATGTTCCAAAGACGCTGTGACGGTGTGATGTAAAGCAAAAAAAAAAAAAAAAAAAAAAAAAAAAAAAAAAAAAAAAAAAAAAAAAAAAAAAAGTAAAAGTCACAGCACCCAAAGACATTCCTGTATTGAGCGACTAAAATGTCACCGGGACACTTTTCTTTCCTGATATGCTCAGCTTGTTAAAAGCCAAATGTAATTAATGTTATTGGCTTCACGCCCCGCTAACTACTTCTACGATTTTCGGAGACGCCGATGTGCAGGAATTTAGTCCTGCAGGAGTTCTTTTACGTGCCAGTAAATCTACCGACACGAGGCTGACGTATTTGAGCACCTTCAACTACCACCGGACTGAACCAGGATCGAACCTGCCAAGTTGGGGTCAGAAGGCCAGCACCTCAACCGTCTGAACCACTCAGCCCGACTTGTGAAAACTAGATGAAGTCATATTTATCTTTATCATGTTTAACTTTTTCCCTCCACAAAGATATTTAATTCTCTTTCATGGGCCCTGGAAGTGGGTAGGCCAGTTGTCCCAACCATAAATATATATTTTGGGGGGAATGATAGATTATAGCCCTATAGTACTATGATCTTTCTTTCTTTCCTTCTTTCTTAATCAGTTTATCTTTCAGGGTTGGTTTTCTCTCGGACTCAGCGAGGGATTTCACCTCTACCACTTCAAGGGCAGTGTCCTGGAACGTGAGACTTTGAGTATGGGATGAAACTGGTGAGGAGGGCCATTACCTCGCCCAGGCGGCTTCACCTGTTATGCTCAACAGGGGCCTTGTTGGAGGATGGGAGGATCGGAAGGGATAGACAAGGAAGAGGGAAGGAAACGGCCGTGGCCTTAGGTGCCTGGAGGAGAAGTAGGAAAATACGAAAAACCACTTCGAGGATGGCTGAGGTGGGATTCGAAACCCTTCTACTCAGTTGACCTCCCGAGGCTGAGTAGACCCCGTTCCAGTCCTCGTACTATTTGTTTTCAACTTTCATGGCAGAGCCGGGAATCGAAACCGGGCCTCCGGGAGTGGCACACATTAACCACTACACCACAGAAGCGGGCTAGTATTATAATGCTACCTATATGTTTATGTTAGTGCTGAAATCCGATTTCTTACTTTACTAATGCTGAAAGCCCGAAAATGTAATGTTCTTCTTTAATAGGGGAATCAGTCTAGAAGGAAATGTTGAAAGTGATGTGATATCTATCCAGGTTCGTTGTTATCCTAATACTATGGGTTACAGTACATTGCACGTATATAAAAGACGCCACTTACAAACTTGCTTGTTATCCGCGAATTTCTGCGGCCACAAAAGTCACATTTTTCAAGAATGATGACATCTACACATGGTAGATTGTCTGACTGTGCTGTTTCGAACCTTTCTTCTGTCATTTCGAAGTTATTCGCGATCGTGAATAATAAACAATCGGCTTTTAGCAACGGCTGATGCACAACGGCTGATAGAGCTCCATGCGGTACTGGATCGTGACGTCACAGCGCGCCGCTTACGTCAGAGGCCGTTTCACTCGCCTTGCGGAAAGGCACTATTAAATATTTTTTTAATGGTAGAAAACAAGGCAACATACCACAATGTAATACGTTTACGTACTATTTCATTGGTGTACTTTTCAAAAAAAATATTTTTGAAAATGATGCATGTTCCCAATTCCTATCCTCGCCGCAAGTTGGGGGCTTCATTCATCCCATCCCTGACCCTGTCATTGACAACGGAAAATTGACAACGGAAAATATGTTGTAGGTTTTCATTTTTTCACCTGACAAATATTTAGCTCAAACGAAATCCTCCCCGTAATAAGGATGTAACCAAAAATCACTAATTTTTCAGGAGAGAGGAAAATTATTTTCGAGGTTTATTTCATGGTATATGCGACTGGAACCATTTGAAGTAGCCTACGCATGCATGTGTAGAAATGAGTTCATCTGTTAAAAACAATATTTTATTGTTATAACAAGTGCGAGGATTTGTAGACACTAAAAAAGATACCCAAAATTGGCAGGCAAACAAGCACTTAAATAAATCGAAAAATAGTCACTAAAATGCCAAACATAGGCACTAATAACCAACCCTTAGAATTTAATATTACTCAGCGTATGTGAATCATGCCACCTCGTCCTCAGCTGAAGGTTTTACTCCAAGGGACAAGTGGTTACCAAAATCAGGAAAAGTTTATTATTATTATTATTATTATTATTATTATTATTATTATTATTATTATTATTATTATTATTATTATTATTAAGACAATTGAAGGCACTGTTATCGCTTCCAGACAGGTACTTCAAATGAATCTTAGTCGGCACATGTTACAATGGACAACCATTGTTCCAAATTTGGAACAGTAAAACTTTGCCTGTTGTCGGCTAATATATTTTTAAGTCGAGAAAGTGAGGTTTCCAATTGACATGAGGTCAAGGGATAGCATGTAAGAGCAGTTACACCTGCTGGGGTGAAACCAATACGCGACACTTACGGATTTCGCCTTGCTAAAATGGGAGATAATTCGACGGTGGCGCTCCTAGTGACTTGACCCGAACAAATCGCGCTAAATTCAAATATCATTGGAAATGTATATACGGAAATGGATAAATAAATTACGTCTAGAAAGAAAGTGTTATTGAGATATTAACTTCGAAGTTGCTAAAGCAATTCTGGATAAATGAATGAAGAATTATTTAAAAGGTCATTATTCAAAGACTGAAATTAGACACATAAACAAGATATGAAATGGGCTGCTGTGAAATGGCTTGATCTTTCATTTATGCATTACTTTTTTAGCTTTAGCATTCCAGCCTGAACTTTTACGGTTGGATTTGTCTTTTTTCTCATTTAAAAAACATTTTATCATCACATTAAGATACTTGTCAACAAAAATATCAGCACATTCCTTACACACATGATGCAATGAATTAACAGTTAAAATCTGGACAATTTTCCTCTTAATATGAAGCCTACTAACAGAAAGAAAATCTATAAAATCCCGGCTTTAATCTGAGAAGAGGGATAAAAGAAAGAAAAGTATGAAAATGTTGTCGATAGTGATGCTTTAAGGAATATTTACGTACACTTAGAGAAAAAATGTAACATACCCTTGGCTGTATTGTCGAGGATTTCTAAAGTCGCTGGCCTGGAAATGATCTGAACAGATCTTATAATTCTGATATAAGCGTAACGTCCCTTCTTTCTTGTACACCTTATCCAAATCGCTTCTGTGTCATTTCAAAACCCACAGATCACACCTACAACAATACATCGGTATTGAAGGTTAACTGCTGCACTATAGAATAAAATATACGCATTACATTTTATGCCAGTTAAAATATGGGTCGATCAGGTCAGAAGATTATGAAGTACTATAAAAATCTCTGTCACTGGAAGAATATATATACAAACACAATATTACTTACATTTTCTTGTCACGAGGGAACCTGAAGAACGACCGCGCATTCTTCTCTACTTCATAGTTACTGCAGCCAAACAAAGCACATACCTTTCCCCTCATGTTGAGAGGAGATATTAAGGAATGACACACGCTACTATTTCATTACGTCAACTCACTGAAAACGCATAAATAACACCAAAAACTTCACACAAAAATACACGTGCTCTTATGAGAGAATCAGTACTGTTCAGGTCTATCCGCTAGAGTGAGCTCCAATAGCTGTCCCTCGATATCTCGCTCAGTGTCGCGTATTATCTCTGTTACGGAGTTATCCGTGGAAGGCAGGGGTGAAAGAAGGTGCGGGCCGGAATGGGTCTAAGTACAAAGCTGAAAGATTAATTAAAATTTAAATAAAGGTTATATTTTCAATAGACAACAAGATTTAACACATATTCACTAGGTGAAATAACAATAAAAACACAGGTACACTGGTAACCTTACAAACGAAAGCATAAGTTTCGGGGTCTCTACAAGTTCTTTCCTCGAGCCTCAGTTACACAACCCTTGAGCTACTAGCCCAACATTACCAAGGTACACTCATTTATTCAAAGGGCAGAAAACCCCTTCATTCAAGGAGCACTTGCTCCCAACTTTTAACCTCAAGCCTCCCAGAGGCACTTTTCAAACACTAGAAAGAGCTGACCCGCTCTCAATTTTTCAAGGCTATTAAAGGCAATACCAGACTTTACAAAAACTTGCCACCGAGGCACAACTTACAAGAATTAAACAGGGGTATCTCGTACCCAGCCTACAGGGCCTTAAAAGAAAAATAATAGGTTAATTAAATGGCCCAAAATACCAAGATGAATGGAGGCGTTGCTTGCACTCCTACATGAAACTTTATAAAACCGAAGGGGCACTAGGCCGATGATACAGGGGCTATTCCCAAACTAGGGAGGTGACTCGTATAAGAAAATGTTAATACATTAAGAGTAGGAAATCGGTTATGAAAACGTAGTCACCTCAACTCAAAATGAAGGGGAGCTCGAGAGGGTAAAGCACTCTCCATCCCCGATTTACAGTTAAATAATAAGAAACTTTTACATAAGCCGGCACTAAGTTACATTTCTCGAAAGGTAGGTTACATTGAAAAAGTTTCGGACCTTCCCCGAGGGCTAAACTGCTGAGCTGGCAAGAAATAAAGATGTTAAAAGGCCATTACCTTGTAGAAGAGCTGCTGGCGGATGAAAGAGGCGCTTCCCGCCTCCTGCTATACTTCCATACACTAAGCTAGATGTTGTACGAGTGGCGGAGAGCCAGGAAAATCAGCAGTTTTTATACTCTCGGGGAAGATTCGAGACCTTTCATGAATAATTAAGACACACCCACTGGCGTTTATTGGCTAACTAAAATTTACACATCAAAAATTGGGGGAAAAGATACAATTGGCTGAAAATTAATGACAGAAGTTATTGATTGGCTAACTTCAAAACTGGCGGAAAGAAAATATTTATATTGCCAACCCACAAATGAAAGAACGAAATTTAGTTATAGGAAAACTTATGAGTATAAAATATCTTCAAGAAAAGTTCCATCACTTCGCACCAGGGTGCATGATCATAGTTTTTTAGTAGAGACATCTGTGAGAGAATGTCCACACTTCTTGATAATAGTAAACAAAAACAATTCGAAATTAACACAGTGACATCTTCTGATAAACGGTTGAATTAATTCAGTTTCCAAGTTCAGAGTTTCAGCTGGAGAGGAGTACTTTAAGGCGGAAAATTCAAATGTGCGGCGTATAGGTGTACCAACCGGTACAATCTCTACTGTATTTGCTGGTACTACGTCTTTCCCTTCGTGACCAGCAGCAATGGCCGAAGCATCCTCCCAGCCGGGATTCCTCTGCATTATACTGGCACTATTTGTGCATTATTTGGCACTGATCTCGTCTGCTCGATTAAAGTTGGCAATGGTCGGCTCCACCAAACGAACAATCCCTACACCCTTTACAAGACGTAATTTTTTTCAATTTGTTTTACGTCGCGCCGACACAGGCGACGCTGGGATAGGAAAGGGCTAGGAGTTGGAAGGAAGCGACCGTGGCCTTAATTAAGGTACATCCCCAGTATTCACAAGACGTAACTCTCTCTCATCCAGCTGCTTTATTTTGGAACGTAGCTGTTCAGACCTGGAAGAATGTACGTGCCAGGGTGCCGCTCCGAGCAGAATCAACACCGTTGTTCTTTAATCACATTTAAGTGCCTGTCTTTGGTAGTTACCCCTAAAGAATGCCTATTGTCAGCGGGTAACTGGTAAAGAAAACTCACAAAGTAAAGATGGATGGAAAAATACGATTTAAAAACAATGTTTGTCGTTTTTAGGCATTTATTGGCTCTGTAAAACACATGTATTTCCTTCACTAATCGACCAAAACAATTTTAGACTTACGAGCCTACAATTTTGAGTTGAGGATAAAAATAGGCATTTATGATGAAATCCTCGCCTTGGTTATAACTTAAGGCACAGGTTCTCAAACTATTTTGAGATTGTACGCCTCACTCATGGTTAAAAGTTCACCCACAAAAATATCCCTAAATTATAGGTAGAAAAATTTGATTACCTGTCTAATTATTAAGGAATTTTAAATTGAATATATACCATTATTTTTAAATACACGTGGTAAATAAGATGAGATTTTGAAATTAAATACATTTTTATAACGCATCACAAGACATTTGTGTCTGTATCAAGTATAATACAATTATAATAAAGTAACACAAGATAATCTGTATGAAAGTTTCACAAAACGCCTCAATAAAAAATTAATAAAAGTAACGCTGTCCGTTAATCTTGATCCTTCTTTTCTTGACTTCCAATAATTCTTCATCCTTTCACCTTGCTGTTTCCCCTTTGTTGTGTTTCCTCTTCTCCTCCTCCTGGAAACTACGTGATTAGCGCGTCTATGTGAGGAACACCATGGGATAGTACGAGTCCCTGTGATTAGTACACCTATGTGAGGAACACCATGGGATAGTACGAGTCACTGTGATTAGTACCCACTATGTGAGGAACACCCTGGGCTAGTACGAGTCCCTGTGATTAGTACCCACTATGTGAGGAACACCCTGGGCTAGTACGAGTCCCTGTGATTAGTACACCTATGTGAGGAACACCCTGGGCTAGTACGAGTCCCTGTGATTAGTACCCACTATGTGAGGAACACCCTGGGCTAGTACGAGTCCCTGTGATTAGTACCCACTATGTGAGGAACACCATGGGATAGTACGAGTCCCTGTGATTAGTACACCTATGTGAGGAACACCCTGGGCTAGTACGAGTCCCTGTGATTAGTACACCTATGTGAGGAACACCCTGGGCTAGTACGAGTCCCTGTGATTAGTACCCACTATGTGAGGAACACCCTGGGCTAGTACGAGTCCCTGTGATTAGTACCCACTATGTGAGGAACACCCTGGGCTAGTACGAGTCCCTGTGATTAGTACCCACTATGTGAGGAACACCCTGGGCTAGTACGAGTCCCTGTGATTAGTACCCACTATGTGAGGAACACCCTGGGCTAGTACGAGTCCCTGTGATTAGTACCCACTATGTGAGGAACACCCTGGGCTAGTACGAGTCCCTGTGATTAGTACCCACTATGTGAGGAACACCCTGGGCTAGTACGAGTCCCTGTGATTAGTACCCACTATGTGAGGAACACCCTGGGCTAGTACGAGTCCCTGTGATTAGTACACCTATGTGAGGAACACCCTGGGCTAGTACGAGTCCCTGTGATTAGTACCCACTATGTGAGGAACACCCTGGGCTAGTACGAGTCCCTGTGATTAGTACCCACTATGTGAGGAACACCCTGGGCTAGTACGAGTCCCTGTGATTAGTACACCTATGTGAGGAACACCCTGGGCTAGTACGAGTCCCTGTGATTAGTACCCACTATGTGAGGAACACCCTGGGCTAGTACGAGTCCCTGTGATTAGTACCCACTATGTGAGGAACACCCTGGGCTAGTACGAGTCCCTGTGATTAGTACACCTATGTGAGGAACACCCTGGGCTAGTACGAGTCCCTGTGATTAGTACACCTATGTGAGGAACACCCTGGGCTAGTACGAGTCCCTGTGATTAGTACCCACTATGTGAGGAACACCCTGGGCTAGTACGAGTCCCTGTGATTAGTACCCACTATGTGAGGAACACCCTGGGCTAGTACGAGTCCCTGTGATTAGTACACCTATGTGAGGAACACCATGGGCTAGTACGAGTCCCTGTGATTAGTACACCTATGTGAGGAACACCATGGGATAGTACGAGTCCCTGTGATTAGTACACCTATGTGAGGAACACCCTGGGCTAGTACGAGTCCCTGTGATTAGTACCCACTATGTGAGGAACACCATGGGATAGTACGAGTCCCTGTGATTAGTACACCTATGTGAGGAACACCATGGGATAGTACGAGTCCCTGTGATTAGTACACCTATGTGAGGAACACCATGGGATAGTACGAGTCCCTGTGATTAGTACACCTATGTGAGGAACACCATGGGATAGTACGAGTCCCTGTGATTAGTACCGCTACATTAGGAATACCACGGTACTACTTTACTAGCGATAAGTACCATTATAAGGGACCGTTGACGTGGAAAAACTCGTCGTTGCTCATTGCCGTCTTTTTGAATTCTTGTCAGTGGATTGATTGTGGAATTATTTTTAACTTTCAATCTTGTGAGTTGGATCCGCTGATTATTTTATATTCATCCATTCATTCTTCATCATCAAGTTTTAAATTCTGATCAGTGCATGAATTTTCGAATTTTAAATTGTCATTACATTACAACATCATCGTGATAGAGGCCCATGTTTTGAGTCTTTATTCCCATATCGTTATACCTTATTATTATTATTATTATTATTATTATTATTATTATTATTATTATTATTATTATTATTATTACTATTATTGTTTTTTAGCACTTTAAGTAAATTAGGAAACAGTGCTTAAGTGTAAGGTAGGGCTCAGAGCCCTAACTTCGCCACCAATAAATACCATGGCCTAGATAATATTTGTTGTGTTCGAAACGATGTAAGCTACAGGTCAGTACAACAGCTGTAGAGTGCAAGCTTGTAACTCACTGTGGACCAATTCAAGTGTAAAATTAATTATTAATTTAGACTGCCTGCGGGTCAATTTCCACTGTGTTTACCGAAACTCTTTTGGGTAACACATGACTGAAGTTTTGTTTAGCCTTATTTTGTCGGGTAGACACCACACGACATGGAACGTAGAATGTACTTGTACTTTATTGTCTTCCTTCACAACTACGATTACTTCCGCCTGGTTTGAACCCGCGCTCCTGGGATCCGGATGGTAACACAGGGAGAAAGAGAAGAGTACGTTCGCGAGTCGTCGAAATGCTGGGGGAGAGAGTGATTTTGTTGAGACAGAAACAGTGGATGGAGTTCTACCCATGATTGTGACAAGCTTACCATTGTATCGCCCCAGTATTTCGCCCGAGGTTATATACGACGTGTTCTGGCCTAACTAAGGTTATAAAATCTTTTCTCCTCAACGGTGTAGGCTCTCCAGTAGTTTCTCTCTCTCATATTACCCTCCCCTATTTCGCGCGGGAGGCTTTTCATGACATAACACACATACATACACTCTCTGAGGCGAGCTGATTGGCTGTCGGCAGACAATGAGGCCGGATGAAAAGGGGGGTGCGAAGAGCGGGGGTACTAGCAGGGTGACATGAAAAGGGGATGTGATAAACTTGGTTCTCATCCCCTTTCTATCCACACCCCCCCCCTCTCTCTCCCCCAGCAGTGGCAGCAGCATTGCAGATATCAATACAAAGAGAAAAGGAGGGGGGGTAGGGATAGAGTAACATTTCCATATTACAGGGAGCGAATTCACTCCGCACAACACAGAGCTGGATACCTTAAGTCTTTCCAGATACACATGCTGAGTAAATGAGTCCATGTTTTCGTTTTATAGATCTGTAGGTATACACCATACTTTTTAAAATCAAGCAACATTTTCAGAAATCAAATGTTTCGTCCCGGTAAACAGTCATCTTCAAGTCTACGATCATTCGAGAGCTACTTTCTATGATAAGTATTCTCTGGACGTCAGAACAGCATTACAAGATGTCCTAATTCAGGAGGCCAAGAAGCTGGATGTGAGAACAGCGTGTTTTTGTTTGAGTCATCAGTCAGTAGACTGGTTTGATGCTGCTCTCCATGCCACCCTATCCTGTGTTAACCGTTTCATTTCTATGTAACTACTACTTCTTACATCTGCTCAAATCTGCTTGTGATATTCATACCATGGCCTTCCCCTACTGTTCTTACCACCTACACTTCCCTGAAAACGTTCTGGGTGTCTTAAGATGTGTCCTCTCATTCTATCACTTCTTCTGGCCAAATTTAACCAAATCAATCTCTTCTCTCCTATTCGATTCAGAATCTCTTCTTTCGTGATTCGAGCTACCCATCTCACCTTCAACATTCTTCTGTAACACCACTTTTCAGAGGCTTCTATTCTCTCTCTTTCTGAGCTCGTTATCGTCCTTGTTCCACTTCCATACAATGCCATGCTCCAGATGAAAGTCTTCAAAAAATATCTTCCCGATTTCTGTATCAATGTTCGAAATGAACAAATTTCTTTTCTTGAGAAAGGGCTTCCTTGCTTGCGCTAGTCTGCATTTTTTATGTCTTCCTTAAATCTGCCATCGTTAGTTTTAATGCTAATTTTATGTTAGTTGTTTTATTCCCTTCCCAAATTCATCTTTCATTTTCTTTACCGCCTGTTCTATGTAAACATTGACAAGGAGGGGCGGGGAGCCAGACTGCAGCCTTGCCTCACTCCTTCTTCGATTGCTGCCTCCTTTAAAAACAGCGTTATATACCTTTATTTTGGAAGGCCGTGGAAATGGACGGCTGTACAACAGTATAAGATCTCCTTATTCAGGGGGCCATGAAATTGAATATGAGGACAGCATTATAAACCTTTATACGGAAAGCAGTGGAACTGGACGTCAGCACAACAGTATGCTCTCCTTATTCAGGGGGCCATGAAATTGAATATGAGGGCAGCATTAGACGATATACCTTGCTCTAGAAGGCCATGGAACTGAACATCATACCATAATGTCAGCAAGACGGTATCTGATGCCATGCGGTTTTTATCATTTTTTAAAACATACCGTTTCGGCCATTTAGGACCACGGTTGGCACACATTAGCCCTTCTGGATTTCCAATAACGGTTGCTTTCGTGGAGAATGCAGTTTTTCGCTCTTCCGAATACTTCGTGCCAGATTTCACTCCTTCCGGAAGATGCTTTATCCCGAGTAACCTGAACTTAATTACTGTATTTCTTGAACCAGTTCCTCAGAGGCACCAGTGAAATCTACCTTCACTGCAGTTGTCCATGAAATGATACATTTCCAGGACGTGATGAAATCAGGATATTTTTTTGCTAGTGGTTAAACGCAGCATATGCCTGGTGTGAAAGTGGGAAACCAGGAAAGAAACATCTTCAGGACTGCTGACGGTGGGATTCGAACCCGCTATCTCCCGTATGCAAGCTCTAATCTACGTGAACCTAACCTCAAGGCCAACTCGCTCGGTAAATCAGGAATTCGGCGTGTTATTCCGGTGTTAGGTAGGCCATGGCCCTTCGGGGCTGTTGCTGGTATTTGGTTTTTAAGTATTCACTTGATTTAAATCTAGTATGTTTAATTGTTCTTTTGAATTTAAATTCACGGGGCGAGTTGGCCGTGAGGTTAAGGTCACGCAGCTGTGAGCTTGCATCCGGGAGATAGTGGGTTCGAACCCCACTGTCGGCAGCCCTGAAGATGGTTTTGCGTGGCTTCCCGTTTTCACACCAGGCAAACGCTGGCGCTGTACCTTAATTAAGGCCACGGCCACTTCCTTCCCATTCCTAGGCCTTTCCTCTCCTATCGTCGCCATAAGGCCTATCTGTGTCGGTGCGACGTAAAACAAATAGCAAAAAAAAAAAAAAAAAAAAAAATGAAAACTTCATATGGACATATGCTCTATTCCAAATGGTTTCGGAGATAGGATACATTTAATGTACATCTGTTTTTGTGCTAATGACGCGCACGTATATGTCTTACCCAGGCAACTTCTTCAACGTTTTATTCTAGCCCCGCCTAGCTCGTTGCTCGGGATGTCTTTGTGCCGTTAAACTACCCCATTGCAAGCGCAGTTGTCCATGGTGTGTTGTGAGTAAAGTAGTGCGAGGGATTCAGAGTCTATCAGAGAGAATCATCGGTGAACTGTGCTTGTACACATCTACAGTACACTGATGTATGTTTATGGCTTCTGATGCTGTCTAGGAATATCGTCGGCGCTTTCCGACACGTCGAATTCTTGATCGTAGACTGTTTACCAGAGTTTTCAGCACATTGCCTGAAACAGGTATTTTTCCAAGTTTCCATTTTTCTTCTGAACGCGTAGTTCAACAACCCGTGCAGGAACAACAACACGTTGTTGAAATGGTGCAGCGTAGTCCTACCAGCACACGGTGCCTTTCTCCACGTGTCAATGTCCCAAGAACATTACGTGCGGAAAATTTGTACGAATGTCAGAGGGTTTGGGTGGGTAAGACACGTACGTGCGCGCCACTAGCCGAAAAGCAGATGTACATTAATAATGTGTTCTATCTTGAAAATAATTCGGAATAGGGTATATGTCCATATGAAGATTATTGCTTCAAATAATAATAATTTCGTGTGGCTATTTCTAGCCGAGTGCAGCCCTTGTCAGGCAGACCCTCCGATGTGGGCGGGCGGCATCTGCCATGTGTAGGTAACTGCGTGTTATTGTTGTGGCGGATAGCGTTGTGTGTGGTGCGTGAGTTGCAGGGATGTTAGGGACAGCACAAACACCCAGTACCCGGACCATTGGAATCAAGCAATGAAGGTTAAAATCCCCGACTCGCCCGGGAATCGAACCAGGGACCCTCTGAACCGAAGGCCAGTACGCTGACCATTCAATCAACGAGTTGGACACTGCTTCAAATGATCGTGCCTGTCATATTCTTGAATACTGACAATTCCTCCTGGGATACTAGTCCGGCTTCATGGCTAAATGGTTAGCGTGGTGGCCTTTGGTCACAGGGGTCCCGGGTTCGATTCCCGGGAGGGTTGGGAATTTTAACCATCATTGGTTAATTTCCCTGGCACGGGGTCTGGATGTATGTGTTGTCTTCATCATCATTTCATCCTCATCACGACGTGCAAGTCGCCTACGGCAGTCAAATGAAAAGACCAGAACCTGGCAAGCCGAACCCGTCCTGGGATATCCCGGCGCTAAAAGCCATATGACATTTCATTCCATTTTTCTGGAATACTCTGTATATGTAGCCTCCGTGGCTCAGACGGCAGCGCGTCGGCCTCTCACCGCTGGATACCGTGGTTCAAATCCCGGTCACTCCATGTGAGATTTGTGCTGGACAAAGCGGAGGCGAGATAGGTTTTTCTACGGGTACTCCGGTTTTCCCTGTCATCTTTCATTCCAGCAATACTCTCCATTCTCATTTCATAGCATCTATCACTCATTATATATCACTTTGGGAGTGGCGACCCCATCGTACTAACAGCCTATATATGTTTCATTCATTACATCCCTGACCCGGTCAATGACTGGAAAACAGGCTGTAGGTTTTCATTTTCACTCTGTATATGTAAATTTCAGTTTGTCTAGGTTTTTCCTTTTTGCCACTTGCCAAATATTAATTCAAATAAACTTACATTGTTTTGTGCTCTTCTTCAAAATTCAGTAGTTCTATATATAATGGTTTTGGTTTATTTTTTATGCGATTGTAAAATGGTGTTTTAAGCAAATGAAATGATCAATCCTCTGTTCTATTTGCAGGCTTGAACGAAACTGAGGTCCTCGAGCTCTTACAAGTTGGACACCCCTGTGATGCAGCCTGTCATCTGGAGCAGATTTTAAGCAACCTGTCACTAATCTGCAGGTCTCATTGAAGGCTACGTCCACCCGTTTGACATGAGATGATGAATACTAGACCGGACATGCGCACAATGCTCTTCCTGTCCAGTAATTTCTTTCCCCGGCTGGACCGTGCGTGGCACAAATTAAACTCTCCTTCTGAAACTCGAAAATCCTTTGAATATGGAACATGAAGATAGTAGTTATTATCATTTAAGGTGTGTACTATCATCTAATATTGCTGTTTGGGTGATCAGTGTAGTCAAACGACGACAGGTGATGCAGGAAATATTAGATGAGGAAATGAAGTCTTAAGGGGGTACCGACGCCGTTGACCGACCAAAAGTGCTATTTTTCAATTTACTTTTCATTTTAAAATTGAACTTTTTTCTCTTTATATCAGTGCAAAACCTTTGTTAATATCTTCCATACTTTCGGAGTTATGACCCAAAACGTGAAGCCCTGTCACCCAAGCAAGCCCTTTACCGGCACGTTTGTTCCATGTTTCCCCTCATAACTCTGAAAGTTTTTAAGAAATTAAGAAGAAATTTTGCATGCATGAACATTTCGTAGAGAAGAAAAAGAAGATACACTACAATTATTGGTTAAGTTAAAAAAAATCAAAATAAAATCAATGAAAAATGACTACTTGAAAGTAACTTCGTGAATAATGTGCATGTTATGCTAAGTTTCCTTTTCAGTATTCATTTCCATTGCTGTGAAAAAAATGTTTAATACATCCCATTTTCCTATGTTCGGACGTGTAGGTGAATGCCGTTACTTGCGTAGTAAAATAACTAACGAAGGCAGAAGTAAGCAGAACATAAATTGCAGACTAGCACAAGCAAGGAGGGGTTTTCTTACGAAAAGACATGTTCTCACTTGGAACATTGATATTGGAATTAGAAAGATGTTTTTGAAGAGCGTAGTATTGTATGCAAGTGTGACATCGACGATGACTAGCTCAGAAAGAAAGAGAATAGAAGCTTTTTAAATATGGTCTTACAGAAGAATGCTGAAGGTGAGAGGGGTAGAGAGAATCACGAATGAAGAGATACTGGATCGAACTGGTGAGATGGGATCTATTTGGCAAAATTTGACCAGAAGAAGGGATAGAATGACAGGACACATCTTAAGACAGCCAGGACTTGTTTAGGAAAGTGTAGGAGGTACGAACATTAGGGATAGACCATGGTACGAATATGACAAGCAGATTAGAGCAGATATAGTAGTTACGTAGAAATAAAAGGATTAGCACAGGATAGGGTGCATCAAACCAGTCTATGGAGTGATGACTCAAACAACATCGTGTTGTTCTCACATCTAGCTTCTTGGTCTCCTGAATAAGGACATCTTGTATTGTTGTTCTGACGTCCAGAGAATACTCATCATATAAAGTAGCTCTGAGGTGAGCGGAGACTTGAAGATGACTGTTTATTGGGACGAAACGTTTGATCTCTGAAATTATTGCTTGATTTAAAAAGGTACAATGTGGTACAGATCTATACAACGAGAACTAGCCCAGAAGGAAAATAGAAGCCTTTGAAATGTGATGGAATGTTGAAGGTGAGATGGATAGATCGGATCACGAATGAAGAGGTGCTGCATCGAATTAGTCAGAGGAGATCGATTTGGCTGAATTTGACCAGAAGAAGAAAGGGAATGATTGGGCACATGTTAAGTCACACAGGACTTGTTGAGTTCGTGTTTAAGGGAAGTGTAGCAGGTAAGAACAGGAGGGATAGACCAAGGTATGAATATGACAAGCAGACTAAAGTAGATGTATGATGTGGTAGTTACATTGGAACAGGATAGGGTGGCATGGAGGCTGCATCAAACCAGTCTATGGACCGATAACTCAAAACACATGCTTCCTTGTCCACATAGTTTATAATGTCTTTTATTCGAATTTAGTTATAATTATAAAAAAGCGCAAACAGATATTTTGTGTCTCTAAATAATACGAGTTTTGTAGCATATTTTAATAATGACTGATTCAGTTGTTTGTTGGACTGGAAAAGAACACTGCCCTGTGAGCTGTGGATTAAAGTGGAAAGGGCGATGTTTTCCGGCCAGCTCTCACATCGAGCAGCGAGGGCATGAAATTGGATAGACAGGGAACATTGAAATCCTGCATCAGACAGGCGTCGCCAAGGGTATTGTTACTCTCCCTGAATCTCAATACAATCAGAGGCAAATCCCTGCCCGATTTCTCTATCTTTATTGTTTCTTTACGAACACCACCACGTTAGCACGAGAGATAAAAGAAGAAAAGATTCCAGTTTCTTTTGAAAATCTCCTTGCATTTGATTTCGCGTCAAATAAAAATCCATTCAATCAGTCTCTCCATCTCGTCGTGCTGTTTGCGCTGCTAGGATCGTGTTAAACAGAGATCAGCAGAGAGAAGAACGTGAAAGAACACAGGGGCCCTCGCGACATTTCAATTTGCCGGCTCACCACTGAACTAAACTGAGTAAGTTCTATCTGGTCGGGACTTACGTCCGTTTGCGTTATAATACATAGAGCAGGGATATTGAGCCTGAGCAGGCCACAACCCGCTCTACAGCAGTGATAACACAGTCTCCTCGCACTGGAATAGCTAGGAGTTAAGGCGGCAACTTGTCCGACCATGCCGTTAAGTGGCTATGCATACATTCCAGGCGATCTAAATGGTGATATGAACGGACTTGTGTCCCCACCAGATATATCAACAGGTTAAGTGGTTTTTTATTTTTTTTCCGAGGGCTACTTTTCTCTAGTATAGGTATAGCACATACACTAACAAGTAGTGACCTCTGTAGACCTATATAAACATGAAACGACGTCTGTCTGTCTTCTTTCCGAAGTGACATTACGTATAAACCGCTCGGTGGAAAATCATGGAAGTTTGCACAAAGGGTAGCTCAATCGCAAAGGTGCCAGTCTTTCGCCCCAGCGACTACCTATCCAGGATACTGGCCTAGTGAGTTGACTGCATGGGATGAGCTTGCATTCGGGAGATAGTGGGTTTGAATCCTGACATCGGCAATACCTGCAGGTGAGCTTCTGTGGTTTCCAATTTTCATACCGGGAAAATGCTGGGGCTGTACTTTAATTAAGCCGACTTTGTGATATAGGAGCAATATCCTTGCTTCTAACCGCGGATTCGATTCTTGGCCTAGTCAGGGATTTTTCTCTGGATGTGAGTGCTGGTTCGAGGTTTGCTCAGCCTATATGATTACCTTGGCCCGAATTTTGATGAAGTAATAAATGCAGGAAATGACCTGTACAAGTCCTCAAGAACGCTTTAAAATGAGCTAAAATATGAAGGAAAGTTGTAAATATCCACACTACATTTAACTCTCAATAGAGTGAATAAAATTAATAACATTCGGAAGACGGAGTGTGTGAATCCCACCGCCGGGAGTCCTCGACATGATTTTCCGTGGTTTCTTATTTTCACACCAGGAAAATGCGCTGCTGTACCTTAATTATGGCCACGGTCGCTACCTTCCCACTCCTAGTCCTTTTCTATCCCATAAGACCTGTGTCCGAGCGACGTAAAACAAAATGTTAAAAAATTAAAAAGGGGATTCGTCGTGTCGACCACACTTCACCTTTTAATTTGCAGACCTGAGCAGCGGTCGCTTGGCAGGCCAAAGCCCTTCGGGGATGTCGCGCCATGGGGTTTGGTTTTTTGCACTTCCCGTTGTCCTCCAACTATTTTAAGTGGTAGCATCATTCTGGTCCTAGTGAATTTTGTTTAAAGCTCGTCTAATGATCAAGAGTGAAATCTATATGAAATAAAACAAAATGAAGCAAGAATTAATTTCAATTTCATCTACCAGCACCATCGTAGTCTGTATCACTATGCCTCATCTCAGAATCAACAACAAAACTGGTAACATCACCTGTAGCTCCTCCTCTAGTATAAGAACTTATCTGCTTTTCACCCGCATCAATGAGAACGATTTTGTTGCTGTCACAATTACTTCATTCTCTACATCACAATATAAAGAGTCGCTTTGATGAGCTGAGATCAATTCTTCGTTTCTTACATTTACGTTTCGTATCCAAACTCACTTCACTCACTGCAGTCTCATTACTTTCACTCGACAATTCATGAAATTCGTTATGTAATTCACATAAATAATAATCGTGATCAGAACTTTGTTCACCATCTGTCAGCCTCTGTATATCATTCTCATCGATGATTGCAGAATAAAATTGCCTAAAATCACAAACATAACTCAAGAAATACGCGCGTCAGAATGAGGTCACTACAGAATGTAAACACACCTGTTATAATCATGCTGTCAATATACGTTCATCATATGACATAAATATATGTCTTGTGGCTGGGGGTTATCTCAACATTTTCGTGACAGAAGTATAACCCTAGCAACCGTGCAGG
The DNA here is from genome assembly GCF_040414725.1 of Anabrus simplex. NCBI lineage: Eukaryota > Metazoa > Arthropoda > Insecta > Orthoptera > Tettigoniidae > Anabrus > Anabrus simplex. Next base: position 81,316,107 of record NC_090277.1, on the reverse strand, counting down.
TTGTGATGTGAAGTATCGATGGGTGGCCTGACAATGTCACCTAGCAACCGTGTAGGCTGTGATTTAAAGTATGGATGGGTGGCCAGACAATGTTACCTAGCAACCGTGCATGCTCTGATGTGAAGTATGGATGGGTGGCCAGACAATGTTACCTAGCAACCGTGCATGCTGTGACGTGAAGTATGGATGGGTGGCATTACATTGTTGCCTAGCAACCGTGCATGCTGTGATGTGAAGTATGGATGGGTGGCCAGACAATGTTACCTAGCAACCGTGCATGCTGTGATGTGAAGTATGGATGGGTGGCCAGACAATGTTACCTAGCAACCGTGCATGCTGTGATGTGAAGTATGGATGGGTGGCCAGACAATGTTACCTAGCAACCGTGCATGCTGTGACGTGAAGTATGGATGGGTGGCCAGACAATGTTATGTAAAGGAGAGGGCGTATAAGTCTCTGGTAAGACCCCAACAAGAGTATGGTTCCAATGTATGGGACTCTCACCAGGATTACTTAATTCAAGAACTGGAAAATGTCCAATGAAAAACAGCTCGATTTGTTCTGGGTGATTTCCGACGAAATACTAGCGTTAAAAAAATGTTGCAAAGTTTGAACGGGGAAGACTTGGGAGTAAGGAGACAAGCTGCTCGACTAAGCGGTATGTTCCGAGCTGTCAGTGGAGAGATGGCGTAGAATGACATTAGTAGACGAATAAGTTTGAGTGGTGTCTTTAAGAGTAGGAAAGATCACAATATGAAGATAAAGTTGTAATACAAGAGGACAAATTGGGGCATTTATTCATTTATAGGATGGTGAGTTAGGGATTGGAATAACTTACAAAGGGAAATATTCAATAAATTTCAAAATTTGTTCCGATTGTTTAAGAAAAGTCTAGTTAAAGTACAAATAGGGAATCTGCCACTTGGGTGACTGCCCTAAGTGCAGAACAGCATTGATTGATATGACCAACCCTCTAATGCTCACACATATAGTTCACGTTGTTTGCGACCACCGTGTATATAAAGTATGTATTGTATATTTGAGGAAATAAATAAATAAATAAATAAATAAATAAATAAATAAATAAATAAATAAATAAATAAATAAATAAATAAATAAATAAATAAATATTAAATAAATAAATAAATAAAATTAATTAATTCAGGTATTTGCATGTCTCACTCACTACGCCCAACTCTCCCATGTTTACCTCGCTGTGAGCTCTTCCATTCTGTGTGATCCAATTTCCCGTGACCTCAGTTGTGTTTCCCTCATTTCGATCACTCTTCACTAGCTCGTGTCGAGTTCCGTTCGGTAATTCCCCGCGCGGTCGCTGTCGGAGATTTGGTCCGCGCCCCCGCCCGGCACAATAGGAAATTTAAAACAAAACAACAACGAAAAAAACACGCACACAAACTAAAATTGCACCCATTACTTGATTAAGACAAAGTCTCATTGATTTTATCCGTACTGTGAGTGTGTTGTAGATCATTGCCTCGCATCCCTAGAAGGGTGCGATTAACTCACTCTAGACAGGAAGCTGTTTATAATGCGTGTACCAAATTCGGTACGTATAATGTCCAGATTATGGGCTACGAAATAGGCTTGGCTCATCGTAGTGAAACGAGAGTTTATGGCAGGCGTGCCCATCTAAAGGGAAGCATATCAAGAGGGGTATCAGGCGTATTCATGAATAGCGTGCGAATTTTTGGGCAGTAATAAGTTAGAATGCAAATTTACTGAAGTGAATAACAAGCATAGTCTACTCCACACAACAGATCTGCTAAAATATTTGCATTTGCATTAGGGGTACGACCCGTCATAACCCTTACAATTTCTTTGCTGGACGGACTCATTTTATAACTCCTCTTTTGTCTATGCCTTCTGTTGTTCTCCTTGTTCATAATTCGAACTCGGATGTGTATGCAGTAAGGCAGGGGGCCCATATTTTGTCCCCTTACAGCTCTGTGGGTTGGGGCGGTAGAATAACACCCACGGTATTCTCTGACTGTCGTGAGAGGCGACTAAAAGGGGCCCCGTGGGCTCTTAACATGGGAGCGTGCTTTGGAAACTACGGGGCCCTTAGCTGAGTCGTGGTATTGCTTCCATTTACTTGTGCCAGGGTCCTCCCTTTCATGTATCCTATATGACCTTCCTTCATCATATCTTGTTCTTTTCCGACCCCGACGGTATTAGAGCACTCGAGGCCTAGGGGGTCTTTCATTTTTACGCCCTTCGTGGCCCTTGTCTTTCTTTGACCGATACCTTCATTATTTGAAGTGTCAGTCCTCTTCCAACTTTCCCTCTCATTAGTGTTAATAGAGCATGGTTGCCCCGTTGTACTTCCTATTAAAACCACCACCACCACCACCACCACCACCACCACCTTCTTCTTCCTCTTCTTCTTTCGTCCCGTTAGCAGATTTCGACTTGTAGGTAGTCGATATTTGACATAAGCACAAACACTACAAAACTAAACTACCAAAAATGTGTTCGTAATTTCGCCCCCTCCAGTAAATTTATGAAAAGTACAATTAATTTTAATATATTTTCCTTTCTAACCTTACCAAACACGTTCCCTTCACCTGAAGACCTTTTATGAAAAATGTTTCCTTTTTAACATAGTTTTTAGCGTTCCTCATGGGATGTTAAACGCTTTACTTGCACGTTGTAAACCATTATCTTGTCCTCACTGTCTCCTTATCCCACTGCTTGAGTTTTTCATCTGAAAATAAAAATAAACTTCATAAATAACAAATAAAATGAAAGGGGGACGAAATTAAGAACATTTCCAACCACCTCACTAGTGATTACACGCTAGGAACTATACCACGCGACTGGTATGCAGTCCAGTATTTCATACACTCTCGGAATAACAGGCTCTTAATTTGAAGGCTGCAATAACTTAGCTCAGCATGAAAAATGAGTCCTCCTTGTGCACGGAAACTAAACGTGGTGCACTTTCACAACAAGAAAACGGGATGAGGCCACGCGTGTGCGCGCGGCTAAACTTTAGGTACCAACTGTGCAAACTGGAAATTCCTAGGGGGATGTAATTTGGCCCCCCCCCCTACCTTGATAGGTTAGAATGCAAACTAATTTGGCTGGTAGGAAGTGTCTTCTAGACCGCTCTTCCGTAATATAGGCCTTACCCCTAATAATTATACAAATCTCATAGCAGAACTGTTCTCCGGGCTAGTCTATACTTGTTACCCGCTTCACTAATTTTGCATTATAACCTATTAATGCCTAAGCATCTGGACTCTATTAATAATAATTTCTTCCTTCTTCACTATCTATTTCTTCTTCTCTCATCGTGTTCTGTCCCTTATTTTCTTCTCCTCGTAGATTTTCTTCCAATTTTTATCCTGCTCTTGTTACTTTTGATTCCTCTTACCCTCCTTATTTTCTTTATTATCTTGTTTACTTTCCTTCTTGTTCTTCGTTTTCTTCTTCATGTCGGGATGATTGCCTCAGACGATAGAGTTCTCGTCTGCTAATTGCAAGTTGTTCGGTTCGATGCCGGCTCATGCACGTGGTATTTGAAGGTGTTCGAATACGATATTTTTACCAGCACTTAAGAAGAGAATTCCTGTGGGATAAAATCTGACACCTCAGTGTCTCCAACAATTTTAATATTATTATTTACTTGTTTATTTATTTATTTATTTATTTATTTATTTATTTATTTATTTATTTATTTATTTATTTATTTATTATTCGCTTCAGTATACATTCTGGCGTTTAGTCAGTTTTCGATTGATCCATTAGGTTTTGATTAGCTCGCTGCGCCGAGCGCGGCTTTCATCTGACCACTTTTGCATCGGTTGCCCACTTCACATCGCGGAAGGTCCCAAAAGTCACGATGCTTTATTGAAAACGCGTTTTGTCCATCCGTCGTAAGTGACCGCAGAAGCGAGCCCTGCGTTTGCGCATTGTGTCCGTGATCTTCTCTATCATAGAGTAGGTTGCTTGTCTGGATTTTCTTATACCGAGCTCGATAGCTGCAATCGCTTAAGTGAGGTCATTATCCAGTATTCGGGAGATCGTGGGTTTGAACCCCACTGTCGGCAGCCCTGAAGACGGTTTTCCGTGGTTTCCCATTTTCAGACAAGGCAAATGCTGGGGCTGTACCTTAATTAAGGCCACGGCCGCTTGCTTCCCACTTCTAGCCCCTCCCTGCCTCATTGTCGCCGTAAGACCTATCTGTGTCGGTGCGACGTAAAGCAAATAACAAAAGGATTTTCTTATGTACATACCGTTTTTGTAGTTTGGGCCAAGAATGTTGTGGAGAACCTTTCTCTCTTTTTGCTCCAACTTTGCGAGTGAACATTTCTGAGAGAGGATAAGGTATTCTGACGTATTGAGAGATACCGAGTTGACAGTGAATTTTGGTATTTCAAGAAAACCACCTTTTGTTATGTATGTTCCGGGTGGTTTGAAAAGCTACCTCCATTTTCCTTGCTCTGGCCGCTAAGGCCTCTGTAACTAGCCCGATTCATTGTATCCACTCGCCAAGGTGTTTAAACTTATATAGGCCTATACGACTTCTTGTTCCATATTTGGTGCTCAGTTGGGTCGTGTTGTCTTTGATGTTTGACATCACTTCCGTCTTTTCAAAGGATATCTGCAAGCCTGTTCGTTCTACTACTTCTTTCATCACATTTATTTTTTCTGTTGAAATTTACAAAATTTTGTGTCATTATAGCTATATTATCTGAAAAAGCTAAGCGGTCAATTTCGACTCCATTCTTCTTCGTCCCAATCCGTAATGGTCTGAACAAGTTTCTCCCTTGTGGGATCTGACGCCACGTCAGTATTACTTTTTCCATACGTAGTTGAACAAGAGTGGTGAGAGTCCATCTCCCTGCCTATTACACGTTTTAATTTCAAAGCGTGCAGAGTAGCATCCTTCGAATGTTACTTTGGAGGTGGTAATAGCGAGGGTTGTTCGTATTACCGCGAGAAGTTTTCCGCCGACTCCCATTTCTGCGATTATTTGATGCAAAATATTGCGCTGGATTACTATTTGATTCGTTATGCCCAACTAAGGAGCGCGTGTGAACGTATTTAGCACAACGTTTCTTCTTGTCTTCCCAAAATCTCTTCATCCTTTCGCTGTGCTTCTTTTTGCGTTCTTCCGTCCATCCTGTAGCTTGTCTTTTAGGCTGATCAGCAAATTTGTTTGTTTGTGAGATTTGTGATTTTTTGTGTCTTGCAAGAGTTCCTATTTTCTGAAGATCTTTGTTTATTTCTCTAAGCCAATTGTTGTGATTTTTTAGAGATACTGCGAGATTTAGTATTTTCTTTGTTAGCCTATTGTCATCCATCCTGATCAGGTGACCATTGAATTTTAATTTTTTTTCTAATGGTGTCTGCGGTTTTTTCTGTTACTTGATAGATTTCCTGTGATTTCCTTTTCATCCAAATACCATTTTCCCATTTAGGTCCTTGAATTTTCCTGAGAAATTTCCTCTCTTGTTTTTCCGTGCCTTTCATTTGTGATCTGCATAAAGGGCGTCTGGTTTGACAACGGTGTTGTAGTGTCGTAATTTTGCGTTTTGGGATATAGATTTTTTGTTATATCTGCTCCAGACAATTGTGTACGCATTTTGTAATTTTGTAATTCCTTCTTTCTTTGCTTGCTGGTTTATCTCGTTGGGTTGTATAATTTCGCCTAGGTATTATAATTTATCTATTTGGGAGATTTTCCCGTATTTAGTGATTAGAGGGTGGCTGTTAAATACTTTGTCATTTTCATATGAAATTTTCAGACCTGTTATTGCCGCTATTTCATGAAGTTTTTCTACGGACTGCAGTGCTTCTTGTTTGTTGTTGGAGAGGATTGACAAGTCATGTGCAAACGCGAGGCAATCAAGGTGAATTTTGTTTTGAAGAGTCTACGAATATTGATCCCTTTAGTTTCATTTGTCCATCCATTAACCACTTGTTCCAGAACTAGATTGAATAGTAGTGGTGATAACCCATCGCCTTGTCTGACCCCTGTTGTAATAATAATAATAATAATAATAATAATAATAATAATAATAATAATAATAATAATAATAATAATAATATTAATATTAATAATAATAATAATAATAATAATAATAATAAACCGGGCGGTACACCTCCACAATGCAAATTCAAAGATTGCGCCAGTTGAAACTCCTCTACAGGAGAACGCCTGAACTTTAACAACTATATTAATCCAATGGTTTCTCGAATGATGTCACCACAGTAAAATTGGTAATTTTGAGGTGTCTGAATGGTGTCTATTTCGACTTGCGTTTGTTTCCTCCGGATCAAGAAATTTGGACGTTCTCTAAAAGATCTCTCTACAAAAACTATAATAACGCACTCTGGTGTAAAGGAATGAACTGTCCTGAAGAAATTTAACATTCATAAGTTTTGTTTTTGCTAAATTTTGTTCTGTGGTTTGAGAGTTGGCAATGTTAATCCTTTCTTTCCGCCAGTTTTGAAATTAGCCAATCCCGAATTTCTTAAATTAATTTTCGGCCAATCGGGGCTTTCTTCCCCAACCTGCTCTGTAACTGTGTTCTGTAACCAATAAACTGCTGTGGGTGTGTCCTATCATTCATGAAAGGTCTCGAATTTTCCGCGAGGGTATATAAACTGCTGATTTTCTGGTCTCCTGGCCACTTCAGTAACATCTCTTCTAGTGTGATTATGTAGCAGGGGGCGGGAAGCGCCTCTTTCTTCGGGCAGCAGTTCATCCATAAGGTAATGACCATTTAATAACTTCATTTCTCGCTAGCTCAGCAGTTTAACCCTCGGGGCAGGTTCGAAACTTTTCTCATGTAACCTATCTTTAAAATGTAATAGACACTTGGTAAAACTTCGTCTCTTTAACTATAAATTGGGATAGTGAGTGCTAAACCCTCTCGAGCTCCCACTCCTTTTGTTTTGAGGTGACTTTGTTTTCACAACCGTTTCTTCCTTTCTTAATGTAATAAAGTCTTCTTATACAAGTCACCTCTTTAGTATGGGATTAGCCCTTGTGTATGCGGCCTACCTGCCAAGTAGGTTTTAAAGGTGTATTAGGAGTGCAAGTTACGCCTCCAGTCAAGTTGGTATTTTGGGCCATGTAATTAACCTGCTTCTTTACTGAATAGGCCCAGTAGGTTGGGTATTTATTACCCCTGTTCTTGGTATGCCTTGAGGGCAGTTTGAAGTATTGTTTGTTGTGGCCTTTGATGGGCTTGAGTCTTGAGAGCTGGTTTGCTCTTTCTTAAATTTGGTTTCTGTGTGCCTCGAGGAGGCTTAATATGGTAATCAGGAGCCAGTGCTCCTTGGCATGATTGGGGTTTTCTGCCCCTTTGTTTGAACTTGGTATATAGGTAAAGTTGGGCTTATAGCTCAAGGTTCGTGAGTGTCGGGATCGAAGACCAAATTTTGTAATGAACTAAAATTGTACTTTCTTAATTTGTTGATCTGCTACTTGGTACCTGTTATATTCTGTTATTTATTTATCTTGAAAAGAAAATATAACCTTTGTTAAAGTTTTAAATTAACTTCAATTTCGTAAGTTGAGACCTATTGCACCCAGCACCTTCTTTCACTTCTGCTGGTCCTCGGGTAACCCCGGAACAATTTAATTTAATTTAATTTAATTTAATTCGGTTGGTTCACCTGCTGACCACTGTGCTTGTGCTTTAGCTGTGTTGTTGTCGATTTTTGCCAGTTCTGGTGTTCTTGGTGGTGGGTTTGACTGGTGCTTTATTCTTGGTACCAGGAGTTTTTCTGTTAGCTCAGTTATTCTTCGTTTTCTTGCTGGATACTATTCCACGTTCCTCGGACCATTTCCTGTTCTCATTGTCGTTTGCTTCTGTAAGAGATGACCGTAAGGGACTGGTTTTAATAGTTGAACGGTTTTAACTTTATGATTATTATTATTAATTAATCAATTAATTTATTTACTTTGGTTTGGCCTACTGGGGACCACGGGGCTCGTTTTAACTGTTAGGTGTGGTATTCTGGTTTTCTTGGCCCAGTACGCTTTCATTGTCTGGCTGTGTGCCTGATACTTCCTATCCGTTCACGTAGGTCTGGTGATCCCTGTACTCTTTTTACTTGTGAGGGACAGCGTGAAGACTCCCTGTAGGATTGCCTGTCGGTACTGAGATCGGTTCTCAGTGTTCTCTAAAGGGATCTGTAGTTCCTCTACATCTGATTGAACTGAGATGATCCACTTGGTGTTGGAAGCCTTTCCCCTACTTGTCACTGTCAGGATTCTGTTGGTAAGCCTGCAAGATTCCAGGCGGCTCATGTGTCCGTAGAAAGTCAGTCGCCTTTTCTTCCTCACAATGTGACTATGTCTTCCTGATATTCGAAGAGTTTGTTGTTGTACCTGACCCTGTAGGTGCCATCCTCCTCTCTTGTGGGACCTATTATCCTGTTCTTCTTCTTCTTTCTCTGTAAGGGCCTTCTAGGGACCACGAGACAATTTCCATCCTTGTTGTTCCTTCTTATTCCTCCAATACACCTTCATCTGCTCACTATCCCTCCTTTTCCTCACCTCGGAGCATTTTGAGCCTGTTTTCTTTCACTCCCGACCTTGGTATCCTTCCATTTTTAACACTTTATTTCTAAAAATATATCTCTCTCTCTGTTGCTTCTTCTTACCTTCTGTTGTTTCTTTTCAAATCTCCTTTGACTTCATGAATCCAGGTTGTTGTTGACTTCTTGTTCCAAAGATATTTGAAGATCTGGTAAATCTCTTGTCATCCATTCTGTAATAATGCCCAGAAATATTAATCGCCTTTCTGTTATGTTTTCTTTGTTCCGGTATATTTCATCATTACTCTTCATTTCCAGAGTTCTGTAGTTCTTAGCGGACCTTATAATTTTTCTGTACAGTAAACTTACTTCTAATTTATTCAATTTGTAATTCAGTACTAGACATTCACCCGTGTGTGGGCATTCCGGTTTAACTATTGTGTTGTATTTTGAGGCTTTTAGATAAACACTTTTTTCTTGTAGATATTCCTAGTTATACCGTATGTTCTTTCCATCTTCTGTATTCTTTCTTCTACAGCGGATTTTTTCAAACCATTTTCTTGAATGGTTTCTCCCAAATATTAATATACTACTACTACTAATTATTATTATTCTCACTGCTGCTCCCTATTTTCTTCTTATTCTATATTTTCTTACAATTCAGCTTCTCCTACTCTATTTCCTTTTCCCTCCCTTTTCTCCTGCTATTTCTTCTTCTTATCAGCGCCTTCCTTTTTAATTTAACTTTTCTTGTCCTTTTCTGATCTCATCTTATTTCTCCCTTTCTTATATTCTTCTTTTTCCTTTCTGTTCTACCTTCTGAACTTTCTTTCGTATTCCTCTTTATTCTTCGGATCCTCATCTTTATGTCGACCTTCTTCATTCCTTTCTCCTTCATTCACAGGTGTATGACCCTGTAAGTGATCATTGGAGAGCTCTGTTTCCTGTTGGCGGAGGTCGGGACGACAAGGCGAGGTTTTTACCAGCCTCTTGTCACCTCTCCACTGACCATTGTCCGTGTAATGAGCTGGAACCCACGTCACCACGACACACCTTTTAGCGGAGATAAGCCGCTTACAGCTTCATATGCAAACGTTTCTATTGTGAGTACACTCCTGACAGAAATGTTGTTCCCCTCAGCACAGTGTCCACAAGTTCTGTTTTGGAATATAATCAGCAATTCGAATACGTCTATAATTTAGGAACCGTTTTCTGGCTGGTGTTCGAACAAAAATCGAACGAAGGAAATGTCTTCTAGCTCGTTCTTCTGTTCTGTAGCGAGAGTAACATAAATTCTAGGGGTTCTGACGGGCCGTACCCCTCTGTTTATGCAAAACTTATAGGATAATCTTTGTGCAGGCTAGAGTATATTTGTTATTCCTTTCAGGAAGGTTGCATTCTACCTATTACTGCATAGAAATCTGTTCGTCTCCCACGCTGACATTGTGATAATTTCGTTTCGATCCCTGCGAGTGGGGGACGCAGATGAAGAATACACCCACGATATCCCCTGCCTGTCGTAAGAGGCGACTAATAGGGGCCTAGGAGCTCCCAACCTGGGAGCGTGGGTTGGCGACCACGGGGCCCTTAGCTGACTCCCGGCATTGGTTCCACTTACTTGTGCCAGGCTCCTCACTTTAATATATCCTGTCCCACCTCCCTTGGTCAGCTCTTGTTCTTTTCCTACCGCGATGGTATTAGATCATCCGAGGCCTAGGAAGTCTTTCATTTTCACGCCCTTCGTGGCCCTTGCCTTTCTTCGTCCCTTACTTCATTTTTCTAAGTGACAGATCCCTTCTTTCTTCTTCTTTTTTCTCTCTCTGTCTACCGCTGTGGTGGGGGTACTGACGAAGAACACACCCACGGTATCCCCTGCTTGACGTAAGAGACGTCTCAAAGGGGCGACCAAGAGATGGTTTATTAGAACCATGAAACTACTTGTAATTAGTACCATCACGCGGGGAACACCATGTAAACCTTTACTTGCGAGTAGTACCACTATGTTAGGTACACAATAGGTTTGTGGTTAGTAGCCTCAGAAGGTGAGTCTGTATGGGTTTTCCAGTACCCGTGATTAGTACCCTTGTGAGAAACACCACGGGAATACCAGCGCCCGTGATTAGTAAACCTAAGTGAGGGACGCCATGGGTTTGTGTTGCTTATGAGAGACGCCATTATGTGAGAAAAGCCATAGGTCTGCGTTACCTGTACGACGTACAGTGACTTGGATTTTGTATCCCTTTCGACAACAAGCTTTCTCGATTCAGGATTGTGCCTTAGAAGCAGTCCCCTGGTCAGTAAAACTATTGTTTATGATAGTTTCTATAGCAACTTTCTGACAACTTGAGAATTAGGGGCAACTGAAGGAAATTTTAACCTTGGTGATCAGGCTACGGTAGCGCATTGTTAAATTGACTTTACCCAACGAGTGGCTGTGGGGATTGGTGACGCAGCTATCGGCTTGCACTCAGGAGATACTGGGTTCGAACTCCACTGAAGATTTTCCGTGTTTTCCCATTTTCACACCAGGCAAATGCTGGCACTGTACCTTAATGAAGGCCACGGCCGCTTCCTTCCCATTCCTAGCCCTTTCCTAACCCATCGTCGCTATAAGACCTACAGTTATCTGTGCCGGAGCGACGCAAATAAATAAATAAATAAATAAATAAATAAATAAATAAATAAATAAATAAATAAATAAATAAATAAATAAATAAATAAATAAATAAATAATTTACGTCACATCAGCATATAATATGTTTCTGCATATGATTACAGTATGGATTCACTAGTAGTCATGAGAGTGATAATAAACTGCTTTCTTCTCCTTGTCTACTTCTTCTTCCTCTTCTACTGCTTTTCCCACACTTGTGGAGTCGCGGGTGCGAACTGTGTCCCAAATTTTCGGCCGGTTGCCCTTCCTCACGCCAAAACTGGGATGTAATCACTATGTAATCACTCCCCGAGCCAGACGAATCTACTTCTTACTAGCTTCACCAAGTTGATGGTAAAAACGTATTAGATAAAGGAGTTCCACAAGGATATAACATTTCTCCCTCGTTGTTAATATTATATAAGCCCTACTTGTTCCAGAACTTGTTTTTGCTTTCTATGATACCCTTTTAAAATCCGCGACCCAGCCGGGAATCGAACGCGGGGCCTTCTGAACTCACGGTGATCACTGTCGACTCTGTCAGTCGCTTGTGTGTGACAGTGGTAGAATAAATTCCACAGAATCCTTGCCTGTTTCAAGAGACGACTAAAACGGGACCTAGGGCTCTCAATTTGGGAGCGTGGATTGGCGACCACGGTTCACCTAACTGAGTTCGGCATTGTTTCCTATTACTTATATCAGGCGCCTAGTTCTTTTAATTTCCATGCACTTTGTGGCCTTTATCTCTTTTTGCCGATAATATTTTTCGAAGTATCAAACCCCTTCCATTCTCCTTCTGATAAGTGTACAGTACAATGTCAACAATGAGGGCGAAAGGTTGTAGCCTTGCGGAACTCCTGTATCTATGATCATTTTTACCATAATAATAATAATAATCGTATGGCCTCAGCTACTGTGTGCAGACATTTCAATTTGACGCCATCTGGCTGTCTCCTCGTCAATTTCGACGTTCCGTTTTACTCTAGGCCCCCACTAGATGGCAGACCGAGTAAACCGAAACTCTCTTGGGCGTCTATGGCTGAGATTTAATTAATTTTGTCGGATAAACACCAAATGTGTCACCAGAGATCTTTTACATGCCGACATCGTACGACATGGAGTGTCGAATGGACTTTTTTCCGCCCTTCAAAAATCCGACTACCTCTGCCGGGTTTGAACCCGCTCTCTTGGGATCCGGAGGCCGACACTCTACCGCTGATCCACAGAGGCAGCTTATTTTTACCATTAACTATCCTTACAAACGGCAATTGCAGCGTCCGCAGGAGCGAAACAGGATATGTAAAAGTTCCCTCTTAATATTAGCTGTATTGCAAAACTATACATAATAGGACTAAGTATAATTTCCGATCCTATATATCTCATATATTAATTAATTTACTTTTCCTTGTTCAACGGCGAACGTCGCTGTCACGGAAGTATTGTTTAGTCGTCATGATAACGTGAAAACGGACGATGGTAATGGATGATACCCTGATTGTTTTAGCAGTTGCTAAACTCAATGGTTAGCAGCCCCTATTGGCCAGGATGGTATTTATAAGAGAACTATCGAGTGACTAGGAAACCGTGAGGAAACGATCACTCGGCGATAATGGCAACGTTATTGCTTTTACGTCCGACTAACTACTTTAACGATTTTTGAGGACGCCGAGGTGCCGGAATTTTGTCGTGCGGGAGATCTTTTACGTGCCAGTAAATTTCTCGAGACAGGGCTGACATATTTTAGCACCTTTAATTATCACCGTACTGAGCCAGGAACGAACCTACCAACTTGGCCTCACAAAGCCAGCGCCTTAGCCGTCTGAGCCACTCATTCCGACAGTACTCGATGAGGTGATGATACACCCTCTTGACCTCGGATTTGCTTATGCCATCGAGAGAGATGAAATGTTCTACACTACTAAAATTAATCAACAGTAGTCTACCATTACGCTGAGGGGCTGCCTGGCCGAGGCGGTAAAGGCGTGCTCGGTTTGCCCGGAAGGACGTGGGATCGAATCCCCGTCAGGAAGTCGTAAAATTCAAGAAACGAGATTTTCACTTCCGGAGGTGCATATGGCCCTGAGGTTCACTCAGTCTACACAAAAAATGAGTACCAGGTTAATTCCTGGGGGCAAAGGCGGCTGGGCGATGAGCTAACCACTCTACCCCATCACGTGCCGAGGTTAACGATGGTGGAAGCCTTCACCTTCCACTCCTCCAAGGGCCTTCATGGCCTGTACGGAGGTGACTTTGTTTTGCTTTGCTTTGCTTACCATTAGGCTACGCTGACTAAGGTTAAATGGTGTGGGCTCTCTCTATTCTTCTACCACCCATCTCCATTAGATGTGTCTACTGCTGTAATTACATAGAAACTAATCTCTCAAGGACGGGTACTGGAACAAGTATATAATTTAAACAACGAGGGAGAAATGTTATATCCTTGTGGAACTCCTTTATCTACTACAGTTTTTACCATCAGCTTGGTGAAGCAAGTAAGATGTACCCTATATTCAATCCCGGACAGCAGTTCTGATACGAGATTTGCATAAACATTGGGGGCTAGGGCTATTAGAATCTCTGAAATTTATGTTATTCGCGCTACATTATGTGAGAACAGGCTAAACGCTACACATCCGGGCTCTATTTATTACAGGCGTTCTGGTCGAACCCAGACAGTTCCTTTGTATGCCTCACACAAGGAAATGTTCTAGCCCCTTGGTCACCACGACACACTCACAGGCTGTGAGTGGAAGGGTGTTTACCTGAGCCTCTGATGAGTGGGGAAGCCCAGTAGGTAGGTCTACTCTGACAGTAACATGGCGATACTCATCTAAATGGACTTAATTCTCTGAAAGGGTGTTGGTTACACTATCATCCCAGCTTAGCGTCACTCACACGGCCTATCGCGAGACGTGATCTCGAGTTCTTACAGCCAGGCCATGTGAAATACAAATTCGTTACAGTCACGCGCATGTTGAAGGGTAATTGGTTTCGAAATCAGACTTATCAGCAATGTCTGGTTTGCAGAAACGGATATGCCTGGTCCTTTTACTCGAACAAGAATGGTATGACAACACGCAAAGAATCATTAAATAAATACAGATGCGTGTCACGTTTCAACTAATTATGCAGACATCTTTAGGATCGGAGATTAAAATATTTGAGTGGGAATTAACATAAAAGGTTTTAATTAACCTTTGGTCGTTTCTTTGGGTGTTTGAACTTAACACTTTTTTAAAAGCTTGATTTATTGAACACGTAAGAACCTGCCTAACCAGACAGTAAAGACGTGCTTGGCTGAACTGCAATGTCTTAAGTTCGATTCCCCGTTAGAAAAATGACAATTTTACAAACAACATTTTCACCTCCGAAGTAGTACGTGAATCTGGTATTTAGCAGAGGATTACCGGGTTAATTCCTGTGGAAAACTGAGTGCCGATGTTACAGACAAAGGTCGCTTGAGAAGTTGGTACCAAGATTTGAAATAATAGAGACCTTACCTTTCGCTACACCCTGAGGACAACGGCGGTCGGGCACAGATGTAACCAGTGTTTTTCAGTTCTGAGGTTACGGTTTTTCCTCCGCCGGATGTACAGGGTATATGTCAATTATTCCTACAAAATAAAACCAGGGATGTTGTTGGTGTTATGTAAAGAACGATGGCGCAATCAGCTTGGCGGAGAACAAGAGACTACTCTGCTACTGCGGGCGCACAGCTCACTGTGCCGGGGCGCAAACCGCTCCCCGCTGCTAATGTTTCTTTCGCCGCATACTGTATATTTACTATTACCATCGATGCTTTCGCGGCCCGTACTTATAGAAATAGAATTCTCTGTGAAACGTAAAGAATTTCACTTTATTTTCTTGACACAGCATTAGCCCAAAAAGCCTCTGTGGATCCGTGGTAGAGTGTCGGCCTCCAGATCCCAAGAGAGCGGGTTCAAAGCCGGCAGAGGTAGTCGGATTTTTGAAGGGCGGAAGAAGAAAGTCCATTCGACACTCCATGTCGTACGATGTCGGCATGTAAAAGATCTCTGGTGATACATTTGGTATTTACCTAACAAAATTCATTAAATCTCAGCCTTAGTCGCCCAAGAGAGATCCGGTTTACTCTGTCTGCCATCTAGTGGGCATTGAGTAAAACGGAACGTCGAAATTGACGACCAGACAGCCAGATGGCGTCAAATCGAAATGTCTGCTCACGGTAACTGAGGCCATACGATTACTATTATTACTATTATTATTATTATTATTATTATTATTATTATCATCATCCCAAAAAGCCTATATCATGTCTGTATATTTGCTGTTGAGATGATGTCTTGGAGCCACCTGAAACTTGGTACGTCACCAGCCTTTTTCTTTCCTTTCATCTGGACAATATCGGTGCATTCGAGACCTAGGCTTTACCATCCCATTTTCTTTCATTATTCGCGTGACCATTCCTTTACGTATCCCTTCTTATTTAATAGTAATATTCATAACATTCTTGGTCAGTAAGAGCTTTGTTTTGAGTCTAATACGAAAATACAACCACCAGTTAGCTCTTTTCAATGACGCCTGAAATTTCCAAGTCAGCGATGCTCGCCCTTGATGGAGTTGGGAATAAGAATATAGTCTAAATTGGTGAACATCTGCATTATTTTAGAACTTTTGCTAAACACGCATAAAGCATGAAATTATATTATGCACAGTATTTTTTTTTTTGCTAGGGGCTTTACGTCGCGCCGACCCAGATAGGTCTTATGACGACGATGGGATAGGAAAGGCCTAGGAGTTGGAAGGAAGCGGCCGTGGCCTTAATTAAGGTACAACCCCAGCATTTGCCTGGTGTGAAAATGGGAAACCACAGAAAACCATTTTCAGGGCTGCCGATAGTGGGATTCGAACCTACTATCTCCCGGATGCAAGCTCACAGCCACGCGCCTCTACGCGCACGGCCAACTCGCCCGGTGCACAGTATTTTGTTGGTACCTTTTTTTTTTCGATACAGCTAATGTGTAGAACAAAAGTTAAAGGTTTATGCAAATTTCATATCGGTACTGCTGTGCGAGCTACAGTATAGAGTACTTCTTACTCGCTTCACCAAGTAAAAGGTAAAGGAGTTCCACAAGGATATAACATTTCTCCCTCGTTTTTTATATTGTATACTAGTTGCAGTACCCGCCCTTGAGAGATCAGTTTCTATGCAATTACAGCAGAACACCCATCTAATGGAGATGAGTAGTAGAAGAATAGGGAGAACACACCTCTTTTATCCTTAGTCAGGGTAATGGTACTGTTGATTAATTTTAGTAAATATTACTTTATTGAAATATTTATTGTAACCTTAAAAAGTTTTGTTTTACATTATATTGCTCTTCAATACAGAATTATATGACTCAATACAGAATTATATGACATTTAATACTTATGATCAGCTAATATTAACGGAGAAACTTGACACTTACTGTTTTGTTCCCCTTAATCTTGCTACGTCACTCTATGGCGTTGAAGTAATATATCTGGTGATCCCTCAACTTAAACGGCGAGTTTTGAGAAGTTTTGTGAAGCAGTTTTCTCTTAATGTCATAACTAGGGCTCGGAAATTGAAGACCTATAAATTGCCTAAAATAGACCTGTATAGAGACCTGAAAAAATCCACACACACAAAAGGAAGACCTAAAAACCGCCAACGAGGGCGTATAAAAGCGATCCAAATTCATTCATAATTTTAATTACATATTTATTGAAGGAATATTGTTGTTGTTTGAGTCATCAGTCCATACACTGGTGTGATGCAGCTCTCCATTCCCACCCTATCCTGTGCTAACCTTTTCATTTCTACGTAACTATTGTATCCTACATCTGCTCTAATCTGCTTGTCATATTCGTACCTTGGTCTACCCCTACCGTTCTTACCGCCTATACTTTCTTCAAAAAGCAACTGAACAAGTCCTGGGTGTATTAAGATGTGTCCTATCATTCTATCCCTTCTTCTCGTCAAATTTAGCGAAATCGATGTCCTCTCACAAATTCTATTAAGTATCTCTTCATTCGTGATTCTATCTACTCATCTCACCTTCAGCATTCTTCTGTAACACCACATTTCAAGAGCTTCTATTCTCTTTCTTTCTGCGCTAGTTATCGTCCATGTTTCACTTCCATGCAATTTCACGGTCCATATGAAAGTCTTCAGAATCATCTTTCTTAAGTCCTATATCAATTTTTGAAGTGAGCAAATTTCTTTTCTTAAGAAAACTCTTCCATGCTTGTGCTAGTCTGCATTTTATGTCCTCCTTACTTCTGCCATCGTTAGTTATTTTACTACCCAAGTAACAATATTCATCCACTGCCTTAAGACTTCATTTCCTGATTTAATATTCCCTGCATCACTTGCCTTCGTTCGACTGCACTACATTACTTTTGTTTTGGACTTATTTATTTTCATCTTGTACTCCTTACCCAAGACTTCGTCCATACCATTCAGCAGCTTCTCCAGATCTTCTGCAGTCTCAGATAAAATAACAATATTATCGGCAAATCTCAAGGTTTTTTTCTTTCTTCTCCTTGGATTGCGATTCCCTTTCCAAATTTCTCTTTGACTAAGTAAAGAACGTACAGACACACAAACAATAACTAAGTAAGGAACGTACAGACACACAAACAATAACTAAGTAAAGAACGTACAGACACACAAACAATAACTAAGTAAGGAACGTACAGACACACAAACAATAACTAAGTAAGGAACGTACAGACACACAAACAATAACTAAGTAAGGAACGTACAGACACACAAACAATAACTAAGTAAGGAACGTACAGACACACAAACAACAACTAAGTAAGGAACGTACAGACACACAAACAATAACTAATTAAGGAACGTACAGACACACAAACAATAACTAAGTAAGGAACGTACAGACACACAAACAATAACTAAGTAAGGAACGTACAGACACACAAACAATAACTAAGTAAGGAACATACAGACACACAAACAATAACTAAGTATAGAACATACAGGTAGACAAAAACTACCAAACTAACTAAGAAACAGACAAACTGACGGACAAACCCAACAAACAAACAAACAAACAAACAAACAAACAAACAAACAAAAACAAGCAATCAAATTAAGAAAACAAAGCAACAAAAATTGAACTGAATCCTAATCGAAGATGAATGCGAGTAATGTGACAAAATTTGGAAGTAAGTCGAGAAAAGTGTAATTTTATTCATAAAGATGTGAAATAAAATGCCTTTAAGAGGTAATATCTTGTATGAAAAAAATTCCCTAGATCTAGGGATAAATACTCGAAGTTAGTGACACTGGGAGAGGTGGAATGAATGCCAGCTGTTGTAGCTCATTTAGCCTGTTGTTGAAGTGTCTGTCCATTCTAAGCTCCTCTAAGCTGACACTCTCGTGACGGTAATCCCCTGAACCATTCATTCACAGGTGGACGAGTGTTCCGGAAGGTATTATCTTATCTTCTTCACCGAGAAATATCCCCTCTTCCTGTTTACAGTACAGGTTGTCACATCCAGGAGATCCTCCTATTAGCTAGTGACAATATGTCACCTCAGGAATCTTACAATTATGTAAGCCTACACGTAACACTTGTACGGTCAGCGTTAGAAAATGGTGTCAACTTTCCTTTTGGGAAAATAAAATGATCATGAATATGTCTTTCAATAAATCAAACTCAAATTGATAACGATTGATTTATTAGCATCTAGCGAAAGGTTTTCGAGAGACAACGGTTTGGACTTTGGAGTCGACAAGTGTGGGATTCTTTATATCTAAAGACTCAGAGCGTATGAAATTAGCACGAATGAAATAATCATTTTTCTAGAGTATGATGAGATGAGGCTTCTTTGATATCTGTCTTTCAGTCATGGCCATCCGTGAATACTTCACAACACAGCCTGCAACATCACATCGACCATCTGTACTCTAACGCCCCTCTTTGATAATATGTCTCTCAGTCATGGCCATCCCTAAATACTTCACACCACAGCCTGCAAGATCACATCGGCCATCTGTACTCTAACGCGCCTATTTGATAATATGTCTCAGTCATGGCCATCCATCAATACTTCACACCACAGCCTGCAAGATCACATGCACCATCTGTACTCTAACGCACCTATTTGATAATATGTCTCAGTCATGGCCATCCATCAATACTTCACATCAGAGCCTGCAAGATCACATCGGCCATCTGTACTTTAACGCCCCTCTTTGATAGTATGTCTCTCAGTCATGGCCATCCATCAATACTTCACATCAGAGCCTGCAGGATCACATGCGCCATCTGTACTCTAACGCCCCTCTTTGATAGTATGTCTCTCAGTCATGGCCATCCATCAATACTTCACATCAGAGCCTGCAGGATCACATGTGCCATCTGTACTCTACAGTAACGCCCCTCTTTGATAGTATGTCTCTCAATCATGGCCATCCATCAATATTTCACACCACAGCCTGCAATATCACATGCACCATCTGTACTTTAACGCCCCTCTTTGATAGTAGCCTATGTCTCTCAATCATGGCCATCCATCATTACTTCACATCACGGTTCCTAGGTAACACCGCGTCACAAATTTTGTATCGCTAATTTTAGATAAGTTTCAAAATTGGAATGATTCCTAGACAAATTTTGAGACGGCAGTGTTCAGTAACTTACTGTAAAGAGGAAGGGCCCAGTGTATCTAGCAACAATGTCTGACTTAGGTATGGCGTCATTGGGTGTTGCAATATCGCCGCCACGTTCGGACACTAAAATCACTGTGCCGCGCGGCTATCAATTAGTGCAGCTCTGGACGTTGGTGTTTTAGCAGGTCGTGGGAGGTCCACTTTGATTCGTCTCAGCGAAAAAAAATCGCGACATATGGACTTGTGGCCTTCGGAGAGCCTGGGACACGTCCTCCCAGTTGACTCCCCACAGGCGACCTGCGCCTCTGTGAGCATGGGGACCTCGCTAAAGGAAATCTAATATTGAAGAATGCACACACAACCACATCTCGAATAAGAGGAATTAACCACTGAAACTTAAAATCCCAGCCACGTTCGGGAATCGATCACGGAACCCTTAAACCAAAGGCCAGAATGTTCACCATTCACCCGTAGAGCAGGACTATGGACAAAACAAATGGCTTCATATTATAGAAAACGCATTCGAGATGGTAGAACGACTTATCGCACTTCCAACATGAATGAATATTCGCACTCATAGACTTTCTCGAGATAGCGAGTAGAGATTCTTTGTTTGCTCCCCTTTTAGTAGCCTCTTAAGACGTGCACAAGGTACAGATAATGCATTATTCTACTTCATTCGCAGGGGAGATAAAGACACCCGATAAATCTAAATAAAAATTAGTACATATCTACAAAAGAATCGTAATGTTTGGGACATCACTGCATGGTTTTAAGTATTGAACTATATGTTTAATTGATAAGATGTATATATTTAATTACTGATAGGTCATGTTTAAATTAATATATATATATAGGGTTTTATCATCCATTTCAATCATCATTTCATTTCTTTGTATCGCGGCTATAACGTATTCTGAACGAACAAATTATTGGGTAAAGTATTTCAACATTATTCGTATTTATAACTTGGAGTAAATTTTCCAATAGCCGTTGTGAGGTGACCAGAGTCAGCAGGCTAATTTCAGCCCAGTTCGAGGAAAAGTACGTCATCTAGGTTACGAGAGAGATTTTACCCTCTCCACCTCATGAAGAGACAGTTGATACATTATAAACGCCCACTTTTCATAATGCGCGACCTGACGCTATATTTCGGCGGGAAAGTTCAGCCTATGTGAATGAACGTAATGAAGCAACGTGATGGATTCAGAGCAATACATAGGAGAAGGGATGAGACCTCGAAGCTTACTGGACCATGTGATATGGCTGATGGAAGGAGACTTTTGAACCGATATATACCCGAAGACAAGAGCTGGAGAGGAAACAATCAAATTCGGACACTCTTATTCTTACTCGTGAGCAGATTGTCACTTGTATTCGGACATTCTGATTCTCACTTTTGGAAGACACTCTTACTACGATTCTACGTCTGCACATCTAAGAAGATTTTAACTTAGTTCACTTCGCATCTGAATATATACTACCCAAAAGTTACTCTCATTGGGACTTGTTATCTCAATGACGAGAGGTAGTCAACGGAAGACCGGTTTTGACTAGTATAGGGCAGGAGAGCTTTTATTATGAATTTAGCTACGCTACTGTTCCGTAATACGGAAGAATACAAGTGTATTCTCTCCATGAACATAACCGATGGTGGTTTTGCATTTAAAATGAGGACTCATTACGACTTTATGTAAGGAGTACATCAGGAAGTGTTAAAGACAGGAAATGTAGAAGTAAGACTGGAATCCAACAACAGATGAAGCAGCCGGCACGAGAGATCCACCCATCTTCAGCTTCAAGACAACAGAGTCTACAATTTGTGAGCTTATGGCATAAGTTACTGCAAGTCTTCGCGCAAAAGTTCATTTTTAAAATTAATTTCATTCAATTTTTCTTTTGCTTCCGTAAGTTCAGATTTCGTTAAAACGCCGTTACGTCACGTTTTTTATCTTAATAAATAGCTGTTTTAATTTGTATTTTATGAAATGATTATTAATGATCCTTAAATTCCAAGTTAGTGTACTTAATGATTTGTGTTCCGTTCACCTCACCCCTGGGAGTTTTTGAGTCTCATTACGTATTATTATTATTAATTATCTACTTTTGTTTTCAAGCCATAAGCTTGAAGACTGGCGCCCTTGGGATACTGTTTATGGAGAAACAATGAGATATCATTTATTTATTTTAATATTAAAGTGACCCACCACGTTATAATTTTGTCAAACATCCGTGGGCCTGAGCGGGTACGTGACATGCTCATGAATTATAAGAGAAATGAAAGGCATTCTACATCTTGTTTGCTGATTATATGACACAAATTGCCAAACCCACCTCTGATGCTATGCTGGAGGAGCAAGCAGCAAAAATAGGGCTTACGGCGACACTCCGGAGAAAAAAATTCGATATTTTGTTCATTTTGATGAAATTTGTTTGTGACTGAAATTGAAAGGATTGAGTTTTGTTTTTTCTTGTCACGAAGTTATTCCGCTGAATTCAAACAATTTGTCACTGTAATAATGTTTTGTTTGAAAATTGTAACTTTACATTTAAGTCCCATTTTTCTCCCATAATATTCTGCCAAATGTAACAAAATTTGTATGGTATATGAAAGAAATATTCGTACTTTTATGTAGGTGACATTCCCACAAAGTTTCCTAAAAATCAATGCATTAGGTAAAGGTATATTTTTTTCTCCGTAGTGTCGCCTTAAATTCTCATATAAAAAAACGAAATTTACGACAAATGTAAAAAAATGCTCTTACCATCGATGTGTAGGCTATAAAATTAGAAGATTAAAGGAATTTAAGTACTTATATGATTGGAACACTGAAAGGAAAATAAATCAGTAGGTTCAATCATTCAGACGATGCAAATTGCTTTTCAACACACAAACGAATGTTAATAACAGAAATGCTTGTCCTGGAACATTGAAATTCGTCACTACTTAACAGTGATCAAACCTGAAGCTCTTTATGCTTCGGAAACGCTCAATTTACATCGCAGAAACTTTAAAAGATTAAAGAAACGAAAATCGCGAGAAAAGCTCCGGGGACCCAGAATTAAAAATGGAATACATTACCGCAAACCCAACTCGGAAATACATTTTTAAAAAATATCTAAACTCACTGATAAAGTGAGACTGCGACGAATGGAAAGAATGAATAACAACAGACTTACTTATCAAATGCACAATTTCTGCTAATCAAACGTTCGAGATCAAAATTATATAATCTAGTAGAGTGAGTCCTCACTAAATACCACCTGTGGTTGGGGGTGACAGGATAACACACCTACAGTATCACCTGCCTGTCGTAAGAGGCGATCAATTGGGGCCCCATGGGGTCTGAACTTTGGAACGTGGGCTGGCGACTACGGGGCCCTTAACTGAATCCTGGCATTGCTTCCACTTACTTGTGCCAGGATCTTCACTTTCGTATATCCTGTCCGACCTCCCTTGTTCAACACTGGTTCCTTTCCAACCCCGACTTTATTAGGTTCCCGATGCGTAGGGAGTCTTTCATTTTCACGCCCTTCGTGGCCATACTCTTTCTTTGACCGGTACCTTCATTTTCCGAAGTGTCGGATCCCTTCAATTTTTCTCTCTGATCAGTGCTATATAGGGGATGGTTGCCTAGTTGTACTTCCTCTTTAAACAATAATCACCAGCTCACTAAATTAGGATCATCAAATCTGTAGGATAGAAATATAATCAGCAAAAATTGTCCACACAAGGGGATTTGACGTAGATGAGAGAAAACCAACACCAACGTACCTGGTCAGAGGAACAGAAATTATAACAATCGATGATAACGGAGTACTACTGGACAATGAGGAAAGCCCAATAAAAATGCTGAGTGCGTGTAGTCTTAAGTTACCCATTCGCGCAGAATAATAATAGTAATAATAATATAAATAATAATAATAATACCAGTCTGTACAGGGGGAATCTGGATGATAAGGAAATCTCATGACCTGTACCAACATTCAGCGAAAATCTCAGACACATTTAGGAAAAGATGTTTGGAATTTTACGAGCTAATTCTCAGAATGAGTAATCAGAGATTGACCAAAAGAATCCTGAACCTTGCCCTATCAATGAAAATAACACACAATTGGCTGCTCGAAGTCGGAAAACATGTTCAGGAAATAGACATCAGAGATGACATTGTGTTAGAAAGATCTAAGTTCAGAAAATTAGTCGACAATCAGCCCTTTGCACGCCATCCGAGCACTAACACCAACAAAACCTGATCATAACAAAGAAAGAATAATAATAATAATAATAATAATAATAATAATAATAATAATACCGGGAGGTACACCCGCCCCGTTCATTTAAATGAACCACTTTGGAGAACGCTATCTACCATCTAAAAGTCGCAACAACTAATACAAGAAGTTTGAACTTTTCTCTACAGATGTCTGTACTAAAAAAAATCTTATGTTATGTGCTCTAGTGTGAAGAGGAACTATTAAAGTTCTAAAGTAATTTTTTTGTTTTAAGGTTTACTACACTGACTAGATTATTCTATGTTTTTGGTGTGTTATAGTTCACAACACTTCGATCTCTTCCCGCCAACTTAAGATGTTGGTCAATAGAAAATTTTGTATATTTATTTTTCAGCCAATCAAACTATGTATAGTAAATTACCCAATAGGAATTGAGGGAGTGTCGGGCCATAGTCCAGAGCTCTCTAGAACCTTCCTCTCGGCTATAAAAGCTGGCACATTTTCGACCAAGTCGTCTTATTCATCGGTCCAGTCTAGTGTTGGGGTACCTCGTCCATAATAGAGTAGTCCATCAGCTCAAGGTAATGGCAGTTCTGGTTTAACTAAGTAATAGGTTTTGGCAGCTAGCTCGAGGGGAAGGTTTCCAAACTTTAATAATGTAACTTCAGTTTTCTAAAATGTAAAAAATTTCTTAAGGAGCGCAAGTGTCCGCCTCCACACGATTTTGATTTTTGGGCCAGTAACTTTAATCTGTTGCTTTTAACAAAGGCCCGGTAGAATGGGTTTTGAATACCCCTATGAAATTCGATTTCATTCCTTTTATGTTAACCATGCAAGACAGTAAATGCTGCTCGAAATTGTAAAATGTAGGTTGCGCCTTTGATAGGTCTAGACGTTAAGTGTAAATTTTATAGAACATAGATGCTCTTTCTATTATGATAATGTAAAAGTTGAATGGTGCCCTTGGAAGGCTGCAATGTTATAAGTAGAGCCAGGATTTTTATGCATTAATAGGTTAGAATGCAAAGTTTCTGAAGCGAGCAGCAAGTATAGTCTACCTTTACAACGACCATGCTATGGGGTTTGCATAAACATTAGGGGTAACGCCCATCAGAACTCCTTTTAATTTATGTTACTCTTCCTACATTATGGAAGAGCGGGTGGCCGACACTTCCTATTAACCAAATTTAGTTTGCAATCTAACCTGTCACGGCATGAAAATCCGGGCTTTGGTTATAAGGTTCGGAGAGTAGTCTCCTAGACAAACTTGTAGAACAAGGAGGCTCCTACTATGGTGTAAAAGGGAATTGGGAGATCCGTCTCCTTGACTGTTTTTTTAAAGGAGTCGCAGCGTTCTTGGAGAATGTATAATTAGGAAACTTCAAGCTGAAAGTGGTACATTAATTGTTATTCGAGTTTCTAAAATTGTTAACCAATCCTATGGACTTTTGTATCTGAATTGTTAAAATCTAACATCTGAAAAGAAACCAAAAATAGCAGAGGAATGAATTACAGTTCTAATTTTAAAGTTTTAAATGCATCTTCTGATTGTCGTATATCAACCTGTTCATGCCCGCACCTTCTTTCACCTCTTTAATCCACGAAATCCCGGTAACAATAATAATAATGTTAATAATAATAATAATGATAATAATCTAATAGGCCTACTTATTGATCTTCTGTCCAGAGGAGTGATACGACTACTAGAACGTCGGAAACTTTGGGCTGCTGTGCGTACAATAATAGCTGTAGAAAAAGAGACGGTGTCAAGTACTTCTCACAAACTAGATGAACGGTTTTAAAATATTAACTTGTTAGTTATTTCTAATTACAAGACACAGGAGACGTTTCACGTCAATAATTCAGGAACTGTACATAGGGCAGCCTATCACTTCTTTTTAAAAATAGGTTATAGAATAGAGGGATCTGTCTTCAGTCTGTGCAGCTGTTCGTCTTGTCGTAATAAATTCTGTTTACCCTCTCGTGAAGTCGAGGGCGAGTTGAAAGCAACCAACCCTCTCCAGCGCTGCTGCGATAAAGATCCGTGCGCTTCTTATCTCAGTGCTGGGGTTCCTCAAGGAGCACTCCTAGGGCCGCCATTGTGTCACCTTGTTGGGGACAGAGAGAGTAGTGTGTCAAGTCCGCACTGTTCTTCTCCGCGATAACATTCAGCTTCGTCGTGGGTGAGAAGGGGCTCTTTACTTTATGTTCACTGCAAAATATATTCAGCGAAACATGCAGGGTAGAGTATAATCGCTTAGAACTATATCAGTTTCTTCAAAGGATATCGTGGAACTGGTGTGCATACATTTAACGCCAGCCGAGCAAGTTGACTACGTTGTGAGAGTCACGCAGCTGTGAACTTTGCATTCAGGAATTTGTGGGTTCAAATCCCACCGTGCTGGGCTGAGTGTCTTACATGGTAGAGACGCTGGCTTTCTTACCCCAACTTGCCAACCTGGCTCATCCCGGTGCTATTTCAAGATACTAAAACACGTCAGCCTCGTATCAGTAGATTTACTGGCACGTAAAATAACTCCTGAGCCACAAGATTCCGGCACCTCGGCGTCTCCGAAAACCGTAAAAGTTGTTACGGGGACCCAAAGGAAATGAGATTATTATTGAATCTCACCGTTGGAAGCCCTAAAGATGGCTTTAAGTGGTTTCCTACTTTCACACCAGGCAAATGCTGAGGCTGTACCTTAAGTGAATCGGTTATTTATGAAAGAGCAAAACTCAAAAATGTCAGCTGTTGGGAAATAGGATTTTTTTAAAAATTAATAAGTGTTACCTAGCAATATTGATGAAGATTTTAAGACCATGGCAATTTTCCGCCACATACTTGGCGAGTTTGAACCTCAGCTATTAACAGAAGCGTATGAAAAGATTTGATGAATACTTGACTTACGCCTTTTTATAAATAATCATCTACCGGGCGAGTTGGCTGTGCGGTTAGGGTCGCACAGCTCTGAGTTTGCTTTCCTGAGATAGTGGGTTCGAACCCCCGTGTCGGCAGCCCTGAGAAGGCCTTCCGTGGTTTCCCATTTTCACACCAGCCAAATGCTGGGGCTGTACCTTAATTAAGGCCATGACCGCTTCCTCCCCACTCCTAGTCCTTTTCTAAGCCATCGACACCATAAAACCTGTCTGTGTCGGTGCAATGTAAAGAAAATTCTAAAAACAAAAAACAAAAATAGAATATAAAAATTATAGCCTACACTGGATGAGAGATTGGGGCTTTGAAATCCTATTCATCAGTTCATCTACCTCTGAATCAATGTTGCCAACTTATATTTTCAAGATCCGCTAAATACTACTAAAAATCCGCTAAAATTCCGCTAAGAAATCCGATCTCAAATAATGGGCAATAGTAATAATAATAATAATAATAATAATAATAATAATAATAATAATAATAATAATAATAATAATAATAATGTGAGGAAAATTCTCGGCCCCCGAAGAACAGAAGATGGATATAGACTGAGGTCACGCAAAGTGACAGAAGAGCTTTCCAACATTGCAGCAGACATCCGCAAAAGACGTCTGAAATTTTACGGGCACGTCCGCAGACTGCCGGCAAGTAGACTGATACGATTCCCACCTACATAGAACATCTAGAATATATTCCATGGGTATTGGAAGTGAAGAAGGATCTCGACAAAGCCCAGATGAACTCAAATGACACCGCGGACAGAAACCTCTATAGGAAAAAAATTAATGGATGGAAAGTGCAACCAGAGAACGAAGTGAAAAAGAAGACTGGAGCAAAGTGGGCAGAAGGACGAAAAAGGATCCTCGGAGAAAGGATGAAAGCTGTTTGGCAAGTCAGAAAACAGAATAGTTAGAGCTTTGCGTGAATCATTGGGTCCATACGCTATTAATAATAATAATAATAATAATAATAATAATAATAATAATAATAATAATAATAATAATAATTCATTCATTCAACCTTAAAGTCATGTCGACTCACTTCAGGAAGAAACCTTCTAAACAAATGACATGGAGATCACCCAACTCCCTCTTGGGCGAGTTTCAAATTGACCACGTGGCAATTTCGTACCCAAACCACAGAGAAATTATGAATGTCCAAGTAAGGAAGGGTGCAAACATAGACTCAGACCACTATCTGACAAGAGTCAAACTACAGTTGATACCCCAAAGGTTCAGAAGAAGGAAGCAAATAATTCCGAAATTTGATACCAGTCGGATCCAGCCATCTCTCACCGAAGAATTAGAGAAAAAGCAGTCCAACAATTGGCAGCAACTCAAGACCAAACTAATTGAAACAGCACAAACACTGATTCCTCTGCAGAAAAGAAAAAAACACCCTTGGTGGAACGCAGACTGTGAACAAGCCATCCAATCCCGGCAGAATGCATACAATAAGTGGAACAGCAAAAAGACCGATAAGAATCACAATATGTTTTTGGCAGTCAGGAAAGAGGCAGCGAAATTAATCCGACAGACCAAAAGGAAATTCGAGAAAGATCAACTACTGGAAATTGAAAAGGACTTCGAAAAAAACCACACACGAAATTTCTACAAGAACTTCAAAACAAAGCTAACAGGGTATCAGCCACAAAACCTTTGCTTTAAGAAAGTAAATGGGCAATTTGCACTGAACAATCAAGAAAACTGCACCGAACTTGCAAGGTATTTTGAAGAACTGCTTAACTGCCCAGAGCCAACACAAAGATTTCCACCGCAGGAACCTGACTTCACAAACCCAAATTCAGTACCACCGGATGAAGAAGAAATTACCAGACAGATAAAACGACTTAAAATGAATAAAGCTGCAGGTGAGGATGGGATAATAGCAGAAATTCTCAAATCAGCAGGCCCAAATACTATAAAAGAATTCACCGGTATTATCCAAGAGATTTGGGAAACAGAACAAATTCCAGAAGATTGGAAAAGTGCACTAATTCACCCTTTACATAAGAAAGGAGACAGAACAGATGTAAATAACTACAGAGGAATCTCATTGGTATCTGTTGCCTACAAAATTTTATCTCAGTGCCTTCTCGATAGAGCCCAACAGCAACTAGAACCAAAAATTGGAGAATATCAAGCAGGTTTCAGACCAGGCCGTTCATGTCCAGAGCAAATTTTGAACCTAAAGTTAATCGTAAGGCATCAGAGAATTTGTAGCAAAAATGTAGTTTGTACTTTTGTTGATTTCAAAAAGGCCTATGATTCAGTTGATCGTCAATCACTGTTTCAGATATTGAAAGAACAGGGTCTAGACCGGAAAACACTCGCAATTGTAAAAGAGACATTGACAGACACAAAATCTAAGGTTAAATTCATGGGGGAAATCTCAGACCCTTTTCCGATCAAAACAGGAGTAAGACAGGGAGATGGGCTGTCTCCACTACTCTTCAACTGCGTCCTTGAAAAGGTAATACAGGAATGGCGCAAACAGAAGTCTGCCCTCAAGATTGACCAACCAATCACTCTTGGTAGGGGCAAATTAGCAGTAGACTGCCTGGCATTTGCGGACGATCTGGCAATCTTAACTCGTGACGTTTCAACAGCCATAAACCAGATCGAACTCCTGAAAGAAACAGCGGAAAAAGTCGGCCTCCAAATATCGTTTGAAAAAACTGAATACATGACCTGCAGCAAAGAAGCCCCTAAATTCATGGAGACAAAATATGGCAAAATAAAACGGGTCCAGCAATTCAAATATCTCGGTGAAATAATTCAGGAGAATGCAATGGAAACAAAAGCCAATGAAGTTAGATGCCAAAAAATGGAAACTGCGTATAGACTCACCCAAAATATCTATAACAAAAAGTGTCTCTCCAAGCATGCTAAACTAAGACACTATAATACAGTTATAAAACCAGAATGCCTCTATGGATCAGAGACACTAATTTTGAACAGGAAAACTGATCTAGAAAATATTCAGAAAAAGGAACGCAAGATCATTAGAAAAATTTTAGGCCCAAAACTCGTAGATGAACAGTACCGCCTTAGAGGGAAACAGGAAATCAAACAATTTTCTAACATTCACAGCGACATCAGAAAACGCAGATTAAGATTCTTTGGACATATAAAAAGGATGAACCCAGATAGACTTACCAAGCAAATAGTTGAATTTTATGAAAACCGAAGTAAAGCTAAAACGGACACAATAAAATGGATTGGCGAAATTAAAACAGATCTCAAACTGGCAGGAATTACACCTGAAGACATCCAAAGCCGGGTTATCTTCAGAACCAAAGTTCATAAGTGGCAAGTTGACCAAGAGGAAAAACCAAAGAAGAAGACCGGAACAACATGGTCTCAAGAGAGAAAAGAAGCACACAGCAAACGAATGAAGGAGGTGTGGGCACAAAGAAAGTCAAATGCCTGTCTCTAAGTACTTTGCGTAGTCCTAATGGGCTCATTCGCAATATATATAATAATAATAATAATAATAATAATAATAATAATAATAATAATAATAATAATAATAATAATAATAATAAATGTCTGTACTCACCTGATCTATGAGTTTCACTGGGATTAACCCCCTGCCTGCGAGCCGGCGAGCTAAAACTTGTAGGTGTTTTACTGCCGGGTGCAAACTAGGTGAATCTTCTACCTCAACGGCCACACGCAGAACAGGCCAGTTCATTAAAACAGTCGTCCTTCATACCATAAATATAAACGCTACTCTCTCACAGTTTCATTATCTGTCGTCATTCGTCAACTAAGAGATACCACGATCTCCCATCAAATCCAAATAACATATTTTCCTTATGCGACTGCTAGCTCCTGACAATAGCTCAGAGACAGACTGGAGTACAAATTTTTTAGAAAAAGTAAAATGGATAAAACGCTAAATTCCGCTATAATAAATCTAGAATTCCGCCAAAATATCCGCTGTCCGCTAAATGGTATATTTCTCCGCCGACAGTCTTCTAATTCCGCCAAATTTAGCGGAAAATCCGCTAAGTTGGCAACACTGCTCTGAATGCGCAGCTGTTTTTATTTAAATTCTCCGTCTAACTGGAGGTCCCAGAGTCTCTTGACTTTGGAGCGTGGGTTACCGACCACGGGGCCCTTAGCTGAGTCCTGGCATTGCCTCCACTTACCTGTGTCACGCTCCTCACTTTCATCTATCCTGTCCGACCTCCCTTGGTCACCATACTTTCCTCTTCCGGACCCGACGGTATTACGTGTGGAGGGCCTGGGAGTCTTTCATTTTCACTCCCTTCCTGGCCCTTGTCCTTCGGTAGCCGAAACCTTCAGTGCTCGGAAGTGCCGGACCGCTTCAACTTTTCCCTCTGATTAGCGGTTCTCCAGTTGTGCTTCGCCTTAAAACAATAACACCACCACCGCCTCTCTAATCGAATACCTTGAAGTAGAAAGGTACAAAATTCCAAATTCAACACACGCGGTTTTTACGTAAAAAAGCACTATATGCTTCGAAGAATGGCATATGAATGATGCATTTTTGTGTGGGAAGCACGATATATTCCATTTGATAGGAGTGGTAACCCTCCATGCTCATGCAAGTGACATGCGCTTGTCAAACAGTAAGTTTGTGGTATTCTTCCCGCTGAAACAAAACATACATCATACTGCGAATGGTATTGGAAACGAGCTACCAATACAGTTTAAGTATAAGAGACACATGAGAAGTGTAGGTATATTGCATGAATATACAGTAAGTTATACTGTGCTTTGTCGTGTTTGTTATTGTGAACCTGTATAACCCTTAATTCATGTTGAAGTACGGATGACCAATATGGTGCTGAAAAAATGTGGAACAATGGGCAATCAATCAATCAATCAATCAATCAATCAATCAATCAATCAATCAATCAATCAATCAATCAATCAATCAATCAATCAATCAATCAATCAATCAATCAATCAATCAATCAATCAATCAATCAATCAATCAATCAATCAATCAATCAATAATTTATTTACGTAGTTTCTTTAAAAATGCAAGGAATGTCTCGTGATGTTGAACGAGTTGGTATTTTCACTTCGTTCATTTGTTTTGTGAGGAGTAGGCTACTTGGGACCGCCTCATTCTTTACAGCTATTATTGTATTAACGGCCCCAATTTGTCCTTTTGAATTCCAACTTTATCTTCATGTTCTGATCTTGTCTACTTTTAAACACACCACTCAAACTTACTCGGGTACTAATGTCATTCCACGCCATCCTCCCGCTGCCAGCCCGGAATATGCCACTTAGTCAAGCAGCTCGTCTCCTTTTCCCAAGTCTTCCCAGCCCGAGGTTTGCAATATTTTGGCACTCTACGCTACTCTTTGGTCGGAAATCGGCCGGAACAAGTCTACCTGTTTTTTTTCCTTCCACTTCTCGAATCCTCTCTAAAGAGCCAGAGAAACAAGGAAATGCCATTTGGTCCTTGGTTCAGTGACGGTGAAATCCTGACATTCACCTCCCCGCGGTAGAGAGGCGGCTAACGAATTAAGAGACCGATTATCTCCCGGTATAAGGAGATCCCCTGTACCAAGTGCCAACAGTCTCTTTGAGAGTGGATGATTGGGTATGGGTAAGGGCACTCTATTGTCCTGGGGACAAGAAATTGTTCCCAAAGGCGGAGAAACCAGTTTGGTCAACGGCATTAGGATGCAGAAGGCAACGGGAAACCACTGCATTAAAGATCCTTAAGAGATATTCCAATAAATTCACATGGCATGGCTGCAACATCAATATCAGAGCTGGCCGTGTGGATCGTCTACCTCCGTTTGGAGATGACGTCTTAAGAAGAAGACTTCTCGAATCAAGTAATCCTGCTGTAAGTCTCATACACTGGAACCGTACTCTAATTTTGGTCTTACCAGAGTATTATACGCCCTCCCCTAAATACCCTCATAACCATGCGCAGAGATCTGTACCCTTCATTTACAATCCCGTTTATGTGAATACCCCAATGAAGATCTTTCCTTATATTAACACCTAGATACTTACAATGATCCCCGTAAGGAACTTTCACCCCATCAACACAGTAATTAAAACTGAGAGGACTTTTCCTTTTGATGAAACTCACAACCTGTCACACCGTTGCCTGCTGTTATCTCCCAACATTGTCGATTTTTTTGCAGTTGCTCACAATCTTATAACTATTTTATTACTCTGTACTGAATAGCAACATCCTCATAAAGTCTCTCAGATTCCTGTTCTTCACTCATATGATTTATGTATAATATAACTTATAAGAAAACACAAAGGTCCAATAAAATGCCTTGCGTAATTCCCCTCTTAATGATTACAGGATTAGATAAAGCTTCACGTATTCTAATTCTCTGAGTTCTATTATCTAGAAATGGAGATACCCAATCAATCACTCTTTTGTCAAGTCCTGTTTCACTCTTTTTTTGTCAGCAGTCTTCCATGATATACTTATCAAAAGCTTTTGCTTTACAGTTCTATTGACCTCCTGAATGTAAAATATCTGCTATATCTTGATTGAAGTTAGGCTAAACCCGAATTGCCTTCTGTCAAACTAGTTATTAATTTCGCAAACATGTCTAATATAGTCGGAAACAATGCTTTCTCAAAGCTCACAAGAACACATGTCGAGCTGATTGGCCTGTAACTAACGGCTTTATGTTTACCACCCTTTTTTTTTATACACATGAGCTACTATAGCAACTGTTCATTCGTTTTATGTAGCTGTTTCATGCAAACCGCATATCCCAACTTTTATACCAGATGGCCCTGCAGCCCCGTATTTTGTACTTGTAAGTGTCCCGCATGCACTAATGATGAATGGGATGCCTAATCGCTCGTTACAAAGGAGTGCTGCTACGTGCTCTATTTCGGATCTGAAACAAAATAGCATGCATTTCACGATGCACGTTCCGTAACAGTCTGCATTGGTGAATACCCAAAATATGCAGAATATCAAGTTTGATAACTCATTCATTTATACACATACAGACATTCCATTTTACCAAAGAGCTGCTTGTATGCGCTCTGAAGGATCTATCATTTCTTAATTGGATAAATACATGTATGGAAGGGCGGCTATGTATAACTCCTGAGCATGCCTATGTGTTTTCGTCATTGCTGAACACACGAATCATTGCCAATATGTTGTCAGCAACTGTACCCAATACTAGCCTACTATTATGCGTTCGAAAACGAGTCTTACTAACGTAAGGGGGCGCATTAGGTTGGTAGCGCTGAGGAACATTCTGCGAGTGGCCGTCCAGTTGTTATGTCTTCTCATTCTGGCATCACCTTTCTGCAGTCTGTAATACCCCTGTGAAAATCAGTTGTTAGGCATCCCGTTCATCATTAGTGTATGCAAGACAGTTATTAGTAGAACGTACGGCGCTGACGGGTCACCTGGTATAGCCCCAGAAATCAGAAGTGGAGAAAAAATAATTTTTTATTACGTTTTAGTCACCTGACTGAAGAACCTAAGAGTTAGTAAAAAAATCGCCTGAAACTAGAAATTATAAAAAAGCAATTTGACAGTCCCTATTCTTTTTTCACCTAAGTGTTTCCTTTAATTTCTTTTATTATAAAGAAAAATGCTTAGCGGAAATACACACAAAATGCCGTTCATTGCGGCTAACCGACTCATACAGCGCAACTAAGGTCATGGACACAGGTATGATTCACCCTCTTGCTGCGTGCATTCGTCACTTTGGCCCTCTTTCTGTCTATTTGTGTCTGCGCAGTTCGGTCTAGTGCCTGCTACTTTGTTAGTTGTGTAGTGAAATACTAAATGATTGTAATTGTATAATCACACCGTACTTCTATTTAATTGTAATACAAGTTTAATTATTGTCCCTTTGATGACAGTTTTATTGTACAGTACTATTATTACCGCACTAAATTTGGTAGAGTCAACCTTTACGTCGCGGTCAAAATTCGTTTAGACAGCATTAAAAACTTACCATTTTGTAGCTTTTTTTTTTTCAATTTTTATGTCCTTTGCCCCCTTCTCCCCACTTCTAACACCCAATCACCGCTACTGCCAGAAATCTTATAAATTCCATCTGCTTTTCTAGTTTTCAACTTTTGTATATTATTGTTATCGTAGGTAAATTTCAATACTTCGTTATGCAGCCTGAATTTCAAACAGCTCATATGTCTGCAGAAAAGATGAGGGATCCACGGGCAAATTTTCCTTGCTTACCAAATGACGGGAAAGGGCGGTTCTTTGGGCAGATCTGTGAGTAAACTATACTTTAGAAGAAACATTCCTGATGGACTTAACACAATTGAACTGCAACAGTTCCCGTGCCGTATATACAATGATTAGGTGTATATACCTGTATATACGTGCTGTTGTCTACCAGCAACACAAATATGAACCCAAAGCGTGTAAAGGTTCTCTTAGAGTAACAATGTTTTGGATAATCTCTAATATTTCATGTTGGCACTTTGTACCTTTCAAATAAAAACTTTCCAGTCTGTGAAACACACAACAATTTCAATATAAATTATAACATTATAAACGTACCTGCAAAAAAAGAAACCACTGCTATACAAAGAATGATATGTTTCGTTGTACAAGAACATCCTCAGATTCTAACAAATCACTTAAAACATGCCTATGTATGTACAGTATCTACTGAAGTCCTGAAATGGTGTTTGATGACAACGGTCCTAGCATCGGCAGATTAGATAAGTACAGACGTTTTTTCATTCTCTTAATACTTGTAAATTAATTATTTGCCAATACTTTGCTGGCAGACCTAGTGTTTACAGTGCACTGTGTCTTCTGGTATGGGCTAGAGCAATTGTGTTACTTTCATTCATCTGTCTCAGCACTATCCTTGGCTTTGACAAAATGAAAGTGACTGAGGTATGAGTGATGCTAGTAATGCCATTCCTTCTGCAGCCAGTCCCTGCTATGAATGGCGTGAAAATATTGCTCATAGGGTTGGTTGGTGCTTGCATTAGAGTGGGCTTGGCAGACTGATATGTAATAGCAACTTCTGGCTCGGTGAGGAAAGCAACGGGAAACTACCTCAATCCTCATTTCCCTAGTACGCCTCTTCAGTGATGCCTACGCCATCTATAACAGCTGATGGCAGAGGTGTTGAGGATCCAACCAGCCTTCGGGCTGAGGACTAAACATACATACATACTTGTTGATATTATCACTAAACTCTCTATCATTGACAAGTTTACGCAATGTAAACAATACTATACAAATATGCGCATGTTTTCGGTGATTGATAGAATCTGAGGATGTTCTTGTAGATCAAAACATGTCTTTCTTTGTATAGTAGTGTGTATTTTTTTGCAGGTATGTTTGCAGTGTTATAATTTATATTGAAATTGTTGTATATTTGAGAGACTGGAACGTTTTTATGTTACATTTAACTAAGTCTACCGGAAAGTATGGCTTCATTCTTAACAAACTTTTCTATTTTATTGTGTCCAATTATAATTTACATAAAATAGAAGATATTACGCTCCATAATTATATTACAAGTGGTCTGAAAATCGCTGAAATACATGTGCTTAGTACGCCTAACCACAAGCACGAACCATCCTGTATATATTTAAAGCTTTTTGTGCGTTGCCTTGTCAGCAGAACGATTGTATGAATTTCACGATTCAACATTTCGCAAATCATTACACGTAGAGTATTACTATTTTATGCACCGCTGAATGCCTCTTCTAATTCAATAATGATCCAGGGCTGCGACTACAATGCGGGTCCATGTATAGTGGCGGGCGATATATGGAATTCTAAACGTAGGATAGGGTAATTGACAACCAGATTAATGCAGTTTTGTGCATGGCTCTGCAATTACAATGGGGAGGGTGCCCTGGGGGGTTAAAATTCCAGTTGACGTTTTTCATTAGCGCGCACACATACAGTGAACACGCCTGGAATAAATAACAACATGAGTCATACTGCCCCGGCCGTCTCGTTACGCCGTCAAAGAGGGGTGAGGGGGCTTTGATCGCAAGCGGGAGAAGAAGAGGGGGGAGGGCTTTTTAACAGGCACGCCTCTCATGGGTTCTCACTACCGCGGCGAAGCCATTTTCTCCTTTCTTTATTTCTTTGACACAAGAATCAATACTATACGATATCAAAACCGCTATTCACCAGATATTAAATATGCATGATCGCCTTCGAAAAAAAGGAGAAAAAATATTGCTTGTGTATTTTTTTACATCGGAAAATTTTCATATTTATATAAAAGGTTTAATATGTTTTGCTCTTCTTGATAGAATACTCCAAAGAACCAAGGGCGAAGTAGCCTATACAAAACTGCTGTTCGGAATGCTATGTTTTAGGGTAGTGAATGCGAGGTCGGCACGTGATGCATACGCTGCACGAGCAGGGGCGTAACGCATATAACAGGAGCCCGCTTGCCGAAATAAAAATTTGGGATCCCTCGTATGAAATGTAAAACCTATAAATAAGTAATATACCGAGCTCGATAGCTGCAGTCGCTTAAGTGCGGCCAGTATCCAGTATTGGGGAGATAGTTGGTTCGAACCACACTCTCGGCAGTACTGAAGATAGTTTACCGTGGTTACCAATTTTCACACCAGGCAAATGCTGGGGCTGTACCTTAATTAAGGCCAAGGGTGCTTCCTTACCACTTCTAACCCTTTCATGTCGCATCGTCGCCATAAGACCTGTCTGTGTCGGTGCGACGTAAAACAACTTGTAAAAAGAAAGTAATAAGCATTGAATTAAAACAGGGAGAAATAATGCAAAATATTGTCAAGTTGTAGTCTGCAACTTACTGTAAATCTCAACTTCCCATTTTCGTCACCCTCACGGCCCACAACCGCGGATCCTGGACTAAAACCACTTTAATTGGTTTCATTTCACTAGTCACACTAACTACTTTGATGGTTTTCAAAGACGGCGAGGTGCCGGAATTTAGTCCCACAGGAGTTCTTTTACGTGCCCTTAAATCTACTGACACGAGGCTGACGCATTTGAGCAACTTCAAATACTACCGGACTGAGCCAGGATCGAACCTGCCAAGTTGGGGTCAGAATGCCAGCGCCTCAACCGCCTGAGCCCCTCAGCGACCCGAGTCGTACGGATTCGGCACCGTTTCCTTTTATTTTTATATGTCACTCCCTCCCCACCTCCATCCCTAGAGGTGGCTTACCTTCACAGCGCTGGCAACTTCTCAAATGATTCCACTTATTCTTCAGTTTGGGACTAGTTTCGGTCTCTAGAGACCATCCTCAGGTAATATTTATAAATAGGCAAGTCATAAAACAATTTCTAAAATGAGTGTATACACAGTGAATTTAACAATATTCAAGTACGTCATCAAAGATTAACACATAAAGAATAGTGTCTGCTTAGAAATATTTAAAAAACTGAAAGATAGGCTGATAAAACTCATAGGTCACAAGTTACAACTTGTGAGGCCCTGAGATAGCTCTCTAGAGTTAGGTCCATAAGAATAGAATATAGCAGCCATCTTCCATAGCAGGCCTTGCCTAAATTCTCGAAAGTTATGCTTATAAAATTAATAGGTCGTAAGTTCCAAGTTGCGAGTCCCTGAGGCAGCTCTCTAGTTAGGTCTATACCAAATGGAGTATAGCAGCCATCATACATAGTAGCCCTTGCCTCAGTTCCCGAAAGTTAAGCCTATAAGAGCAATGGCCCAGTTACTTAGTTTCATATAACCAATGTACAGCGGCCATTTTGCCTCGGGGGCCCTAGCACTAGGTAGTTGCGCGCGGCCGCCATCTTGCACATTAGCCCCCTTTTCTTTCCTTTAGTGTGAATTCACATAACATTTATAACTCTTAACGCATGTTCAAGATCATCTCAGCGTATGTTGAAGTATGGTTCTTGAAGTTTTCATTTAACAATATTGGAGTGGGTTGTCAGAGATTAACTTATATAAGAATGTAGAGATGAAATCTATTTAAAATATTGACACTCACAGACATATGGTACAGGTTCGCATAAAAATGTTGGATGTTGAAACATATTCATGTTCTTCAAATGGAGTTAAAAATTCGTCTCACTTCTATCAAAATACTAAGCATTGTGAGTCTTGGAACGTTCCGTTATAGGATTAAAATAACGGTACACGGATGGTTCATCTTGAAACATTGAGAAGTGAGGGACGTTAAAACAAATAGGAATGAATCATGTAGCAGTCCAATGGGAATATTCTTGTGGTGGTACTGTGTCATGTGACGTTTTGCCTTCCAAAACGGTTCACGGTTTTAGGTTATGTCCCTGGTTATGGAGCTACACATATGTAACCAGTGCCGATTTACGAAACATAGTATTCTACTATAGAATCCTTGAGCTGATGTTGCCATGTTACGGTTGGTCATTTCTTCCTCCGATTCCCAGTTTGGGGTAGTTGATGCCAATATCTCCATAACGGTTGGTTTTAATCCTTTAAAACAGAGTTTTCGGGCCTCACCCAGTTTTGTTCTTCGCGTCGTGATTCTTGAAATGAGCTTTGTCTCGTCCTTGTACGACAAATTTTATATTTCACCTATGTTAGCCGATGTTAATGAGCCAAAGGGCCTAAATCTAGCGAATCGTGAGTGCTTTTAAAATTTATTGTAGATGGGGTTACCCGCAGGGTTACTACAAGGTAAGTATAAAAATTTGGTTCAGATTGGTGGAACGTTGTGGATTTGTATAAGGAACAGACAGAGAGACATTCTGCTTTATATATACAGATTACGTCACTACGCTTAGCGAGTTGCCATGACACGATCACCGAATATTATCCTCAAGAAGATCAAAACACTATGAGCAGTGTGAAGCATCACGACACCTTACATAAGCTACTGCGTTTGGGTTAGCAGTTCAGTAGCGAGACCTTGAGGAAGAAAATCATTCTGTAACATATTCAACAGGGCTGAGAATTAACTACCTGAATGAAGAGAACGGGACTAATTTATTCCATTTCTCGATAAGGCAACTCAGACACTATTCTTTTCCTCGCGACTGCTTGTTTGATATAAATATATCATACGGCTTGGAGTTACCTGAACATTTGTAGCGATACGAAATGTGTGCCGCGATGTTACCTAGCAACCGTGCAGGCTGTGATGTGAAGTATTGATGGACGGCCATGACTGAGAGACATATCATCAAAGAGGGGTGCTAGAGTACAGAGTACAAATGGTCGATGTGATATTGCCGGCTGTGGTGTAAACTAATGATGGATGGCCAAGACGGAGGGACATATTATCAAAGAGGGGCGTTAGACTACAGGTGATCGATATGATCTTGTAGGCTGTGATGTGAAGCATTGGGGGATGACCATGACTGAGAGAGGCCTCATCTCATCATATTGTAGAGAAATTATTTCATTCGCGGTAATCTCATAGGCCCGAGTAGGTTTGCATCTTACGTTGCTCTGAATCCTACCCTTGTCGACATCAAATTGGATACACCTGTCCCTCGAAAAGATTCGTTAGATGCAAATAAATTAAACACTATCAAATTTAGTTTTATACTGAAAGGCATATCTATGAGCATTTGATTTTTCCAACAGGAAATTTGTCACGAATTTTTTTCGTAGTCAATTTGAGGCTCTTCTGTCACCCAACCGCGTATATCTTGCTTATTTTCAGCCCTCTTCGCATAACAATGTGTTCGTCGGTGAACCATGTCTTCAGGGGGATATCTTCCCCACATCCAGCCATTAAGCAGACTATAATCTTTTCTCTTGCTCGCGCTGTGTCATGATGAAAACGCAACTAATATAAAAGTAGTCCACAGTCGGATCCTTTGCACTGACCTCTACAGGTATTTCTAGGAAACTACTGAACCATGTTACAAAGGTGAACAGCGTTCGACCAAAAATTAAAGGGTGATTTGCTTTATATCAGCTGTTCGTGCTCCACCCTGTATTTGCAGCGCTAAAAGTATTATACTTTGTTTCTCTTTTTTGACTTAAAATATCTCTTGTGGCTGGGGGTCAACCGAAAATGTGTGTAACATAACCATAGCAACCGTGCAGGCTGCGATGTAAGTTATGGATGGATGCTCAGACAGAGTTACCTAGCAACCGTGCAGGGTGTGATGTAAAGTATGGATGGATGCCCAGACAGTGTTACCTAGCAACCGTGCAGGCTGCGATGTAAGTTATGGATGGATGCCCAGACAGTGTTACCTAGCAATCGTGCAGGCTGCGATGTAAGTTATGGATGGATGCCCAGACAGTGTTACTTAGCAACCGTGCAGGTTATGATGTAAAGTATGGATGGATGACCAGACAGTGTTACCTAGCAACCGTGCAGGGTGTGATGTAAAGTATGGATGGATGCCCAGACAGTGTTACCTAGCAACCGTGCAGGGTGTGATGTAAAGTATGGATGGATGCCCAGACAGTGTTACCTAGCAATCGTGCAGGGTGTGATGTAAAGTATGGATGGATGACCAGACAGTGTTACCTAGCAACCGTGCAGGCTGCGATGTAAGTTATGGATGGATGCCCAGACAGTGTTACCTAGCAATCGTGCAGGCTGCGATGTAAGTTATGGATGGATGCCCAGACAGTGTTACTTAGCAACCGTGCAGGTTATGATGTAAAGTATGGATGGATGACCAGACAGTGTTACCTAGCAACCGTGCAGGGTGTGATGTAAAGTATGGATGGATGCCCAGACAGTGTTACTTAGCAACCGTGCAGGTTATGATGTAAAGTATAGATGGATGCCCAGACAGTGTTACCTAGCAACCGTGCAGGGTGTGATGTAAAGTATGGATGGATGCCCAGACAGTGTTACTTAGCAACCGTGCAGGTTATGATGTAAAGTATGGATGGATGGCCAGACAGTGTTACCTAGCAACCGTGCAGGGTGTGATGTAAAGTATG
Source organism: Anabrus simplex (assembly GCF_040414725.1). Classification (NCBI taxonomy): domain Eukaryota; kingdom Metazoa; phylum Arthropoda; class Insecta; order Orthoptera; family Tettigoniidae; genus Anabrus; species Anabrus simplex. Next base: position 81,274,262 of record NC_090277.1, on the reverse strand, counting down.
GATGGATGACCAGACAGTGTTACCTAGCAACCGTGCAGATGATGCAAGGTATGGATGGATGACCAGACAATGTTACCTAGCAACCGTGCAGGGTGTGATGTAAAGTATGGATGGATGACCAGACAATGTTACCTAGCATCCGAGCAGGCTGTGATGTAGGGTATGGATGGATGACCAGACAGTGTTACTTAGCAACCGAGCAGGCTGTGATGTAAGGTATGGATGGATGGCCAGACAGTGTTACTTAGCAACCGTGCAGGCTGTGATGTAAGGTATGGATGGATGGCCAGACAGTGTTACTTAGCAATCGTGCAGGGTGTGATGTAAAGTATGGATGACCAGACAATGTTACCTAGCAACCGAGCAGGCTATGTCTTATGGCTGGTGGCATATGAAATTAGCAGCCGTTGATGGATGATCATGACCCGGAGGTATATCTATGATCATTTGATTTTCGCAAAGGGGAAAGTGGTTTCATTTTTATTAATTTTTGTTTTATGTAACAAAAGAAACAAACTGCTACAAAACTGTTATACTTAAACGAACATATTTCATAGAATTTCCAAAGGAATGCCACAACAATAAATTAATTTCCACGTGCGCCCTACGGCTGAATGCTGATTACTCACCGTAAGGCATGATACTGACACACAAAGATATAAGAAGGGAGGAGAAATGAAATGGCGTATGGCTTTTAGTGCCGGGAGTGTCCGAGGGCAAGTTCGGCTCGTCCAGTGAAGGTCTTTCAATTTGACTCCCGTAGGCGACCTGTGCGTCGTGATGATGATGAAGACAACACCTACACCCAGACGCCGTGACGGCGAAATTAACCAATGATGGTTAAAATTCCCGACCCGGCTAGGAATCGAACCCAAGGGCAGCTCGCTAACCATTTAGCCATGGAGCCGGACAAGGGAGGAGTGAATTGCTGTGTTAGTTTTGTTTGGAATTACTTGGGACTACAAAATCCGTACACCGGTCTTCTTCCTCTACGCTCTCTTCTTCTTTCTTTGTGCCCAACTGAGGAGCACGTTCGGACTTACTTAGCACAATGTTCCTTCTTTCCTTTACAACATCTCTTCATTTGTTCACTGAGTTCCCTTTTGTGTTCATCCGTCCATCCTGTATATTTTCTTTGATATTTCTCTGCTAATTTATGTTTTCTCACAAAGCATCCAAATTTTGTTCTATCTTGTTCGGCGATACCAATTTCATTTGATCTTAGTTTATTTCTACTAACCAATTTTTGTGGTTTAGAAGTTTCTTTGTCAGTGTGTTGTTATTCATTCTGTGCAGGTGTCCATAGAAATTGAATCGCCTTTTCTCTAATTATATATGCTATTTTCTCTGCGACTTGATAAATTACCTGTGGTTTCCTTTTCATCCAAATTCCGTTTACATTCCGGTTTTGTGTGAGAGAAATACTCTCTTATTTTTCGATTTTTTTGTGATCTGTGATTTGATGACTGTGTTGTAACGTCGTATTTTTGCAATTTTAATAAGTATTTTTGTTGTATCTGTTCCAGGTGATTTTATAAGTTCTTTGTTTGTTTATTGATTTATCCCTGCTGATTGAATAACTTTGCTTAGATACTTTAATTTACCTACTTGGTAGATTTTTTGGAATTTCTCTATTAATGGTTGATTGTAGAAACATTTCATATGAAATTTGGAGTCCGCTTTTGCCTACTACATGAAGTTTTCGGTGGACTGAATTGCTTCTTGTCTGTCGTTAGAAAGGATTGCTTTTAGGGTGTCTGTCAATATTTACCGATTTAGTGCTTTTTTGACCATTCACGAATTAACTTTTCCAACATTGGATTGAGTAGTAGTGAGGATAATCCGTCTCCTTGTGGGATACCGGTTTTCATTGTTCAGAACTTTTTTGTGACGGAATAAACCGATATATTTTCTAGACTGACTGGGTAGTAGTACGGCGGTACCCATCATAACGTAATGTACAGATAATTAAACAGGTACAATACATGGACTGTATACTGTACTTGGGTAGGCCTTTGATGATTTCTTCACTTTTGTTTTTCACCAAGCACTGGGTCTTCATGCTAAGGAGGTGTCTGCTGAAGACGACAACTCATGCCTATGAACTTCATCACAATGAGGCACGTATTCAGGAGAACAGCGCTTTGAAGCTCCATACAAGTGGATGAATGTATATTAAGTGTAAATAATTTACTTTGAAAAAGCTTAACACTGATCCCAATACATGACATTTTTTGGGTAAAACTGCTATCAGTCACTTCCTCTACGCGCATAAACAGTGCTGTTACCAGAAATCCTTAAAAAGAGGCTTATTCTTTCTAAAAACGCGGTAAATGTGATAGGCTACCGAAGATTTTTTCAAATAAAACTGTATTAACACTTTTTATCCTTTGCGTGTAAACTTAAACCAAAGAGTTCGTGTTCCTTTTCACTGCCTGGAAATGATATTGGCTGTTGGAGTCAAACACCCAGAGTTTGTTCAAACAGTTCTGCGATGTATTTGGGGTCCTCATATGAGTGTAGATACTAAAAGAGATTTAAGTAATATAGTTTAATTATAAGTGATAGAAAAACACTAATGGCAGAACAAAATATTCAGGTATACATGGAGACAAAACATGATGACCTCGTCTCACACCACTACTCTCCAGCAGCAGTCCCGTGTCTACTGTAGCCGGGGATACCAGATCGTCTACTGCACTCGATACGAAGAAAGGATAAAGAATGAAGAGAATGTGGAAGAAAGTGGTTTGCTAACCTCTCAAGTATCAGAACTCGTTAACTCAGCAGGGTGAGGTTGACTGCTGGCTTCCAGGAACTGAGGCTGTCATGTTTTGATGATGATGATGATGATGCTTGTTGTTTTAAGGGGCCTAACATCGAAGGTCATCGGCCGCGCCGTCATGTTCTGTGCCCAAGTATATGTTCTAAGATTTCCTTTAAACAGTGTTACTGATTTAAGAACACGACTTAATTTAACTTTGTTTACTTTCTTTTTAGTTTGTGATTTTGCGTCAATGCAAATTAGTTTTCTTTATCACGGTTTACCCTAGGTAGATATATTTAAAATTACTGTACACTTTTATTATAAATAATACATTCTACTTTACTCAAAGTTCAATTTTACCTTATTAGGCGCTGTTCATTACATATTGAAGAGATGTTAGGTGCAGAACAAAAATGACCAACCGGTCACCTTACAATTTCGCGTCGGTTGCTCTTACCAGTTAGTTATGGTGGCCCAGGTAATATTTGCTCCGTTGGAAAGGTTGTGGTCTCTACGTCTCCCAGAATGAGTAGAAAGCTTATTTATCTTACAACGCTGCCGTGAAAATAAATATTCATTTTATTTTACTGTTAAATCTATGCAAATGCGAATTTAAATTCAGATTCATATAATGAAATGTACTATTATTTTATCTGAGATTGCAGAAGATCTGGACAGATTACTGAATGGTGTGGACAGAGGCTTGGGAAAGGAGTATGAGATGAAAATAAACAAGTCCAAAACGAAAGTAATGGCGTGCAGACAGGTGATACAGGAAATATTAGATTAGGAGATGAAGTCTTAAAGGAAGTAGATGAATATTGTTATTTGAGTAGTAAAATAACTAACGATGGCAGAATTAAGGAGGACATACAATGCAGACTAACAAAGGCAAAGAAGGCCTTTCTTAAGACAATAAATTTGCTCACTTCGAACATTGATAAAGGAATTAGAAAGACGTTTCTGAAGACTTTCGTCTTGAGCGTTGGGTTGTATGGAAGTGAAACATAGACAATAACTACCTCAGAAAGAAAGAAAGAAAGAAAGAAAGAAAGAAAGAAAGAAAGAAAGAAAGAAAGAAAGAAAGTGAGAAAGAAAAAGAAAGAATAAGCTTTTGAAATGTGGTGTTACAGAAGAATGCTGAAGGTGAAGCTAGATGTGTAGATCGAATCACGAAGGAAGATATACTGAATCGAATTGATGAGAAGAGATCGATTTGGCTAAATTTGAGGAGAAGAAGGGATAGAATGATAGAACATATCTTAAGATACCCATGACTTGACGATAATCAAAATGCATTGCCTGTTTATCAGAATTAACTCAAATCTTATATTTTTCTTTAAAATGTTATTACCGGGCGAGTTGACCGTGCGTTTACGGGCGTACAGCTGTGAGCTCTTATCCGGGAGATAGTGGGTTCGAACCCCACTGTCGGCAGCCCTGAAGATGGTTTTGCGTGCTTTCCCGTTTTCACACCAGGCAAATGCTGGGGGCTGTACCTTCATTAGGGCCACGGCCGCTTCCTTCCCATTCTTATGTCTTTCCTGTCCCGTCGTCGCCGTAAGACCTGTCTGTGTCGGTGCGACGTAAAACAAAATTGCAAAAAAAAAAAAAAATGCTATTAAATACTAAAATGCAAATTCAGACCTATATAAACACTAGAAAATGCTAAATGTAGACTACGTATCAAACTCCTAAAGTGGCCTCCCCTATTCATACTAAACATTAATCCTTTAAAATTTGGAACACGATAGCAACGTGCAATTTTGTCAAACACGTTACCATGCTTGTCTTTGGAATGTTCTTTGTACATTATTTTCACTTGAATTTGGTGTCCACTTAGTGGCCGTGATCATTAAGGCGTTGAGGATAGTCTGAACCGTGGTTAGCCGGTTCGAATCTCGGTTGCGCAAAGAATTTTCACCATCAGAATGTTGGTCGGCAGGGTAGGTGAGGTGGTGATATACAATTTCCTCTCACTAGGTTGCGTGCCAAAAGCCTGGATTAAATCAAATTAAATAAATCGATCATTGCCATCTCAGAGAATTTACGTTAAAAATCGACTAAATCAGGGTAGGCAACCAGCAAACGTATAAAGAACTATTTTCCAAAGTATTTCTACTCTGGGGCATCACGCACAGTGCCTATTTTTTAAATTTTGATGTATTTTATTTGTGTATTTATTAGTCACAACTTTATAATAAGGATAATTCTAAAGCAATAAACAAAACAAAAATACTATTATCTTTATACAGATTTAAACATTTGTCTCAAATTCTGAGGCATGTTTACCAAATGGGCTTATTGTTAAATGCTGATTTATGAAGATATTAATGGAATTAATGCTGCGAAACGCCAGGCATAACAAGATTCGGTCTTTCACAGCAAATTCCCTCTAGAAGAAAAGTTATAGTATCGCCGAAGAGGTACCCGGACTTGCCGATTACAGTAGCAGTAGGATAATTAACATCATAGCCTACAGAGGGTGTTGGATATACGATAGACCCCACAGTTCGTTTTTGAAATCTTCGCAGAACAGCCAGAAGACGTTGATAGAAAGAAAGAAGTTGATATATGAACCGACCATTACTTATTGTAAAGACGAGGACATTTAAGTGGTAGGATTAATGATAGGAGTTCGACGGACAATTCCTCGATTATTGTGAATGTTAGAGGTTCCGGAACTACAAACTATTTCTTTATTAGCTTTACGAGGTCGCACGTCATTGCTCAGAAATCATTGCTACATGGTATAACTCTTGTAATTTGAGGACTTTATAAAAACATAAGCCGAAATTATACACTTCATTGTTTTATTATCCTTTGCTCATTGTGTCAACCTTCAACTGAGGGGTGTTTTGTAAATAAATTATTATTAATAATAATACGAGGCTTGTTTTTTTAAGTATGGGCTGATTTTCAAACACCACATTTATTTGCAGACTATACATTCTTTACACTATTTTTCAACATGGCCGCCAAGTTTGTTTTCTCACTTATCATATCTTACAACTAAGTTTTGAATACCCGCTTCATAGACACTTGCCGCTTGCTCCGATAACCAAAAGTTCTTGATCTTGATCTTGCGCTGGAACAGAGTCTGTTTGGCCTTCACCTTTACAGGCGAATCTTTTGGTTTTGTACAGATTTGAGTACCTTGAGATTTGCCGATGATATTGTTATTTTATCTGAGACTGCAGAAGATCTCTAGAAGTTGCTGAATGGTATGGATGAAGTCTTGGGTAAGGAGTACAAGATGAGAATAAATAAGTCCAAAACAAAAGTAATGGAGTGCAGTGGAATGAAGGCAGGTGATGCAGGAAATATTAGATTAGGAAATGAAGTCTTAAAGGAAGTAGATGAATATTGTTACTTGGGTTGTAAAATAACTAACGATGGCAGAAGTAAGAAGGACATAAAATGCAGACTAGCACAAGCAAGGAAGAGCTTTCTTAAGAAAATAAATTTGCTCACTTCAAACATTGATATAGGAATTAGAAAGATGTTTTTGAAGACTTTCGTGTGGAGTGTGGCATTGTATGGAAGTGAAACATGGACGATAACTAGCTCAGAAAGAAAGAGAATAGAAGCTTTTGAAATGTGGTGTTACAGAAGAATGCTGAAGGTGAGATGGATAGATCGAATCACAAATGAAGAGATACTGAATCGAATTGGTGAGAGGAGATCGATTTGGACTGATGACTCAAACACACACAGATTTGAGTGTTGGAAAACGTTTTTGACTCGTTATGTCGAAGAAGGTGACGACATGTTGAGTCAGATCGCAACGGGAGACGAAACATGGAATGGAGACCCACACATACACATTCGCCTGTAAAGGTGAAGACCAAACAGACTCTGTCCCAGCGCAAGATCAAGAACTTTTGGTTATCGAAGCAGGTGGCAAGTTTCTACGAAGATGGTATTCAAAACTTAGCTGTAAGGTATAATAAGTGACAAAACAAACTTGGCGGCTAATGTTGAAAAATAGTGTAAAGAATGTATAGTCTGCAAATAAATGTGGTGTTTGAAAATCATCTTTCGTTGTGGAGTTATTTTCAAACGGCCCTTACTTAAAAAACACGCGTGGTTCGAACCCCACTGTCGGCAGCCCTGAAAATGGTTTTCCGTGGTTTCCCATTTTCACACCAGGCAAATGCTGGGACTGTACCTTAATTAAGGCCACGGCCGCTTCCTTCCCATTCCTAGGCCTTCCCTATCCTATCGTCCCCATAAGACCTATCTGTGTCGGTGCGACGTAAAGCAACTAGCAAAGAAAAAAACCAAACCACGCCTCGTAATAATAATAATAATAATAATAATAATAATAATAATAATAATAATAATAATTCAACTTAGCATAAACATTCTGAAAATTGCAAACTTTATTAAAATACCGATTAATGTGAATGTTGTCGTTAGCCAACTTATTATAGTCAGGAATGTAAGTGGAGATCGCCGTACATAAGCAGTTATCAAGATGAAAATCATTTAATCTTGATCTGTATTTTGGCTTCAAGTTTGTCAACTTTACGTTGGCACTGCTTAACAAATATTTTTTTGGAACGTACTGTATATTTTATGTGAGACTTTTCCGTTACTATGAATTTGTTCTTTACGAATAGTTAAAACTGTTCCATATCCTAGGCTCCGAAACGCGTTGTCCAGGACAACATTTAATGTGATTGGTAACAGCTGTAATTCTTCTTCTTCTTTCTTTGATTTTGGCCTAGTTTGGACCACGGTCAGCAATTGACTTGCTGGCCAGTCCTTTTATTTTTCTCCCAGAACTTCATCATTTCGCTGTGGTTTCTATCCTCTGACCATATGTTCTTGGAATTTTCGTTTTGTTTTGAATTTATTTCTTTGGATTGATGCCAACTTCCTCCATGTCCTTTCTTGTTTCTTGCACCCATTCAGTAGTTGCTTTTAATTTGATGACTATTTAAAGATTTTCTTTGTTAGTCGAGTCTTGTTCGTTCTTGTGAGGTCTCCTGTTACGTAAGGTGTCTGTGATCTTCTCTGTTGGTCTGTTTAGATCTTCATTTCTCCTATTATTCCACGAACCATCCTTTCTTTTGTCGGGTCCTAACATCTTTCTGAAGATTTTTTTGTTTCTTCTCTAGCTCATCTATTTTTCGTTTCTTATTCGATATCAGACATTCAGAACTGTAAATTCGCTCTGGCTTTATAACCATGGTCTAGTGTCTGATGTTTGCCCTGTAAGATATTGTTCTTTTATTACATTTGTTATGTACTATTCTATACGCTAACTCCATCTTTCTGGCCCTTCCCTTATTTGCTTCTTTGTCAAGCCCATTCCGCTGGATCCATTCACCAAGATATTTAAATTTATCTGACCTCTTCCCCATACTTTCCGCATTCGTTTCTTTATTATGTTTGTATTCTATGTACTCTGTCTTTTTATGTGAGATCCTGAGTCTTGCTTTCTCTGCGATTTCATATAATTAGAATATTCATAAGGAAATAATACTTTACGAACATCCTTTTATTTATCAAACGAAAATCTGTAGGTTAAAAATAAACAAATATAAGTCGAACACCTAAAATCCGTGACGAGAGAGCTTTGATATCTACGCGCTTTTGTCGACCGCTTAACTATATCTACTTCTCTGTGAGACCATGTATACTTGGAAAGTAAAGAGAATGTTGAATATCCTCTGTTGACAATGGAAACTCAACATCTGCTCTGATATTTTGACAGGGAATCAAGAAGGCTATGCACGATAACATCAACTACTTCAGGGGGCTGTGCTAGCCCGCTAGGCTCGGGAACAAACGCCGCACTACATGCGGACGAGAAGCAGGCGTAGCGGCGCGCCAGACTTAGCAAGGCCGGCGGTAAAACTTCATCGAAGCCGTTCAGCCATTTAACATCGCTGTTTGCTGATGTTTAGCCCGTGAAAGACGAAATGTAATTTCATTTGCTGTTTGTCACTAAAGTTGACACAAAATGATGCACAGTAACAAGTTACGAAACCATATAATTATAAGTATATTCGTTCAAGATTGGAATTAACGCATGTTATTGCATGTTCCTTGTGTGTAATATCTTATTACACTTAATTTATATATATATATATATATATATATATATATATATATATATATATATATATATATATATATAACAGAGCTTTGTCTGTACATTGCTCACAATTTGAAAAGAATGGTGTTTTGTACCGGTTGTGTCCACAGTAACAAGAAAATGCACTTTTTAATTTTCCGTAATGTATGTATGTACGTATGTAGAGAATGTAATGAAAATCGGCATATAAAGTAGGGGAATGAGGCACCGACTAGCGTGTCGGTTAAGGTCTTGTTTGTTACCTTGTACTGTCTTGTGTGCCATTTGATAATATCCTTTAAAATCATCACGAACTCCCCTTTCCCCGCATTTCATTTCATTCAGGTATGCATTCGAGCGCATGTTTCATGATTTTATTTTGCAAACATGACTGAAAATTGCACTTAAAATAGGTATATTTTAAAAAATAAGGTATATTTTTGCTTTGACCTAAAAATGGAAAAAATATGGCCATAGAATTAATTGTCACCTACTTCCTTATTAAAGCGTAACGTTGAAATATGCTATGTTGCTAGATTTTCGACCTGCTGTATGTATTACATGTTAAAAACATTAAAATAAGTTAGTATTTTGTCTGACATAAGCAGTGTTCACGTGTCGTAGGTTCACCATCACTGGTCTAGGCTATAGATAATTTTATTCATGCTGAGTGAAATGGTAGTTTATGAGGACTAAAATGTAATTCTCAAATATCTGTTATGAGTGGTCCAATCGCTGCAGTCGCTTAAGTGCGGCCAGTATCCAGTAATCGGGAGAGAGTGAGTTGGAACCCCACTGTCGACAGCCCTGAAGATGGTTTTCCGCGGTTTCCCAATTTCACACCAGGCAAATGTTGGGCCTGTACCTTAATTAAGGCCACGGCCGCTTCCTTCCCATTCCTAGGCCTTTCCAATCCCATCGTCGCCAAAGACCTATGTATGTCGGTGCGACGTAAAGCAAAAAAAAAAAAAAAAAAAAAAAAAAACTGCATAGGCCCTAATCAAAGTTATAAAGAATTAAATTTTCGATCTTCTATATCTTATAGGCCTACATATTTTTTTTACAATTGGCTTTACGTCGCACCGGCATTGAAAGGTCTTATGGCGACGAATGGATAGGAAAGGCTTAGGGGTGGGAAGGAAGCGGCCGTGGCCTTAATTAAGGAACAGCCCCAGCATTTGCCTAGTGTGAAAATGGGGAAACCACGGAAATCTATCTTCAGGGCTGCCGACAGTGGAGTTCCAACCCACTCTCTCCCGGATACGAGTTCACAGCTGTACGCCCGTAAACACACGGCCAACTCGCCCGGTAATAACATTTTAAAGAAAAATATAAGATTTGAGTTAATTCTGATAAATAGGCAATGTATTTTGATTATCGTCAAGTCATGGGTGTCTTAAGATGTGTTCTATCATTCTATCCCTTCTTCTCCTCAAATTTATCCAAATCGATCTCCTCTCACCAATTCGATTCAGTATATCTTCCTTCGTGATTCGATCTACACATCTACCTTCACCTTCAACATTCTTCTGTAACACCACATTTCAAAAGATTATTCTTTCTTTTTTCTTTCTTTCTGAGCTCACAACCCCGCGCCCCTAACCGCACGGCCAACTCGCCTGGTTTATACATTTTTACCGCGCCCGCTATGATAACATAGATATTCATGAATTTCGATTTTTGTTGCTAAGTCCATATCAACGCCGAACCAAGAGAAAATAGGTGAACAGAATGTAATAAAAATCAATATGTAAGATCAAGGAATACACAATTACAGTAGTACCTAGTAGTAAAATCATATTTTGATTTAGTTTACTTTGATGATGAGTTTTTACGTTCAGTCGAGCTGGACTCTTGGACACTATGGTTTAAGATACGTCACGTTGTTTTTTTCCGTCCTGATTGTTTAAGCTCGTGTACTTTTAATATTGGTATTATCGGCTTTGACAGTGTCAAGCCAACGGAATTGTTGGTGAGCTGGTATTCGTTCGTGGTTGACACTTCTGAGTATAATCGATGTTTCTGAATATCAAGGACGCATCATTATATGGCCGAAGTGTGCGAGCTGCTGTTTTGTGATATTCTAATGCATTGTCTATTGATAATTTCTGGCTTCGTGTCTAAATGTTTAGCGCGCTGATCTTTGATCACAGGGGTCCCCGGTGCGATTCCCGGCAGGGTCGCGAATTTTAACCATCAATGGTTAATTCCGCTGACACGGGGGCTGGGTGTATGTGTCGCCTTCATCATCATCACAACGGGTAAGTCGCCTACGGCCGTAAAATCAAAACACCTCCACCTCCACATGACCTCGGACACATGGTGTGCACTTTATTCTTCATATGCACGTAGATTTCTTTGTTAGATCGTGGCCTGTTGTATTCTGCTTCTCTTGTCCTTGTGCCAAGTATGCTTTTAACTAGTCTTCTTTCCATGTTCATAAATTTGTTTATTTGACTTTCCCGCATTAGTTTTTGTTTCAGCTCCATAAAGAACCTCAGGTCTCACCACTCTATTGTAATGTTTAATTTTGTTGTCGTATGATAATAACTTTTTTCTATACTTTTCTAGTGATCTGCAATGCTGCGTCCATCATGTTTTGCTCTTACCTCTAAGCTGTTTTTTAATTTTATGTTGATTTATGATTATTTTATCAGGACAATCTTTAATGTTTAATTTTTATTACATTAGTTTATTTCTTTTGCAGGCCTTGGTTATAATCAACAGTAGCTGTTTATCGGAATATCATTCCGCATGTGTAAAATTGAATGGGTGAGATTGAAAAGGAAAATCTGAGATAGTCAATTCAATTCTGGAGTGAAGACGCGTGCGATGATAGAAAGTAGAACAGTACCTGATTATCTTTATGATCATAAAAAAAATGTAACAAAGCAATCGAAAAAATGCATACCTGTTGTACTATGAAGAAGCAGAATCTCACGGTAAGATGGTATTTAAGACAATGTTTTTGCTGTATATAGTGCCAATATTTTCACCTTGTTCATATGTTTCTTGAACACCAACTTGGCCATACCCTGGAATTGTTAGGTGGCTAAATGCTACGTACACTTGTCCGTGTATTGCAAGTCTATAGTTGGGCTTTGTTCATTGCCATTACAACTGCCAGTCTTGAAATGCAAGTATCCTGTTTAATAATAATAATAATAATAATAATAATGGTGTTTGGCTTCGGGAGAAGGTTCTGTCTGGCCGAGGCGGTAAAGGCGTGCTCGGTTCGCCCGGAAGGACGTGGGTTCGAATCCCCGTCAGGAAGTTGTAAAATTTAAGAAATTTAAGATTTCCACTTCCGGAGGTGCATATGCCCCTGAGGTTCACTCAGCCTACACCAAAAATGAGTACCAAGTTAATTCCTGGGGGCAAAGGCGGCGGGGCGTAGAGCTAACCACTCTACCCCATCACGTGCCGAGGTTAACAATGGTGGAAGCCTTTACCTTCCACTCCTCCAACGGCATTCATGGCCTGTACGGAGCTGACTTTGCTTTGCTTTGGCTCCGGGAGACGTCTCGTGCAACATACTGTTGTGACAATATACCTTGCACTCGTTGCTTTTCAGAACGTTATTATTATTATTATTATTATTATTATTATTATTATTATTATTATTATTATTATTATTATTATTATTCCGGGGATAGTGTGGTGGACAGAGGTGAAAGAAAGTGCGGGCGTGAATGGGTCTATCTAAGACAGTCAAAAGATTAATTAAAATTTTAAAATTTGTGTTATATTTCGATTCTCGCTTACCTTTTGATTTTTTTTTCAAAGACAAACTTTATAATTCGGGTACAATTTTAGAATATTGAATAACAACAACCTTGAGTTTGAAGCTCCCTATTCTCCGTGAGTACTGCGGCTCCTTTCAAAAAACAGTCAAGGGGACGAACCTCTCAATTTCTTTTACAGAGTATTTACAATATAGTGTTTTGCTCCACAAAATTATCTAGGAGGTTACTCTCCAAACATTTTACCTATTAACTATTTTAACCATTACAGCCCTTGGCACAGGCCAGAGTAAAGTGTAGCTTTCACCGAAGTCCCAGTCTCATCCATGGCTGTGACAATATGGAAGCTGCTTGCTGGGGTATGGGTGGTGCTGAGTATTGACATTCAGAGCACAACTAGTGCATCTGAGTGTTATGAAAGGTGTTGCTCATAGGGTCAGTTGTGCTGCAATAGCACTTTCTGACCCAGTGAGGAAAGCAATGGCAAACTACCTCACTCCTCGTCTTGCCTAATACGCCTCATTTTGGTGCTGCCATTGGTTTTTGCGGTTTCCTTATAACCGCATAACCTTTGGTGGTACTATTTGAGGATCCAACCAGCCTCTGGGCTGATGACTTAACAGACAACTATTACAGAGAAGGAGCGTCGTTGCTCTATTAAAATTTTACACTTGGAAATCTAGTTCCAGAAAGGTCCAGGCCTGTGAAAGGCACAACCTACATTTTACAATTCAAACAATATTCGCTGCCTTAGACACTCAACGGCCTAACCTCTTAACATAAAAGAATGAAATTGTATTTTGCGGGGGTAATGAATACCCATTCAACCGGGCTTTTGTGGAAAACAACGGGTTAAAGTTACTGGTCCAAAAATCAAAATGATATGGAGGCGGATACTTGCACTCCTTGAAACTTGCAATTAAAAGATTAAAACCCTATTTGGGATTCTGGCCCGAAGTTACAGAGGCTAAGCCTAAACTACCGGGGTGACTAGATGGAGAGAATATTTAAATTACAAAGATTTCAAATTGATGAAACAGGTTACAAAATCATAGTCACCTCAAAATCAAGTTGATAGGGAACGCGAGAGGGTATCACACTCTCTATTCCCTGATTTCTGCTAAGTTCTATTAGTAAAGATTGGAAACCTTCCTCTCGAGCTAGCTTTCAAAGACTATCACTTTGATAGGACTGCCATTACCTTTGAGCTGATCGATTACTCTGCGATGGACGAGGCTCCCCGCCTCCTTTATTAACACACACACTAGACTGGATCAATGAATAAGACCACCTGATCGCAAATGCGCCAGCTTTTATACCAGAGAGGAATGTTCTAGAGAGCTCTGGGCTAAGGCCCGACACACCCCTAATTTCCATTGGGTAATTAAATAGATACAACATGGATGTAATTGATTGAAAAATAAATATACAAAATTTTATATTGACCAGCATCCAAAGTTGGCGGGACAAGATAGAAGTGTTGTCAACTTTAACATACCAAAAAACAAAGAATAATCAACTCAGTGTAGTAAACCTTAAAATAAAAAAATACTTAATTTTAATAATTCCTCTTCACACCAGAGGGCATAGACATAGTTGTAGTAGAGACATCTGTTGACAAAAGTTCAAACTTCTTGCGCTAGTTGTTGCAAGTTTTAGATTTAAGAAGGCATTTTCCAAGGCGCTTCATTTGAATAAACGGGGTGGGTGTACCTCCCGGTACAATTATTATTATTATTATTATTATTATTATTATTATTATTATTATTATTATTCATCTCCTTGGATGAACTGTCAGTATAGTGGCCTTGGTTCGGTGGAGCCGAGTTCGATTCTTGGCCAGGTTGGGAATTTCAGCTGCGTATAATTAAATCCTCCTGATCAGGGACTGGGTGTTGGTGTTTGTTTTAATATTCATCCTTAATTAGTATACCTCGGATTTGTAGGTTAGAATGCAAAGTAATTTGGTTTGTAGGAAGTGTCATGCATTCCGTTGTACCATAATGTAGGAAGAGTAGCATAAATTCAAGGAGTTCTATAGGCTGTACCCCTAATATCTATGCAAATCTCATAGCGTAATCGCTGTACAGTGTAGGGTATACTTATTACTGGCTTAAGTAAGTTTGCCATCTAACCTATCACCACCTAATAATCCGGACTCTATTAATTAGACACAACACATCCGAGCACAAAGCAACACAGAAACACGCCGTAATGAATAAGTCCCGACCGAGCGTGTTAGCCGTGTCGTTAGGGGCACGCAGCAGTGAGCTTGCATTCGGGAGATAGTGGGTTCGAACCCCACTGACGGTAGCCCTGAAGATGGCTTTCCGTGGTTTCCCATTTTCACACCTTAATTAAGGCCACTTCTAGCCCTTTGCTATCCCATCGTGGCCACAAGACCTACTTCTGTCGGTGCGACGTAAGGCAGATTTGTAAAAACAAAAAGAAAACGATTATATCCCTTCACAGGGTGCTGGGTGAGGAAGGGCATCCGGCCATAAAACTGATCCATACCTATCCATAAAAACCGTCCATTCCAGGAATTGGAAATTATTATTTTGCAATGCTGGCGAAAGCAAGGGGATAATTTATTGGCCTAATTCATGTTGCTATTTGTAAGGTATATCGCACCACAAGAGAAGTTTTGTTCATCCCTGGCTCAGGCGGTGAAACAGAACAGAAGACAGGCATCAATCAGGCCGTGCTGGAGAGGTCTGGAGAGGTCTGGAGAGCGCTGGAGAAGTGTGAAGTGGTGGAGCGTGACCCGGTGCTACGAGCAGAGCAGTCAAGGACCTGTCATTCTACTAGCCTCATGTCTACCTGGCACACAATTTAAAAAGTTTAGCTCGTTATATCGCCCACTTCAAACAGAAACTACACTTTTCATTACTTCTTCTGGAGCGGTCGATAAAGACAACTCCACTTTTTACAGTCCATTAGCACAGTGAAAGCCTCTTGCATTACCAAATTATGTTTACCTTACAAATATACAAAGTGTTGCAAAACTGTCTTTGAACAAATTGATTTGGAACTTACCGGGAAAGTTCAAAAAGAATTGACAGGATAAAAGGGCACAGAACTATTGATAGAGAAAGAAAGAGGAACTTGGCCAAAAATGCGAAGAACAGTAGAATATATCACCATCCAAGACCAGGCGAGTTGGCCGTGCGGTTAGGGGCGCGCGGCTGTGAGCTTGCATCCGGCAGATAGTGGGTTCGAATCCAACTGTCGGCAGCCCTGAAGTTGGTTTTCCCTGGTTTCCCGTTTTCACACCAGCCAAATGCTGGGACTGTACCTTAATTAAGGCCACGAAAGCAATGAGCGCTGTTAACTATGCTGTGATGTTAACGGCGAACAGTTTGAAGCAATTATGCGGCTCGGTATTGTTGATGGTTTTGTTGTATTGTTATGTGTTGATAGCGTCATGTCTTGACTTTCTAACCGGGTCATTCTTTTATCTGTAAGAGTTATAATTAAACATAAGGAGCCGATCAAATATATAGCCGTATTTCTGACCCACCCTGTACATTTACTGTAGCAAGCGACATTCTCCATTGCTCAAGCATGCAGTAGCATTTCCATTGGTTGAGATACAATCGGATATGACGTTATTTCCAACAATAAGTCAAACGCCATCCGTTACCAATCCGCGCGCAATAAAAACATAATTAAATGCAGTCTGCAATGATATAACGTACAGTTCAGAACAACAATAATTTTCTATTGAACTTACCTTAATGTAGCGGAGGATAGAGCACACTCGCAGACTTGAAAAAATCGTTCACCCTAGTGTCAGCGAGGAAGCACCTAACCAATCCAGACCAATGGTTTTCTCGCTGGCCGGCATGATGCGCTGAAAAATTGGTAGCCTTGTGCACCGCACGCTCACATCGACCGCGAGAAGTCCTCGAGAGAGAAGCAAAGCACGGTGCAATTCGGCCTATATCTCTGCACTGAAACAAGGCCGCAGATACTGAACTGTACTGGCTGTATACTGGAAGCCGATAACCTGGGAACGAACTGGAACTCGGACAGGACGTCGAAGAGACACAGTAAGACCTATGACCAGGGATGAAGTGGCACAAGTCATAAGGGACCTGAAGAATAAGACGGCGACCGGAGATGAAAACGTGGAGAAGTGACAAGGCGATAGACAACATGGCCCAGATCTGGAGAGCGAAGAAATTATCGGAAGGGTGGAAGAATGCAATCATTGTTAGACCCCGAATTTTTAGGCTGTAATATTAGGTGGAACAGAGCCTCCGTTGTTCAAATCCCGACCACTCCATGTGAGATTTGTGCTGGAAAAAGCTAAGGCGGGACAGGTTTTTCTCCGGGTACTTCGGTTTTCCTCATTCTAGCATTACACTCGAATAACATTACATTTCATCTGTCAGTCATTAATCATTGCCCCATTGGAGTGCGACAGACTTCGGTAACCGGAACAATTTCTGTTCTTGGCGCTAGATGGGTGATTCATTCATTCCACCTCGATCCGGACAAATGACTGGGAATGGGCTGCGGATTTTCATTTTCAATATTTGGTTGATCAAATATAAACGGGCCTTTTGTAATAAATATTTAATTTGTCAAAGTTAATTCAAAAGCACATTTTTCTTATTTTTCTACATATTCACCCTCCTTATCTACGCACTTCTTGCAACGCTTAGTCAATCTTTTGATGCCACTATCATAAAAAGTTCTAGATCGCGTGTTGAGCACGAAATCTTTCACCTCCCCGTTAGTTGTCCACCGAAATCTTCTGTAAGCCGGCCGAGCGAGTGAAAATCACACGGTGAGAGATCTGGAGTAGAGGAAGGGCCGTCCAATTCACCTCGGCAAATTGTTGTTGTGTTGCTTCTGCGATATGGGGTCTTTCATTGTCTTGGAGAGTCAGCGTATTTATGTATGTACTGCGCCTTTTGCCTGGAAGGCACCTCGAATTTGACTGAGGAGGTCGCAGTAGTGGGGAGAATTAATGATCTGTCTTTCTTGAAGAAAATCAACCAATAACACACCTTTCTAGTCCCAGAGTACAGTGCACAAGATCTTACGTGTAGAAAAATCTTGTCCTGGATTTCACCGGTGCCCGCTCACAGCTCCTTCTCCACTCCATAGTGACCCTCTTCGATTGGGGGGTTATAATGGTATACCCAAGTCTCAACACATGTGATGATTTTGTCCAAAAAAGTGCCACCTTCTTCTCCTTAACCCGTAAGAAGTGTTTGAGAAATTTAAACTCGAACAGATTTCTGTTCTTTTTTCAGTTAGCGCGGACCTCAACGAGCCGACATTTTTCGCATTCTCAAATTCTTATTGGACACTCCCGTAGCTTACGACAAGTTCTTGAGAAATTACAAGCATTGTGATGTGGGGATCCACTTCAGTGAGTTCACCAACATCTCGGATGTTCTGGGGTGGCGTACCAGATGCGACCGTGCCGCATGCGACCCGTGCCACTAGCGACCGCATAATCTGTAACCGTGCTGGACGCGACCGGCGCTGACAAGCAAAAAGTCATTTGATAAGTTGTGTCATCGCCCAAAATAAGGTAAGCTAAACGGAGTGCAATGCCATTTCAATAAGACCTATAAGCAGCTACTGCCCCTACTTTACATAACACTTCTGAGGGAAACTCGTTTTACAATACGAAACATGGTGATGCGTTTATGTCTTTTCCCACCGGGCGAGTTGGCCATGCGGTAAGAGGCGCGCGGCCCTGAGCTTGCATCCGGGAGATAGTGGGTTCGAATCCCACTGTCGGCAGCCCTGAAGATGGTTTTCCCATTTTCACACCAGACAAATGCTGGGGCTGTACTTTAATTAAGACCAGGGTCGCTTCCTTCCCATTCCTAGAAATTATTTACGACTTAGGCCTACTTACTTATCGTGTCCTATTAGTAGCAGGAGTGTCCAAGGACGTGTTCGGCTTGCCTGCTGCAGGTCTTTCTACCTGACTCCCGTGGGCGACCTGCGCGTCTGGATGTGGGATTATGATAATTAAGTTGGGAGAGATGAAACCCGGTTTCGGCACGTAGCCTGCTCCTCTCGAATAATACCAAGGAGTCTGCTCAATGCTTTACGCCGCCATCCGACGGCCGAATCACCATCAACAGCATCATATCCTATCACTCCATTTGAACACTGCGAAAAGGTTTAGATTTGAATCCAGGCTTTTGGCATGCAATCTAGTAATTAGAAACTGTCTAGCACCAACTTTCCTACGCTACCGGCCGACATTCTGATGGTGTTTTTTTTTTCATCCAGGGTAAGTGGCTCAGACGGCTCAGACGGTTGAGATGCTGGTCTTCCGACTTCAAGTTGGCAGGTTCGATCGTGGCTCAGTCCGGTGGTATTTGATCGTGCTCAAATACGTCAGCTTTGTGTCGGTGGATTTACTGGCACGTAAAATAAGTCCTGTGGGACTGAATTCCGGCACCTCGGCGTCTCCTTAAACCATAAAAGTAGTTACTGGGACGTGAAGCCAGCAACATTATTATATTTTTTCTTTCGACCAACGGCACTCGAACCTGCTAACCACGGTGTCAGACCTTTATTTTAGAAAATACCAAGTTAGCTACTTATAAGCAATCTGCCACTTGGTGACAACCCTTAATACAGATCAATTGTAAGTGATTTATGGATCGCATGCGGCACGGTCGCATCTGGCACGTAACCTGTTCTGGGGCGTGATGGTGGTGCGAAGGTGACTTGGGTGGACCATGATTTCAACATGTTCACGTCCAATCCTGAACCCGGGTCTATGGAAGTGTTCTTTCCCCAAATATGTGGGCAAACGATGGCGCATATCAGAATGACTGATATTCTCATTGACAAGAAACTTTATTACGTCACGTTGCGCAACGGCGGAGTGCACTTCCCTCTCACTCATCGTGATACGTACTGACCATGTGAACAAGGAGAGTTCCTAACGCCCTCCGGTACAGGCGGTCCGACGCTGTGTACCGACTCCTTGAGCTCGCTACTATCTACTGATGCATGTTTCGCTCGGGGACCTCTGGTGCAGCATATCCAGGACCTGCTGGTTGGGTGTTGGTATGCTAGCACCAGAATCACGTTCTTGTAGCTCCCAAGCCAAGTGGGTGTAGAGGGAAACGAGTTAGCTGATAGAGCTGTGAAGGAGGCGGTCACATTGCCCCCGTTGCCTTACAAGTGATATTCGTACTCAGCTGAGACATTTAGTCATGTCCCATTGGGAGACGGAGTGGCAGGCCACCCCTCTTTCAAATAAGCTGAAAACGTTTAAAGGTACTGAAGGCATGGAAGACTTCCGTTCAGGCTTCTCGGAGGTAAGCAGTGGTATTATGTCGTCTTAGGTTTGACCACAGCAGAGTAACGCACTCCTTGTTACTGAAGGAAGACCTCGCGGTGTGTACTTCCGGTGGTCACCTTACCGCGGTACACATCCTTACGGAGTGCGTGGAACTGGCCGATCTCCGCCCTAGTCTAAAACTTCCGAGTACCATCTCCCTGATTCTACGAGATGACGGGCAGACAACAGACCTCGTCATCCGTTTTATGAGTGATAGTGGCCTGTTTAAAGTGTACTTTTTATTTTATTATTAACTGCGTTTTATTGTATTGACTCTGTTTTAGTTTGTGTATTTTAATGTGTTTTTAATTTTTTATTTAATGTATATGATTTCACTTCAAGGGCAATTCCTTATTTAATTTTTATATATTTTTAGATCATTTTATAAGAAAATAAGGCATTGCGAATTATATCATCTGATCATTTTAAAATCATAATCATTTTTTCATCAACAGCCTCCGTGGCTCAGGTGGCAGCGCGTCGGCCTCTCACCGCCGGGTTTCGTGGTTCAAATCCCGCTCACTCCATGTGAGATTTGTGCTGGACAAAGCGGAGGCGGGACAGGTTTTTCTGCGGGTACTCCGGTTTTCCCTGCCATTTTTCATTCCAGCAACACTCTCCAATATCATTTCATTTCATCTATCAGCCATTAATGATTGCCCCAGAGGAGTGCGACAGGCTTCGGCAGCCGGCATAGTTTCTATCGTTGCCGCAAGATGAGGGATTAATTCATTCCATGTCTGACCCGCTCACTGACTGGAAAACAAACAGGTTGTAGGTTTTCATTTTCAGTCATTTTTCATCATAATTTATTTAAAATCTAATCGGTGGATACATGTTAAAATTGCAAGTATTATTACACTTCTCTTTTGCTCGTACCATTATGGACCGATGTCCTGGATGCTAGGCCCTTTAAAAAGCATAATCATCATCATCATCATCGTCATCATCATCATCATCATCATCATCATCATCATCATCATCATCATTATCTGATGTGTACAAATTGTATTTTTGCACCGAAATTAATTTTGGGGGGTTATAAAATGATAATATACAGCCTTCTTGAATGTTAAACCGACTTTTTTTGTTAATCTAGAAATATATAGGTCTGAAAGCGTTAGGGGTGATTTTTTGTAGCCGTTATGTTACGTGATTCAGGAAATGAATGTACATTATAAAAACACAGCTATTTTTTCTAATAATAACGTTCCCATCTCCTTAGACGTTGATTTAAGTGTAGGCTATACGTAAAAAGGATCTTCATGTTTCTGGGTTTCAATGTGCTTGTCATGTCCTCTCATTAGCGCCTTGTGCCACATCTTGTACATCCCTGTGTTATGAAGGAGGAATGAGTATGGAAGAAATCTTCTTCCCCAGTCGCCTTTCAATGGACCGTTACGAATAATGAGCGAGTTAGAGAGTATAATGGCCGCTGTATCACAACAAGTCAGTGAGTCCCAGTCGTGAAGGCATTCCTAGCTCAAACGGGCTGTCAGGGACGACAAGTCAGGAGGCTTAGACTGCATTACTGCCGTTCAATTAGGCACTAAAAGTTCTACAGTTGCATTGTATTAAGGGGACAGTCTGAAGATAAAAATCGATATTTTGGACTTTTGGACGAAAATACATGTATATCTTAAATTAAAAATATTAGGTTTCTCTTTTCTTGTCAGCAAGCTATTCCGTTCAATTCAAACTATTTACTATGCTTTGTTTGCCGACCTGCAGAGAGCGTTTCCTCAAAAATTCAAATTTTACGTATTGAATCTCATTTTCCTCCCAAATGTAACAAAACCTGTATGGTATATGTAATACAGTTATATTAGTAAACTTACGAGGGGTGTTCAAAAGGAAACCGAACTTTTTTTATAACGCGCTTACGGCTTACTAGTTGTTGACGGGACGATGATATAGAAGGTGCAAAGTTCTCTAACTCCTCAGCTACTTTCCGACAATATTTAGGCATGGTGTTTTACTCGGGTCGCAGCAGTAATCCCATCTATCGGAGATGAGTGGCGGCAGAAGAGAAAAATCACAGCACAACAATGATCAATATAATGTAGAGGCAGTCCTTCCTTCTTTTACGACTCCCTCTTGTCTTAGTCTTCAGCGATAGTTCGTTTACGATTTTTTTTCCTCGTGGCTTATAATCATCCTCACAACTTCCTCAATCGATATGGATCGATGAAAACGTTGTTTTATACCTTAAGACAACCCTGAAGAAAGTCATCGCCAGTTCACAATGCCCGGCGTTGATGTGCATTAAGCAAAAAATGGGTAGTACTTTTCGATAGGACCAGTAAGATAGGCCTAAGTATTTATACATTAAATTAAGGCACTCTCCCATAAACTACGATTTCATCCAGCGGGAATATAATTATTTATAACTTAGACTGCATTGCCTTATTCTCTGTATTTACGTAACGATTTTCATTAAATTCTGTTCATCCACTTTCTCGTTTATGTGGACATTTCAAGAAAAATCGAAATTCATGAATATCTCTGTTATTACAGCCGGTACGGTAAAAATGTTTAAGACATGAATGATCGGAAATTTAATTCTATACAACTTTAGTTATGTAGTATTTATCGATAGGATAGGCCTAGATGTTTGATAATTCAATTTTTCGCCTCTCGTTAAAATACCACTTCACTCAGCGTGAATAAAAGTATGAATAGCCTAGATTGTAGTGCCTCATTCTTCGACTTTACATACCGATTTTCATTACATTCTCTTCAGTCATTTTCTAGTGATGCGCATACATACATACATACATACATACATACATACATACATACATACATACATACATACATACATACATACATACATACATACATACATACATACAATCCCAGTGTAATAGACAGACTTTCCCAACATATTTTTTTAACGCCAAATTTCATAGCAGTGGTAACGGGTCATGGAAAATTAAGAGCTTACTTTCATCGTTTAAAAATTTTAGACAATCCCATATGTCCATGTAATGCCAGTGATCAAACTGTTGATCATTTATTATTTCATTGTGAATTACTTGAGAGAGAAAGAAATATATTTTAGGTAGAGAGTCATGGCCAGTCAGCAAAAGTAGTTCAGTCAAAATATTTTTAAACAGTTCTTACGTTTCACAAATTCAATTGTGTTCGAAAAACTGTGGAAAAGGATATAGTTTTGTTTACATTATCATTCAGTTTACTTACGTCTAGGCCTATCACAAAAACCATCGTATTAAGAATGAACCTCACATGTAAGTAGAGAAATAATTTTCAGTTGTAATATGATTACTGAGGCATGTAGTATTGCTGTCATGTAATGGGGACATGCTGTGAATAAACGGTTATAAAAACAAATAAATAAATAAATAAATAAATAAATAAATAAATAAATACATACATACATACATACATACATACATACATACATACATACATACATACATACATACATACATACATACATACATACATACATACATACATACATACATACATATATACAGAGAGATGACGGAAAATAATAAAGTGCATTTCCTTGTTCCTGTGGACAAGACCGATACAAAAATACATTTGAACAATGTACAGACAAAACTCTTATTTTATATATAGATTATTATTATTATTATTATTATTATTATTATTATTATTATTATTATTATTATTATTATTATTATTATAAAAGCGGAGCCTCGCTACGTGTTGAAGACAGTGATTGAGGTGCGCAGTAGCTGGCTGTGCTATTGTGTTCCACTACCAGTCCTACTAATGCTGTTTCCCCACAACAATGACTCATCACTGTGTTGAAGGAGCCATTGTGAGCTTTAATAACACCAATCCCAGTGCCAATTAGAGCCTTGAGGAGCTGCTTTCCAGGTGTCAGACATACCTGGCAGCTCCTGTCTCCACCACGCATTGAAATCTCTGTGCAGCACGCCAATGTCATTGAATATTCTCTTCTATTTACAAACACGATTAGTAATAGAGTAACTGTCAAACACTTAGCTACTGTACGTCTGTATAAAAGATTAATGATTCACTGCAGCAGGGCAGTAGAGAAAGAAGTTGCTGTGTTTTGGGGTGAGGAGACAAGAATTCCTAGCCGAACTTCTCATCCGACAAATCAATTCATTGCCATTTTCACAAAATATTCAGACTTTTAGTTATGGACTCACTGGGTGAATCCGTCTTTGGTGAGTTAGTTTTGAAATACTATATAAAACATAAAAGAAAAGAAAAGAAATAATAATAATAATAATAATAATAATAATAATAATAATAATAATAATAATAATAATAATAATAATAATAATAATAATGTTAAGGGCTTTTCGTCCCACCAATTAATTTTAATTTTTTTGGAGACGTCGAGGTACGGGGATTTAGTCCCGCAGGAGTTCTTTTACTTGCTAGTAAATTACTGATATGAGGCTGACGTGTTTGAGCACATTCAAATGCCACCGGACTGAGCGAGGATCGAACCTGCCAAGTTGGGGTTAGGAGGCCAGCGCTCTACCATCTGAGCCACTTAGTCCGGCAACTGTCATCTTCATACAGGCTTGCACTATCCGTAACCTCGGCACTTTGTTGCGGTAAAGTGGTTAGTTCTGCCCCCAGGAATTGACCTGGTACTGTGTTTTGGTGTGGGCTGAGTGATCCCTAGGACCATTTGTATCTCTGGAGTGGAAATCTCGTTTCTTAAATTTTTCGACGTCCTGACGGGGATTCGAACGCTCGTCCTTCCCGGTTAACCAAACACGCATTTATTGTCTTGGCCAGAGAGACCGTAATATAAAAACATGGAAGTTTTAAAGTCAGAAGAATCGGTTGTTTGAGGATCGACACAAATCTAGAAGGATATATTTTTCAGGACAAAAACAATGTATTGCTAAGTCCAGCTAAATATACAAAGGTGATGACTTCTACACCTTTCGAAATGACATCTTCAGACGACTGGACCGTTATATTTTAAGAATTTTAGACTACGGTATGTGGTTTTTGTTACATGGGCTATTTTTAAACTTGGATTTCTGCTGCTTCTGAAACAAAAGTAATAATTTACATGTTTTATAATTTTAAGACATTTAATGCCATTACATTCCTTAAAAATTAACCCATTTAACATTCCTAGAATATTTAATTTACATTTTTTTAAGAACTTCTAATAACTGTAATGTTCTGTGTATCGCCGAGCTTAGTGGTTTAGACGGTTGAGGCGCTGGCCTTCTGACCCCAACTGGGCAGGTTCGATCCTGGTTCAGTCCGGTGGTATTTGAAGGTGCTTAAATACGTCAGTCTCGTGATTTACTGGCACGCAAAAGAACCCCTGAGTGACAAAATTTCGGCTCCTTAGCGTCTCCAAAATCCTTCAAAGGTAGTTAGTAAGACGTAAAAGCATTATTATTATTATTATTATTATTATTATTATTATTATTATTATTATTTTTGTGTGCATAAAAATTCCTAAACCTTATGGCACTCTGTTGCGTCATCATGCTAATGTTTCACTGCTAACATTTCCAGATACAGGCACAGATACTTTCACTTAACATCGTTTTCCATATCGTTCGTAAGAGTTAGCCCTGGACATGTGTTATTTCCCAAAATAACATGATTATAAATTGCGATATTAGAATAGCAAATCATTTCCCTTGTGTCTTTTCTGTTCAACACTACACAGGAAACCGCTACGAGAATACTCCGACTGGGGTGTTAACATTGATGCTTTCACGTCCCGTACTTGTAGACACGATACAGGATTTTGGGCTTATGCCGTGTCAGGAAAGCAAGGCGAAACTCTTTAAAAATCTCGGCTGTTCACGAGGAAGTCTTCGACAATAATGAGGGTTTGAATTTAACAATATTTTGCCTGCATACAGCTAGCCACCTGGTGACGAACTAGAGTACCACTACAGTTTTCCAATGGTAAAATAAGCCCAAAATCCCATATCATGTCCAATTAGGGTGTTACCAGTGACTCACACGCCTTCTCATTTTCATCCTTACTACAATCCCTAAATTGTATCCTACGTAGTACCGAGTTAGTTAGCTGTGCGGTTAGGGGCGCGCAGGTGTGAGCTTGCATTCGGGAGATAGTGGATTCGAACACCACTATCGGCAGCTCTGAGTATGGTTTTCTGTGGTTTCCCATTTTCACACCAGGTAAATGCTTGGACTGTACCTTAACTAAGGCTACGGCCGATTCCTTCGTACTCCTAGCCCTTTTCTGTTCTATCGTCGCCATATGGGCTTATCTGTGTCGGCGCGACGTATAGCCAATTGCAGGAAAACTGTATCCAATGTAGCAAGATATGTCCATGAATACAACCTGGTCATTTCGCGAGACAAAATACGATCTTAAATGACAGTGACTTCATTTAAACTAGGAAAACACACAGATTGACAGACTTGGATCTCGCACATGGTAAACTACATGAATCAGCAACAAACTCAATTTTGTCCACGGGTGACGAGGACGAATGTCGTCTGATACTGACGGTTATTCCATTTCTCTCCGTGTTCGTTGTTATAGAACTCAGTACATTTTGATGTGAATGCATGTTGAGGCTTGGGGCTTCGTTACGAATACAGAGATGATATCTATTTTGGAGAGATAGTGTCACGCTTACGCTCTCCTCCTATAAAAGGGGCGACTCCTCTCTGCCCGCTATTGTTGAATATAGAGTAGATAACGATAAGTGTTCGTCTGGATGCACGCGATGCGGTTAAAACGGCCCAGGCGTGATTTAAGTGATGTTTCTGACCAGGAATTGCACGTGGGGCCAGGAAGACCCATTGATCTCGGACTGATTTGTGCTTCAACACTACCAAGTATGTCGGAAACACAGGCGGACTTGGCCGAATTTTGAATTTTGTGACCGCATTTTGTTCCTACTCCAATCCTATGTGGATGTATGTATCCCTTTTTGTGGTGCTTCTTAGTGTGGCGTGTTGTTTGTGTATTAAGAGTTGTGTATTAGGATGATCACATATAGTCGGACAAAAGTTAGTACTCGCCTCCTAATAAATAAAATAATAATTTGGTTTATACACTACAAATTCCTAATTCGTCCTTCGTATTAATTTAAGATCCGGTGTATAGAAATACGCTCGGTTCATTTTTTAATGTTTATTTATTTGTTGATTTGTTTAATTGTTTATTTATTTGTTTCTTTTTATATTTGCTTTCTAATTTATTTGTTTCTTCATTTATTTGTTAGGTGATTTGTTTATTTGTCTAAATATTTATTTGTTTATTTGTTTCATTGTTTATGTAAGTTATTTATTTATTTATTTATTTATTTATTTATTTATTTATTTATTTATTTATTTATTTATTTATTTATTTATTTATTGTTTATTTGTCTTCTTATTTTTTATTCATTTATTAGTTTCATCATGTATTTATTTGCTTCTTAATTGATTTGTTTTCTGATTTATTTGTTGATTTGTTTCTTCATTCATTTTTTGTTTATTTATTGGTTTGTTGATTTACGTATTTTTTGTTTATTTCTTAGTTGATTTGTTCCTTCATGCATTTGTTTGTTTCTTTGTTTACTTATTTCTTTGTTCATTTTTCTGCTTATTTATGTGTTTTTTGTTTGTATATTCGTTTATGTATTTCCTTTTGTATTTCTTTGTTCGTTTGTCTGTTTAAATATTTTCTTGTTTCTTTGTTCATTTGATTGCTTATTTGTTTTTTAATTTGTTTCTTCACTTATTTATTTGTTTATTCTTTTATTTTTTACTTACATTTCCGTTTATTTGCTTATGTATTTGTTCCTTTATTTGTTTGTGTGAATAACACGGATATTGACTTCATATACTTTTTCAGAACACGGTATTTAAGTTCGGGTTTTGAACTAGTATGTTGCGTACTCAGTCCCGAGGCTGATCTGATCCCCAGGTGCTGCCATAGGAGTTCATGCACTTTTGTGTTTGAAAGTTTTTCTTTCCTCATTGACATATTTTGGATAATTTCGCAGAATTCCAGTAGTGTTCTTTTAGTCTTAGATTCTGCCATAATCATCTGCTTCTCAATATCCTTCGTTCTAATCGTTGCTTTCTTGCTAAATTTCTTGTCTTTGTTCATAATCTCTCTACTCCAGTAGTCTTCCATTCCTATTCCTATTTCGTCGAGCATCCTTTTCACTTTCGTTAGCTGAATCATCATTTAAATGTTTCATCTGGTGTTGGTTTGCTAAATTCAATATTTCCCTCTCATCTCCCCTTCTTAATGAAAGGAGAAGTGCGCTGTTCTGAGCAATTTGTATAAAAACAAGTGCATGTGTGTGCGATATTACTAAAAGAATAACACGAAAACCTCATTGTGGCGAAAGGCGTGTGCTGATAGGTTGAGTTGCTCGTATTCTTATACCGGACTGGTTATTGGTGCCGTCAGATAAATCATAATTCTAATTTTGTACTCTCACACAGAATAAAAATCCGGGCATATTCTTGTCAATTTTGTGGATTCTCTCAGCGCATGACAAACAACTTGTAGTTTTCCCTCCTTTCTCTGAAGTTTGACAAAGAGGCAGCTATCTGGTTTCACAAACCACCAATGTTCAATTATTCCAAGAGGGAATTAGAGGACACAGTATCGACATAAGAAGAAGAGTGTCTTGCCAGGAAGGGAGATATTGTTTGGTGTTTACGTGTCCAACCACAGCGTGCGCTTCAAGTTGCCGGGATCTCCTCTTACAACCCACACCATTGTAGAGGTGGCAATTCTGGTCCTCTTACAAGCCATTGTCCTCAAATATATCCGAAGAAGGAAACCCACTTTCTAACCACATGCTCGAGCTGTTTTTGAGATTTGAAACTGCAAGTATAGTTCTTTCAGCCGGAGCTAAAAATAGCCAGTTGGTTCATTTTTCAATTGTCATTTCTTAAAGATCAGTCCACAGACTGCTTCGATAACAATACTTTAGGTATTTATGGATTATAAATCACGAAGTATGCTCTTAGGAATAACCGCATGTCTATCTCTAGTAATTTACGTTATTTAGGGTGCACTGTGTTTCCTGGTTCTCAAACTGTTTTCCAGAGACACAGTTAAATTACTGGAAAGAAAAAGAAATATGTGACTTGATAAATAGAGAAATTAATAAACTGTATATGCAGCATAACAACTTGTGATTGTGAGTCTAGTACATCTTTTCACAAAGGAAACATTGTCTGAGTACTTCCGGTATCCTCGGAATAAATAAATAAATAAATAAATAAATAAATAAATAAATAAATAAATAAATAAATAAATAAATAAATAAATAAATAAATAAATAAATAAATACATATATATATATAAAAATAAATAAATAATCGCCATTCATGGCAGTCACCCAGGTGGCAGACTGCCTATCAGTTGTTTACCTGCCTGGCTGAGTGGCTCACACGGTTGAGGCGCTGGCCTTCCGACCGCAACTTAGCAGGTTCGAACCTGGCTCAGTCCGGTGGTATTTGAAGGTGCTCAAATACTCCAGCCTCGTGTCGGTAGATTTACTGGCATATAAAAGAACTCACGCGGGACTAAATTCCGGCACCTCGGCGTCTCCGAAAACCGTTAAAGTAGTCAGTGGGGCGTAAAGCAAATAATATTAATTAATTAGTTGTTTACCTAGTCTTTTCTTAAATCATTTCAAACAAATTCGAAATTTATCAAACACTTCCCTTGGTAAATTATATCAATCGCTAATTCCTCTTATCATAAACGAGTATTTACTACAATTTTTCTTCTCAATTCCATCTTTATCTTTATATTATGATCTTTCCTACTTTTGAAAGTTCCACTCAATATATTCATCGACTAATGCCATTCCATTCCTTCCCTCCACTGACAGCTCGAAACATACCACTTAATGAAGCAGCTTGTCTTCTTACTCCCAAGTCTTCCCAGCCCAAATTTGGCAACGTTTTCGTAACAATACCTCTTTTGTCGGAAATCACCCAGAGCAAATCTCGCTGCTTTCCTTAGGATTTCTTTCCAGTTCTCGTATCAAGTAGTCCTGGTGTCGATTTCATACGCTGGAACCGTATTTTAATTGGAGTCTTACCAGAGACTCCTACACCCGCTCCTTTGCATACTTACTACAACCCCTAAATACCCTCATAACGATGTGCAGAGATATGTACCCTTTCTGTACACCCTCGTAATCATATATTACCCCAATGAAGATCTTTCCTTATATTAACACCTAGGTACTTACAGTGATCCTCATCAACACAGTGATTAAAACTGAGAGGACTTCCCCTGTTGGTGAAACACAGAACCTGACTTTTCACAGCGTTCACCATCATACCAACTGTCATATCCTGAATGTTACTCACAGTCATAATTCCGCACACCCGAAGGAAGACATACGTCATTCAGATTTGGGGGTTTGACAACTCCTCACACTGCTGTTGGTCTACGAACTCTTAAGAAATTGACAGTCTGCCTTATGGGCCTGTTGATTTCCCTCGCACTCGGAATGGTAACTAAAGGTTACAGGAGAAGGCGTATAAGTCTCTGGTAAGACTCTAATTAGTGCGAGCCTTGGGATTGTCACACCTCACAATCGTCACTTAATTTTTAGAAAATGCTCCCCGACATTTGCCTTAACTAAGCCCGCTAAGTGTCGTAAAATATCCGCAGCCGGTTTACAGTCATTCAATCGGGCGGGGAACGAAATGAATGAAGCTCCATCTAGCCGTGAGGATAGGAACTGTGCCGTCTGCCGAAGTCTGTCGCACTCCTCTGGGGCAGCAGTTAATGACTGAAAGATGAAATTCAATTATATTGGAGAGTGTTTCTGGAATGAAGGATGATAGGGAAAAGCGGAATAACCGGAGAAAACCTGTCGCGCATCTGTTTTGTCTTGCAGAGATCTCACATGGATGAATCGGGATTTAAACCATGGAACCTAGCGGTGGGCCGATGCGCTGCCGCCTGAGACATGGATATTTTCTCTAATACCCCACTTTTAAAATCAAAAATACTTTAGTTAAAGTACGTGAATCAGATCTTTAATTCCGGAGTTATGATTTTGTAGCACAAATGATTTACAGGTAATTTACAATAATGCAAATAATTGAAAATATATTCAAACTGTTCCACCTGTTCCTTTACATGCAACTAGCCCAATCTGGCGGTTCGTGCCCGTACCTTACTTCAGAACACTCCCTATCCTTCACGCCAACTTCTCTCAAGTTCGCTGACATTCATGGAGATTCGGTTCTATGAATACGCACGACGTAATAATGCTAATAATAGAGACAGCAACCATCGCGGTCTGGAATACGAAAACCGCAAAGACGGCAGAAAGTTCAGAAACAGCGGCGATGAGAAAGAGAAACCTTCCTTTGGGTCGCGTCAAATGAATTTATTCCAATAGCATGACGTGTCTCGAATTCTATCCGAAAGCGGCAGTGTTCGGTTTTATTGAGTCGCTGAAAAGAGGTTCGCTTGTAAGGAGGTCTTTGTGCACCAATCTGTGGACACAATGTGTGCCGCGGCTTTGTCCTGCCAACCCTCGTGTGGGCTCGCAGGAGGCCATGGAAACACTTCATGTACAGCCTCCTGCTTTTGACACTCTAAAACCAGCCAAGTCAAGATGCATTTCAGTCAATAATCAGATCATTTACGAAAACTATTCTATAACCAGTTTAGTTTGCTCCTGTCAGTGATTACCACGCATTTGAAACCAATTGATGTATTTGCTTTCCTGTTACCAATAAATTAATAACAGTATTGCCGTCTTTCTCAAAACAAACGATGCTTTTAAATCGCAGGAGACTTAAAAAATACCAATTCAAATATTGGTAAAAATAATGTTCGGATGTTAAGGAAAAGATAAATTTTATTCCTGAGGTGATTTTATTCTAAACCTAAAAAAGGTAACTGAATTATTTAATTTTAATTTAATTTAATGCATGCTACAGGATTTTCATCCCAATTACAGCAGCATTTTTGTGATACGCAGTGAGATTACAACTAGTTATTATGTAATAGCCCACTCACTGCTACATCGGGGCGAAACGCTGGTAATTTCACGACTTAGAAAGCCTAAAGAACCGATTGCAGAAACGATTACTAGTTTTAAGCCTTGGACAACGTCTACCTAAACAACGTCGATCTTCCATTGTATAAACAATGTTCAACCGGTGTTTATCTAGACGTCGTTTTGAGTTTCAATATTGGTTCGAAAATAGAAATATCTTACATGCAAATTTTTGGCTTGTCGCAACCAATGAAATTCGTCGGTGCATGCGCCAAACGTTAGTCACCTCTCGTCTTCTTACACATTACTCAAATATAGCTAAGCATGAGCATATCTTGTCCACAGATGGTAGACAATGGCCCTTCGGGGCTGTTGCGCCATGGGGTTTACTTTTATTTTTTAGAAGGCCACGGAAACGCCTGATAGACACAATGAAATCAGATGTGGAGGAGAAAGAGGTCTCAAATGGGAAGACGTCCTGGAATAAAAGATGAATACAGACAGGAAGAGATGGCGAGCGCTTGTACACCACACCCGAGAAACTAGAGTTGGAAAACGATGACGATGAATAGATTGTACCACTAATGCTTATGCAAAATCTCATAACTGAACCGTTGTGCGGGTAGACTATACCTGTTATTCGCCAGAGTAAGTTTGCATTCTGACCTATCACTGCTCTGGCCGAAGCTGGTAAAAGTGATAGATGGTTGTGCTCCTGTAGATGGCAGTAATGTAAACAGTTGTGATCGCGCGCCCCCT